>NW_027461806.1:0-373941 GCF_050947455.1 Rhinoderma darwinii | reverse complement strand
CCTCCCGTGTAGCTGTGAGTGTGTGAGCCTGCAGGGCCCCATGGAATTGCCTAGAAGTAGGCTGAATCGCTGCAAGGGCTGAACAGCAGTATCGGGCAGGCTCGGGCAACGCGCGGCCCGTTCGGGTTATCGCTTCTCGGCCTTTTGGCTAAGATCAAGTGTAGTATCTGTTCTTATCAGTTTAATATCTGATACGTCCCCTATCTGGGGACCATATATTAAATGGATTTTTAGAACAGGGAGATGGAAATAGAGCTTGCTCTGTCCACTCCACGCATTGACCTGGTATTGCAGTATTTCCAGGACCGGTGCACCCTTTCCTTATGTGTTGACTAAAAGCAGATTCCAAAAGTGTTTTTTGTCTTTGCTATTGTTTCTGTCTTTCTGAAGGGATCTCCCCTTTTAATCCCATTATTTCAACACCTGTTGGACAATGCATGAGTGATAATGAGCTCATTGATTAAATGCAATTAATGAATAGATTGCCACCTCTTGTTGTGTGTCGTCTGTGTTTCTGTGTTTCCGGCATTTCACATTGGAACACCTCATTCACCTTCCTTGTCTTCTCTCCGCCCTCCCTTTTAGGTAAGTTAAAGAGCTGCACCTGAGCCAGCCACTGATTGATTGATTGATTGATTGATTGATTGATTGATTGATGCAGCACAACAGTCAAATAGTGGAGTGGAGTAGGGGAACAGCAAACAGCCAATAAAGCAGCCCGCCCGCTCGCCTGCCCGCCACAATGGACCTACCTGTGTACACTAGATGGATGTGATGGAATGTACTGTCGTCCCTACATTTCAAGAAGAAGTAAGAATTGCAGTTGCAACAAAGCCTTGCTTGCCTACAAAGAGAGCAGCAATTTGGATTTGTTACTATGTTACCTAGAAGAATAACAAACTGTGCAAGGATGGAGGTTGTAGGAGCAAGGAGAAGTTGTCTGTAAAGTTGGTGGATGCCTATTTTTCATTTTGCAGTCCCTTGTCTCCCTCTTGTGGCCTCCTGGAGGCAACTAGCTGTGCAAAAAAAAGACAGCCTGGCGGCCGGCTGTTGCAGTGTTGCCCTCTCAGGCAACACTGAGTGACTGACTGAGCCTCACCGTCTTATATAAAGTTCAGACGGAACTTTGCACGTGTCATAGTGGAGCCCTCAGGATTCCAGAGCCAGCTTTCTGACATCATAATGGGGCCTCAGAGATAAAAGCCTGGGCCCAGGCAGTGTTGGTCAGTGCTGCTCAGCAGGCAGCACTGGACTGGACTGGATTACAGCTGATACAAGGTGTGAAGGAACAAGGGGTGGCTGTGGGCATGCACTTGCTGCCGCTGCCAGTGTTTATCTGCATGGCAGCAGGGCATTTGGGCGTTGCCAGGAAGGCGTTTTTATGTAGATTCCTCCTCTTTCAGCACTGCATTGTGGTGCAAGCAAAAGAAGCAAATCCTGTCTGGCTTCCTCTCCGGCCTTTATTCACCTCCCGTGTAGCTGTGAGTGTGTGAGCCTGCAGGGCCCCATGGAATTGCCTAGAAGTAGGCTGAATCGCTGCAAGGGCTGAACAGCAGTATCGGGCAGGCTCGGGCAACGCGCGGCCCGTTCGGGTTATCGCTTCTCGGCCTTTTGGCTAAGATCAAGTGTAGTATCTGTTCTTATCAGTTTAATATCTGATACGTCCCCTATCTGGGGACCATATATTAAATGGATTTTTTAGAACAGGGAGATGGAAATAGAGCTTGCTCTGTCCACTCCACGCATTGACCTGGTATTGCAGTATTTCCAGGACCGGTGCACCCTTTCCTTATGTGTTGACTAAAAGCAGATTCCAAAAGTGTTTTGTGTCTTTGCTATTGTTTCTGTCTTTCTGAAGGGATCTCCCCTTTTAATCCCATTATTTCAACACCTGTTGGACAATGCATGAGTGATAATGAGCTCATTGATTAAATGCAATTAATGAATAGATTGCCACCTCTTGTTGTGTGTCGTCTGTGTTTCTGTGTTTCCGGCATTTCACATTGGAACACCTCATTCACCTTCCTTGTCTTCTCTCCGCCCTCCCTTTTAGGTAAGTTAAAGAGCTGCACCTGAGCCAGCCACTGATTGATTGATTGATTGATTGATTGATTGATTGATTGATTGATTGATTGATGCAGCACAACAGTCAAATAGTGGAGTGGAGTAGGGGAACAGCAAACAGCCAATAAAGCAGCCCGCCCGCTCGCCTGCCCGCCACAATGGACCTACCTGTGTACACTAGATGGATGTGATGGAATGTACTGTCGTCCCTACATTTCAAGAAGAAGTAAGAATTGCAGTTGCAACAAAGCCTTGCTTGCCTACAAAGAGAGCAGCAATTTGGATTTGTTACTATGTTACCTAGAAGAATAACAAACTGTGCAAGGATGGAGGTTGTAGGAGCAAGGAGAAGTTGTCTGTAAAGTTGGTGGATGCCTATTTTCCATTTTGCAGTCCCTTGTCTCCCTCTTGTGGCCTCCTGGAGGCAACTAGCTGTGCAAAAAAAAGACAGCCTGGCGGCCGGCTGTTGCAGTGTTGCCCTCTCAGGCAACACTGAGTGACTGACTGAGCCTCACCGTCTTATATAAAGTTCAGACGGAACTTTGCACGTGTCATAGTGGAGCCCTCAGGATTCCAGAGCCAGCTTTCTGACATCATAATGGGGCCTCAGAGATAAAAGCCTGGGCTCAGGCAGTGTTGGTCAGTGCTGCTCAGCAGGCAGCACTGGACTGGACTGGATTACAGCTGATACAAGGTGTGAAGGAACAAGGGGTGGCTGTGGGCATGCACTTGCTGCCGCTGCCAGTGTTTATCTGCATGGCAGCAGGGCATTTGGGCGTTGCCAGGAAGGCGTTTTTATGTAGATTCCTCCTCTTTCAGCACTGCATTGTGGTGCAAGCAAAAGAAGCAAATCCTGTCTGGCTTCCTCTCCGGCCTTTATTCACCTCCCGTGTAGCTGTGAGTGTGTGAGCCTGCAGGGCCCCATGGAATTGCCTAGAAGTAGGCTGAATCGCTGCAAGGGCTGAACAGCAGTATCGGGCAGGCTCGGGCAACGCGCGGCCCGTTCGGGTTATCGCTTCTCGGCCTTTTGGCTAAGATCAAGTGTAGTATCTGTTCTTATCAGTTTAATATCTGATACGTCCCCTATCTGGGGACCATATATTAAATGGATTTTTAGAACAGGGAGATGGAAATAGAGCTTGCTCTGTCCACTCCACGCATTGACCTGGTATTGCAGTATTTCCAGGACCGGTGCACCCTTTCCTTATGTGTTGACTAAAAGCAGATTCCAAAAGTGTTTTTTGTCTTTGCTATTGTTTCTGTCTTTCTGAAGGGATCTCCCCTTTTAATCCCATTATTTCAACACCTGTTGGACAATGCATGAGTGATAATGAGCTCATTGATTAAATGCAATTAATGAATAGATTGCCACCTCTTGTTGTGTGTCGTCTGTGTTTCTGTGTTTCCGGCATTTCACATTGGAACACCTCATTCACCTTCCTTGTCTTCTCTCCGCCCTCCCTTTTAGGTAAGTTAAAGAGCTGCACCTGAGCCAGCCACTGATTGATTGATTGATTGATTGATTGATTGATTGATTGATTGATTGATTGATGCAGCACAACAGTCAAATAGTGGAGTGGAGTAGGGGAACAGCAAACAGCCAATAAAGCAGCCCGCCCGCTCGCCTGCCCGCCACAATGGACCTACCTGTGTACACTAGATGGATGTGATGGAATGTACTGTCGTCCCTACATTTCAAGAAGAAGTAAGAATTGCAGTTGCAACAAAGCCTTGCTTGCCTACAAAGAGAGCAGCAATTTGGATTTGTTACTATGTTACCTAGAAGAATAACAAACTGTGCAAGGATGGAGGTTGTAGGAGCAAGGAGAAGTTGTCTGTAAAGTTGGTGGATGCCTATTTTCCATTTTGCAGTCCCTTGTCTCCCTCTTGTGGCCTCCTGGAGGCAACTAGCTGTGCAAAAAAAAGACAGCCTGGCGGCCGGCTGTTGCAGTGTTGCCCTCTCAGGCAACACTGAGTGACTGACTGAGCCTCACCGTCTTATATAAAGTTCAGACGGAACTTTGCACGTGTCATAGTGGAGCCCTCAGGATTCCAGAGCCAGCTTTCTGACATCATAATGGGGCCTCAGAGATAAAAGCCTGGGCCCAGGCAGTGTTGGTCAGTGCTGCTCAGCAGGCAGCACTGGACTGGACTGGATTACAGCTGATACAAGGTGTGAAGGAACAAGGGGTGGCTGTGGGCATGCACTTGCTGCCGCTGCCAGTGTTTATCTGCATGGCAGCAGGGCATTTGGGCGTTGCCAGGAAGGCGTTTTTATGTAGATTCCTCCTCTTTCAGCACTGCATTGTGGTGCAAGCAAAAGAAGCAAATCCTGTCTGGCTTCCTCTCCGGCCTTTATTCACCTCCCGTGTAGCTGTGAGTGTGTGAGCCTGCAGGGCCCCATGGAATTGCCTAGAAGTAGGCTGAATCGCTGCAAGGGCTGAACAGCAGTATCGGGCAGCAGGGCCGCCATCAGGAATTTCAGGGCCCCCTACAGCTACATTTTCTGGGCCCCCCTACCGTGGCACCGCCTGTTAACGGTACTCCGTCCAGTACTATATCATGGTACCCAGGGCCGCCATCAGGGGGGGTATTATGGGTACTGATGTGAGAGGCCCGGCCAAACCTAATTGAAAGGGGGGCCCGGCAAACTGCCGCGACTTGCCTTTGGTAGAAAAAAAACAGGCCCCTGCAATGGGGCCCGTTTTTTTCACCAAAAGAATGTCATGAGCTGCGGGCCCCCCTTTCAATTAGGTTTGGCCGGGCCTCTCACATCAGTACCCCTAATACCCCCCTGATGGCGGCCCTGGGTAGCATGGGGGCCGTCAAACACCGCCGCCCGTGCGACCGATCACGCGCACCCGCAAACTCCCGCGCATGCGCACCGGCGACCGCCTGGAACCGCGCACCGAATTTTGAGGCAGATTTTGACCTGCCCACACTATCTTGCCGCGTTTTTTGCCTGCGGCGATTGAGGACAGCAGACAGAAAACGCAGCGAAAAATGCATTTTCTGCCTCCCATTGATTTCGATGGGAGGTCAGAGGCAGAACCGCGGCAAGAAAGGACGTGCTGCTTTTTCTTTTTTCCGCGACTGGCTCCCATTGATTTCAGATTAAATCAATGGGAGGCGGTTTTGGAAGTTTTTTGGTGCTGATTCTGACGCAGTGTCCGAGTCAATATCAAGGCCCAAAAACTCTGAACTGGGCCTTATTGTTAGGGCTTATTCAGACGAACGTGTAATACGTCCGTGAAACGTGTGTGATTTTCACGCGCCTTGCACGGACCTATGTTACTCTATGGTGCCGTGCAGACTGTCAGTGATTTTCACGCAGCGCGAGTCCGCTGCGTAAAACTCACGACATGTCCGATATTTGTGCATTGTTCGCGCATCACGCACCCATTGAAGTCAATGGGTGCGTGAAAATCACGCCCAGCGCTTCCGCAGCCGTATAAACTATGAATGAAAACAGAAAAGCACCACGTGCTACAAACATACAAACAGAGTGTCATAATGATGGCGGCTGCGCGAAAATCACGCAACCGCGCATCATACGCTGCTGACACACGGAGCTGTTATGGACCTTTTGCAAGCGCAAAACGCCACGTTTTTGCGCGCGCAAAAAGCACACGCTTGTGTAAATCCGGCCTTAGGGTAGGAACACACTAGGCATGAACACTGCGGATTTTATGCAACACATTTTATTGTGTAAAATCCGCAGCGTATTACAGTCGCAGCAGAGTGGATGAGATTTGAACAAATCTCATCCACACGCTGCAAAAATAATGGACCTGCAGTGTGACTGCAGTCGCATGTCAATGTATTCTGTGGAATCGCCGCTCCTCTGTTGCAGAAATGCTGCGGTTCTGCCGCAAAAATCACAAATGAGAAAAAAAAAAAAAGGCACTTTTTTAAATTTATAAAAAAAGTTTAGACTTGCCCCGGCCGTAGTCCTGGTGACGCGATCCTCTATTCTTAGCGTAGCCCCGCCTCCTGTCATGACGTTTCATCCCATGTGACTGCTGCAGCGGTCACATGGTCTACAGCGTCATCCCAGGAGGCGGGGCTACGTTCAGAAGAGAGAGATGCGTCACTTAAACTACGGCCGGGGTAAGTCTAAACTTTTTTTTCCCTGCAGGATTCCCGCAGCGGACACGCCTCAGGAAACCTGCGCCACTATTTGGTGCGGTTTTGCTGGCGGAATTCCCTGCGGCTCCCGGGATAAGCTGTGTCGTTTTACTCAGCATATCCGCCTAGTGTGTCCCTTATGATGTCAATCCTGGAGCTGCTGCCGCTCTCTAAATAGGCAGTTGGTCCAGTAGAATTTGAAATTATTTTTTTTTGTGAACCAGCTTAAAAAAATACAAAACTTTTGTGTTAGGGCTTGTTCACATCACCGTTCGCTTCCGCTCCGGGGTTCCTTCTGAGGTTTCTGTCGGGTGAACCCCGCAACGGAAAGTGAAAGTGATAGCACAGCTTCCGTTTCCATCACCATTAGCGCAGTCGACTGCGCTATTAATTCCGTCCGAAAACCAGCCGGAATGGTGACGAACGGAAACCATTAGCGATGTTTCCGTCACCATTGAGATCAATGGTGACTGAAACGGAAGCTGTGCTGTCACTTTCACTTTCCGTTGCGGGGTTCACCCGACAGAAACCTCAGACGGAACCCCGGAGCGGTGGTTCGTCACCATTCCGGCTGGTTTTCGGACGGAATTAATAGCGCAGTCGACTGCGCTAATGGTGATGGAAACGGAAGCTGTGCTATCACTTTCACTTTCCTCAGACGGAAACCTCAGACGGAACCCCGGAGCGGAAACGAACAGTGATGTGAACAGGCCCTAACACAAAAGTTTTGTATTTTTTTAAGCTGGTTCACAAAAAAAAATAATTCCAAATTCTACTGGACCAACTGCCTATTTAGAGACCGGCAGCAGCTCCAGGAGCGACATCATAAGGGACACACTAGGCGGATATGCTGAGTAAAACTCCACAGCTTATCCCGGGAGCCGCAGGGAATTCTGCCAGCAAAACCGCACCAAATAGCGGCGCAGGTTTCGTGAGGCGTGTCCGCTGCGGGAATCCTGCAGGGAAAAAAAAGTTTAGACTTGCCAGGGCCGTAGTCCTGGTGACGCATCTCTCTCTTCTGAACGTAGCCCCGCCTCCTGGGATGACGCTGTAGACCATGTGACCGCTGCATCAGTCACATGGGATGAAACGTCATGACAGGAGGCGGGGCTGCGCTAAGAATAGAGGATCGCGTCACCAGGACTACGGCCGGGGGAAGTCTAAACTTTATCAATTTAAAAAAGTACCTTTTTTTTCTTCTCTTGTGTGATTTTTGCGGCAGAAACCGCAGCATTTCCGCAACAGAGGAGCGGCGATTCCACAGAATAAATTGACATGCGACTTAAAAAGCCAAAGCCACACGGCAGGTCCATTTTTTTTGCAGCGTGTGGATGAGATTTGTTAAAATCTCATCCACTCGGCTGCGACTGTAATACGCTGCGGATTTTCCACAATAAAATGTGTTGCATAAAATCCGCAGTGTTCATGCCTAGTGTGTTCCTACCCTAAGGCCGGATTTACACAAGCGTGTGCTTTTTGCACGCGCAAAAAAACGTGGCGTTTTGCACATGCAAAAGTTCCATAACAGCTCCGTGTGTCAGCAGCGTATGATGCGCGGCTGCGTGATTTTCGCGCAGCCGCCATCATTATGACACTCTGTTTGTATGTTTGTAGCACGTGGTGCTTTTCTGTTTTCATTCATAGTTTATACTGCTGCGGAAGTGGTGGGCGGGATTTTCACGCACCCATTGACTTCAATGGGTGCGTGATGCGCGAACAATGCACCAATATAGGACATGTCGTGAGTTTTACGCAGCGGACACACGCTGCGTGAAAATCACTGACAGTCCGCACGGCACCATAGAGTAACATAGGTCCGTGCGAGGCGCGTGAAAATCATGCGCGTTGCACGGACGTATTACACGTTCGTCTGAATAAGCCCTAACAATAAGGCCCAGTTCGCAGAGTTTTTGGGCCTTGATATTGACTCGGACACTGCGTCAGAATCAGCACCAAACAACTTCCAAAACCGCCTCCCATTGATTTAATCTGAAATCAATGGGAGCCAGTCGCGGAAAAAAGAAAAAGCAGCACGTCCTTTCTTGCCGCGGTTCCGCCTCTGACCTGCCATCGAAATCAATGGGAGGCAGAAAATGCATTTTTCGCTGCGTTTTTTGTCTGCTGTCCTCAATCGCCGCGAGCAAAAAACGCAGCAAAAAAACGCGGCAAGATAGTGTGGGCAGGGCAAAATCTGCCTCAAAATTCTTTAAGGAATTTTGAGGCAGATTTTTTTTTGCCTGCAAAATACTGTGTGAACAGGGCCATACATAAACCACACTTTGAGATAATTTACTCACTGTCAGAAGAGCTGCTCCCACTCCAGTCCTCTTCCGGCGATGTCTTCCAGGGGAGGTCTTCGGTCCAGACGTCCAGTCCTTCACCTCCAGCCAGGCTCCAGGTAAGTTTTGTCCATGTGGGTCCGCGGCTGCGCGCGCTTCGTTCGCGGGTTCGCGCGCGGTCGATCGCGGGTGCGCGCGCGGGCGGTCTCCAGTGCGGGCGTTCGTGGATGCGCGCTCGCGGGTGCTCACGCGCGGGAGTTTCATTGTGCGCGCGATCGGGTGCGCGCGCGCGCGCGGGCGGACGGTTTGACGGCCCCCCATGATGAGGGGAGGGGGCCCGCAGCAGCAGCAGCAGCTCACGACATTCTTTTGGTGAAAAAAACGGGCCCCATTGCAGGGGCCCGTTTTTTCCTACCAAAAGAATGTCGAGGCAGTTGCCGGGCCCCCCTTTCAATTAGGTTTGGCCGGGCCCCTCACACCACTACCCCTAATACCCCCCTGATGGCGGCCCTGTCGGGCAGGCTCGGGCAACGCGCGGCCCGTTCGGGTTATCGCTTCTCGGCCTTTTGGCTAAGATCAAGTGTAGTGTCTGTTCTTATCAGTTTAATATCTGATACGTCCCCTATCTGGGGACCATATATTAAATGGATTTTTAGAACAGGGAGATGGAAATAGAGCTTGCTCTGTCCACTCCACGCATTGACCTGGTATTGCAGTATTTCCAGGACCGGTGCACCCTTTCCTTATGTGTTGACTAAAAGCAGATTCCAAAAGTGTTTTTTGTCTTTGCTATTGTTTCTGTCTTTCTGAAGGGATCTCCCCTTTTAATCCCATTATTTCAACACCTGTTGGACAATGCATGAGTGATAATGAGCTCATTGATTAAATGCAATTAATGAATAGATTGCCACCTCTTGTTGTGTGTCGTCTGTGTTTCTGTGTTTCCGGCATTTCACATTGGAACACCTCATTCACCTTCCTTGTCTTCTCTCCGCCCTCCCTTTTAGGTAAGTTAAAGAGCTGCACCTGAGCCAGCCACTGATTGATTGATTGATTGATTGATTGATTGATTGATTGATGCAGCACAACAGTCAAATAGTGGAGTGGAGTAGGGGAACAGCAAACAGCCAATAAAGCAGCCCGCCCGCTCGCCTGCCCGCCACAATGGACCTACCTGTGTACACTAGATGGATGTGATGGAATGTACTGTCGTCCCTACATTTCAAGAAGAAGTAAGAATTGCAGTTGCAACAAAGCCTTGCTTGCCTACAAAGAGAGCAGCAATTTGGATTTGTTACTATGTTACCTAGAAGAATAACAAACTGTGCAAGGATGGAGGTTGTAGGAGCAAGGAGAAGTTGTCTGTAAAGTTGGTGGATGCCTATTTTCCATTTTGCAGTCCCTTGTCTCCCTCTTGTGGCCTCCTGGAGGCAACTAGCTGTGCAAAAAAAAGACAGCCTGGCGGCCGGCTGTTGCAGTGTTGCCCTCTCAGGCAACACTGAGTGACTGACTGAGCCTCACCGTCTTATATAAAGTTCAGACGGAACTTTGCACGTGTCATAGTGGAGCCCTCAGGATTCCAGAGCCAGCTTTCTGACATCATAATGGGGCCTCAGAGATAAAAGCCTGGGCCCAGGCAGTGTTGGTCAGTGCTGCTCAGCAGGCAGCACTGGACTGGACTGGATTACAGCTGATACAAGGTGTGAAGGAACAAGGGGTGGCTGTGGGCATGCACTTGCTGCCGCTGCCAGTGTTTATCTGCATGGCAGCAGGGCATTTGGGCGTTGCCAGGAAGGCGTTTTTATGTAGATTCCTCCTCTTTCAGCACTGCATTGTGGTGCAAGCAAAAGAAGCAAATCCTGTCTGGCTTCCTCTCCGGCCTTTATTCACCTCCCGTGTAGCTGTGAGTGTGTGAGCCTGCAGGGCCCCATGGAATTGCCTAGAAGTAGGCTGAATCGCTGCAAGGGCTGAACAGCAGTATCGGGCAGGCTCGGGCAACGCGCGGCCCGTTCGGGTTATCACTTCTCGGCCTTTTGGCTAAGATCAAGTGTAGTATCTGTTCTTATCAGTTTAATATCTGATACGTCCCCTATCTGGGGACCATATATTAAATGGATTTTTAGAACAGGGAGATGGAAATAGAGCTTGCTCTGTCCACTCCACGCATTGACCTGGTATTGCAGTATTTCCAGGACCGGTGCACCCTTTCCTTATGTGTTGACTAAAAGCAGATTCCAAAAGTGTTTTTTGTCTTTGCTATTGTTTCTGTCTTTCTGAAGGGATCTCCCCTTTTAATCCCATTATTTCAACACCTGTTGGACAATGCATGAGTGATAATGAGCTCATTGATTAAATGCAATTAATGAATAGATTGCCACCTCTTGTTGTGTGTCGTCTGTGTTTCTGTGTTTCCGGCATTTCACATTGGAACACCTCATTCACCTTCCTTGTCTTCTCTCCGCCCTCCCTTTTAGGTAAGTTAAAGAGCTGCACCTGAGCCAGCCACTGATTGATTGATTGATTGATTGATTGATTGATTGATTGATGCAGCACAACAGTCAAATAGTGGAGTGGAGTAGGGGAACAGCAAACAGCCAATAAAGCAGCCCGCCCGCTCGCCTGCCCGCCACAATGGACCTACCTGTGTACACTAGATGGATGTGATGGAATGTACTGTCGTCCCTACATTTCAAGAAGAAGTAAGAATTGCAGTTGCAACAAAGCCTTGCTTGCCTACAAAGAGAGCAGCAATTTGGATTTGTTACTATGTTACCTAGAAGAATAACAAACTGTGCAAGGATGGAGGTTGTAGGAGCAAGGAGAAGTTGTCTGTAAAGTTGGTGGATGCCTATTTTCCATTTTGCAGTCCCTTGTCTCCCTCTTGTGGCCTCCTGGAGGCAACTAGCTGTGCAAAAAAAAGACAGCCTGGCGGCCGGCTGTTGCAGTGTTGCCCTCTCAGGCAACACTGAGTGACTGACTGAGCCTCACCGTCTTATATAAAGTTCAGACGGAACTTTGCACGTGTCATAGTGGAGCCCTCAGGATTCCAGAGCCAGCTTTCTGACATCATAATGGGGCCTCAGAGATAAAAGCCTGGGCCCAGGCAGTGTTGGTCAGTGCTGCTCAGCAGGCAGCACTGGACTGGACTGGATTACAGCTGATACAAGGTGTGAAGGAACAAGGGGTGGCTGTGGGCATGCACTTGCTGCCGCTGCCAGTGTTTATCTGCATGGCAGCAGGGCATTTGGGCGTTGCCAGGAAGGCGTTTTTATGTAGATTCCTCCTCTTTCAGCACTGCATTGTGGTGCAAGCAAAAGAAGCAAATCCTGTCTGGCTTCCTCTCCGGCCTTTATTCACCTCCCGTGTAGCTGTGAGTGTGTGAGCCTGCAGGGCCCCATGGAATTGCCTAGAAGTAGGCTGAATCGCTGCAAGGGCTGAACAGCAGTATCGGGCAGGCTCGGGCAACGCGCGGCCCGTTCGGGTTATCGCTTCTCGGCCTTTTGGCTAAGATCAAGTGTAGTATCTGTTCTTATCAGTTTAATATCTGATACGTCCCCTATCTGGGGACCATATATTAAATGGATTTTTAGAACAGGGAGATGGAAATAGAGCTTGCTCTGTCCACTCCACGCATTGACCTGGTATTGCAGTATTTCCAGGACCGGTGCACCCTTTCCTTATGTGTTGACTAAAAGCAGATTCCAAAAGTGTTTTTTGTCTTTGCTATTGTTTCTGTCTTTCTGAAGGGATCACCCCTTTTAATCCCATTATTTCAACACCTGTTGGACAATGCATGAGTGATAATGAGCTCATTGATTAAATGCAATTAATGAATAGATTGCCACCTCTTGTTGTGTGTCGTCTGTGTTTCTGTGTTTCCGGCATTTCACATTGGAACACCTCATTCACCTTCCTTGTCTTCTCTCCGCCCTCCCTTTTAGGTAAGTTAAAGAGCTGCACCTGAGCCAGCCACTGATTGATTGATTGATTGATTGATTGATTGATTGATTGATTGATTGATTGATTGATTGATGCAGCACAACAGTCAAATAGTGGAGTGGAGTAGGGGAACAGCAAACAGCCAATAAAGCAGCCCGCCCGCTCGCCTGCCCGCCACAATGGACCTACCTGTGTACACTAGATGGATGTGATGGAATGTACTGTCGTCCCTACATTTCAAGAAGAAGTAAGAATTGCAGTTGCAACAAAGCCTTGCTTGCCTACAAAGAGAGCAGCAATTTGGATTTGTTACTATGTTACCTAGAAGAATAACAAACTGTGCAAGGATGGAGGTTGTAGGAGCAAGGAGAAGTTGTCTGTAAAGTTGGTGGATGCCTATTTTCCATTTTGCAGTCCCTTGTCTCCCTCTTGTGGCCTCCTGGAGGCAACTAGCTGTGCAAAAAAAAGACAGCCTGGCGGCCGGCTGTTGCAGTGTTGCCCTCTCAGGCAACACTGAGTGACTGACTGAGCCTCACCGTCTTATATAAAGTTCAGACGGAACTTTGCACGTGTCATAGTGGAGCCCTCAGGATTCCAGAGCCAGCTTTCTGACATCATAATGGGGCCTCAGAGATAAAAGCCTGGGTCCAGGCAGTGTTGGTCAGTGCTGCTCAGCAGGCAGCACTGGACTGGACTGGATTACAGCTGATACAAGGTGTGAAGGAACAAGGGGTGGCTGTGGGCATGCACTTGCTGCCGCTGCCAGTGTTTATCTGCATGGCAGCAGGGCATTTGGGCGTTGCCAGGAAGGCGTTTTTATGTAGATTCCTCCTCTTTCAGCACTGCATTGTGGTGCAAGCAAAAGAAGCAAATCCTGTCTGGCTTCCTCTCCGGCCTTTATTCACCTCCCGTGTAGCTGTGAGTGTGTGAGCCTGCAGGGCCCCATGGAATTGCCTAGAAGTAGGCTGAATCGCTGCAAGGGCTGAACAGCAGTATCGGGCAGGCTCGGGCAACGCGCGGCCCGTTCGGGTTATCGCTTCTCGGCCTTTTGGCTAAGATCAAGTGTAGTATCTGTTCTTATCAGTTTAATATCTGATACGTCCCCTATCTGGGGACCATATATTAAATGGATTTTTAGAACAGGGAGATGGAAATAGAGCTTGCTCTGTCCACTCCACGCATTGACCTGGTATTGCAGTATTTCCAGGACCGGTGCACCCTTTCCTTATGTGTTGACTAAAAGCAGATTCCAAAAGTGTTTTTTGTCTTTGCTATTGTTTCTGTCTTTCTGAAGGGATCTCCCCTTTTAATCCCATTATTTCAACACCTGTTGGACAATGCATGAGTGATAATGAGCTCATTGATTAAATGCAATTAATGAATAGATTGCCACCTCTTGTTGTGTGTCGTCTGTGTTTCTGTGTTTCCGGCATTTCACATTGGAACACCTCATTCACCTTCCTTGTCTTCTCTCCGCCCTCCCTTTTAGGTAAGTTAAAGAGCTGCACCTGAGCCAGCCACTGATTGATTGATTGATTGATTGATTGATTGATTGATTGATTGATGCAGCACAACAGTCAAATAGTGGAGTGGAGTAGGGGAACAGCAAACAGCCAATAAAGCAGCCCGCCCGCTCGCCTGCCCGCCACAATGGACCTACCTGTGTACACTAGATGGATGTGATGGAATGTACTGTCGTCCCTACATTTCAAGAAGAAGTAAGAATTGCAGTTGCAACAAAGCCTTGCTTGCCTACAAAGAGAGCAGCAATTTGGATTTGTTACTATGTTACCTAGAAGAATAACAAACTGTGCAAGGATGGAGGTTGTAGGAGCAAGGAGAAGTTGTCTGTAAAGTTGGTGGATGCCTATTTTCCATTTTGCAGTCCCTTGTCTCCCTCTTGTGGCCTCCTGGAGGCAACTAGCTGTGCAAAAAAAAGACAGCCTGGCGGCCGGCTGTTGCAGTGTTGCCCTCTCAGGCAACACTGAGTGACTGACTGAGCCTCACCGTCTTATATAAAGTTCAGACGGAACTTTGCACGTGTCATAGTGGAGCCCTCAGGATTCCAGAGCCAGCTTTCTGACATCATAATGGGGCCTCAGAGATAAAAGCCTGGGCCCAGGCAGTGTTGGTCAGTGCTGCTCAGCAGGCAGCACTGGACTGGACTGGATTACAGCTGATACAAGGTGTGAAGGAACAAGGGGTGGCTGTGGGCATGCACTTGCTGCCGCTGCCAGTGTTTATCTGCATGGCAGCAGGGCATTTGGGCGTTGCCAGGAAGGCGTTTTTATGTAGATTCCTCCTCTTTCAGCACTGCATTGTGGTGCAAGCAAAAGAAGCAAATCCTGTCTGGCTTCCTCTCCGGCCTTTATTCACCTCCCGTGTAGCTGTGAGTGTGTGAGCCTGCAGGGCCCCATGGAATTGCCTAGAAGTAGGCTGAATCGCTGCAAGGGCTGAACAGCAGTATCGGGCAGGCTCGGGCAACGCGCGGCCCGTTCGGGTTATCGCTTCTCGGCCTTTTGGCTAAGATCAAGTGTAGTATCTGTTCTTATCAGTTTAATATCTGATACGTCCCCTATCTGGGGACCATATATTAAATGGATTTTTAGAACAGGGAGATGGAAATAGAGCTTGCTCTGTCCACTCCACGCATTGACCTGGTATTGCAGTATTTCCAGGACCGGTGCACCCTTTCCTTATGTGTTGACTAAAAGCAGATTCCAAAAGTGTTTTTTGTCTTTGCTATTGTTTCTGTCTTTCTGAAGGGATCTCCCCTTTTAATCCCATTATTTCAACACCTGTTGGACAATGCATGAGTGATAATGAGCTCATTGATTAAATGCAATTAATGAATAGATTGCCACCTCTTGTTGTGTGTCGTCTGTGTTTCTGTGTTTCCGGCATTTCACATTGGAACACCTCATTCACCTTCCTTGTCTTCTTTCCGCCCTCCCTTTTAGGTAAGTTAAAGAGCTGCACCTGAGCCAGCCACTGATTGATTGATTGATTGATTGATTGATTGATTGATTGATTGATTGATTGATTGATTGATTGATGCAGCACAACAGTCAAATAGTGGAGTGGAGTAGGGGAACAGCAAACAGCCAATAAAGCAGCCCGCCCGCTCGCCTGCCCGCCACAATGGACCTACCTGTGTACACTAGATGGATGTGATGGAATGTACTGTCGTCCCTACATTTCAAGAAGAAGTAAGAATTGCAGTTGCAACAAAGCCTTGCTTGCCTACAAAGAGAGCAGCAATTTGGATTTGTTACTATGTTACCTAGAAGAATAACAAACTGTGCAAGGATGGAGGTTGTAGGAGCAAGGAGAAGTTGTCTGTAAAGTTGGTGGATGCCTATTTTCCATTTTGCAGTCCCTTGTCTCCCTCTTGTGGCCTCCTGGAGGCAACTAGCTGTGCAAAAAAAAGACAGCCTGGCGGCCGGCTGTTGCAGTGTTGCCCTCTCAGGCAACACTGAGTGACTGACTGAGCCTCACCGTCTTATATAAAGTTCAGACGGAACTTTGCACGTGTCATAGTGGAGCCCTCAGGATTCCAGAGCCAGCTTTCTGACATCATAATGGGGCCTCAGAGATAAAAGCCTGGGCCCAGGCAGTGTTGGTCAGTGCTGCTCAGCAGGCAGCACTGGACTGGACTGGATTACAGCTGATACAAGGTGTGAAGGAACAAGGGGTGGCTGTGGGCATGCACTTGCTGCCGCTGCCAGTGTTTATCTGCATGGCAGCAGGGCATTTGGGCGTTGCCAGGAAGGCGTTTTTATGTAGATTCCTCCTCTTTCAGCACTGCATTGTGGTGCAAGCAAAAGAAGCAAATCCTGTCTGGCTTCCTCTCCGGCCTTTATTCACCTCCCGTGTAGCTGTGAGTGTGTGAGCCTGCAGGGCCCCATGGAATTGCCTAGAAGTAGGCTGAATCGCTGCAAGGGCTGAACAGCAGTATCGGGCAGGCTCGGGCAACGCGCGGCCCGTTCGGGTTATCGCTTCTCGGCCTTTTGGCTAAGATCAAGTGTAGTATCTGTTCTTATCAGTTTAATATCTGATACGTCCCCTATCTGGGGACCATATATTAAATGGATTTTTAGAACAGGGAGATGGAAATAGAGCTTGCTCTGTCCACTCCACGCATTGACCTGGTATTGCAGTATTTCCAGGACCGGTGCACCCTTTCCTTATGTGTTGACTAAAAGCAGATTCCAAAAGTGTTTTTTGTCTTTGCTATTGTTTCTGTCTTTCTGAAGGGATCTCCCCTTTTAATCCCATTATTTCAACACCTGTTGGACAATGCATGAGTGATAATGAGCTCATTGATTAAATGCAATTAATGAATAGATTGCCACCTCTTGTTGTGTGTCGTCTGTGTTTCTGTGTTTCCGGCATTTCACATTGGAACACCTCATTCACCTTCCTTGTCTTCTCTCCGCCCTCCCTTTTAGGTAAGTTAAAGAGCTGCACCTGAGCCAGCCACTGATTGATTGATTGATTGATTGATTGATTGATTGATTGATTGATTGATTGATTGATTGATGCAGCACAACAGTCAAATAGTGGAGTGGAGTAGGGGAACAGCAAACAGCCAATAAAGCAGCCCGCCCGCTCGCCTGCCCGCCACAATGGACCTACCTGTGTACACTAGATGGATGTGATGGAATGTACTGTCGTCCCTACATTTCAAGAAGAAGTAAGAATTGCAGTTGCAACAAAGCCTTGCTTGCCTACAAAGAGAGCAGCAATTTGGATTTGTTACTATGTTACCTAGAAGAATAACAAACTGTGCAAGGATGGAGGTTGTAGGAGCAAGGAGAAGTTGTCTGTAAAGTTGGTGGATGCCTATTTTCCATTTTGCAGTCCCTTGTCTCCCTCTTGTGGCCTCCTGGAGGCAACTAGCTGTGCAAAAAAAAGACAGCCTGGCGGCCGGCTGTTGCAGTGTTGCCCTCTCAGGCAACACTGAGTGACTGACTGAGCCTCACCGTCTTATATAAAGTTCAGACGGAACTTTGCACGTGTCATAGTGGAGCCCTCAGGATTCCAGAGCCAGCTTTCTGACATCATAATGGGGCCTCAGAGATAAAAGCCTGGGCCCAGGCAGTGTTGGTCAGTGCTGCTCAGCAGGCAGCACTGGACTGGACTGGATTACAGCTGATACAAGGTGTGAAGGAACAAGGGGTGGCTGTGGGCATGCACTTGCTGCCGCTGCCAGTGTTTATCTGCATGGCAGCAGGGCATTTGGGCGTTGCCAGGAAGGCGTTTTTATGTAGATTCCTCCTCTTTCAGCACTGCATTGTGGTGCAAGCAAAAGAAGCAAATCCTGTCTGGCTTCCTCTCCGGCCTTTATTCACCTCCCGTGTAGCTGTGAGTGTGTGAGCCTGCAGGGCCCCATGGAATTGCCTAGAAGTAGGCTGAATCGCTGCAAGGGCTGAACAGCAGTATCGGGCAGGCTCGGGCAACGCGCGGCCCGTTCGGGTTATCGCTTCTCGGCCTTTTGGCTAAGATCAAGTGTAGTATCTGTTCTTATCAGTTTAATATCTGATACGTCCCCTATCTGGGGACCATATATTAAATGGATTTTTAGAACAGGGAGATGGAAATAGAGCTTGCTCTGTCCACTCCACGCATTGACCTGGTATTGCAGTATTTCCAGGACCGGTGCACCCTTTCCTTATGTGTTGACTAAAAGCAGATTCCAAAAGTGTTTTTTGTCTTTGCTATTGTTTCTGTCTTTCTGAAGGGATCTCCCCTTTTAATCCCATTATTTCAACACCTGTTGGACAATGCATGAGTGATAATGAGCTCATTGATTAAATGCAATTAATGAATAGATTGCCACCTCTTGTTGTGTGTCGTCTGTGTTTCTGTGTTTCCGGCATTTCACATTGGAACACCTCATTCACCTTCCTTGTCTTCTCTCCGCCCTCCCTTTTAGGTAAGTTAAAGAGCTGCACCTGAGCCAGCCACTGATTGATTGATTGATTGATTGATTGATTGATTGATTGATTGATTGATGCAGCACAACAGTCAAATAGTGGAGTGGAGTAGGGGAACAGCAAACAGCCAATAAAGCAGCCCGCCCGCTCGCCTGCCCGCCACAATGGACCTACCTGTGTACACTAGATGGATGTGATGGAATGTACTGTCGTCCCTACATTTCAAGAAGAAGTAAGAATTGCAGTTGCAACAAAGCCTTGCTTGCCTACAAAGAGAGCAGCAATTTGGATTTGTTACTATGTTACCTAGAAGAATAACAAACTGTGCAAGGATGGAGGTTGTAGGAGCAAGGAGAAGTTGTCTGTAAAGTTGGTGGATGCCTATTTTCCATTTTGCAGTCCCTTGTCTCCCTCTTGTGGCCTCCTGGAGGCAACTAGCTGTGCAAAAAAAAGACAGCCTGGCGGCCGGCTGTTGCAGTGTTGCCCTCTCAGGCAACACTGAGTGACTGACTGAGCCTCACCGTCTTATATAAAGTTCAGACGGAACTTTGCACGTGTCATAGTGGAGCCCTCAGGATTCCAGAGCCAGCTTTCTGACATCATAATGGGGCCTCAGAGATAAAAGCCTGGGCCCAGGCAGTGTTGGTCAGTGCTGCTCAGCAGGCAGCACTGGACTGGACTGGATTACAGCTGATACAAGGTGTGAAGGAACAAGGGGTGGCTGTGGGCATGCACTTGCTGCCGCTGCCAGTGTTTATCTGCATGGCAGCAGGGCATTTGGGCGTTGCCAGGAAGGCGTTTTTATGTAGATTCCTCCTCTTTCAGCACTGCATTGTGGTGCAAGCAAAAGAAGCAAATCCTGTCTGGCTTCCTCTCCGGCCTTTATTCACCTCCCGTGTAGCTGTGAGTGTGTGAGCCTGCAGGGCCCCATGGAATTGCCTAGAAGTAGGCTGAATCGCTGCAAGGGCTGAACAGCAGTATCGGGCAGGCTCGGGCAACGCGCGGCCCGTTCGGGTTATCGCTTCTCGGCCTTTTGGCTAAGATCAAGTGTAGTATCTGTTCTTATCAGTTTAATATCTGATACGTCCCCTATCTGGGGACCATATATTAAATGGATTTTTAGAACAGGGAGATGGAAATAGAGCTTGCTCTGTCCACTCCACGCATTGACCTGGTATTGCAGTATTTCCAGGACCGGTGCACCCTTTCCTTATGTGTTGACTAAAAGCAGATTCCAAAAGTGTTTTTTGTCTTTGCTATTGTTTCTGTCTTTCTGAAGGGATCTCCCCTTTTAATCCCATTATTTCAACACCTGTTGGACAATGCATGAGTGATAATGAGCTCATTGATTAAATGCAATTAATGAATAGATTGCCACCTCTTGTTGTGTGTCGTCTGTGTTTCTGTGTTTCCGGCATTTCACATTGGAACACCTCATTCACCTTCCTTGTCTTCTCTCCGCCCTCCCTTTTAGGTAAGTTAAAGAGCTGCACCTGAGCCAGCCACTGATTGATTGATTGATTGATTGATTGATTGATTGATTGATTGATTGATGCAGCACAACAGTCAAATAGTGGAGTGGAGTAGGGGAACAGCAAACAGCCAATAAAGCAGCCCGCCCGCTCGCCTGCCCGCCACAATGGACCTACCTGTGTACACTAGATGGATGTGATGGAATGTACTGTCGTCCCTACATTTCAAGAAGAAGTAAGAATTGCAGTTGCAACAAAGCCTTGCTTGCCTACAAAGAGAGCAGCAATTTGGATTTGTTACTATGTTACCTAGAAGAATAACAAACTGTGCAAGGATGGAGGTTGTAGGAGCAAGGAGAAGTTGTCTGTAAAGTTGGTGGATGCCTATTTTCCATTTTGCAGTCCCTTGTCTCCCTCTTGTGGCCTCCTGGAGGCAACTAGCTGTGCAAAAAAAAGACAGCCTGGCGGCCGGCTGTTGCAGTGTTGCCCTCTCAGGCAACACTGAGTGACTGACTGAGCCTCACCGTCTTATATAAAGTTCAGACGGAACTTTGCACGTGTCATAGTGGAGCCCTCAGGATTCCAGAGCCAGCTTTCTGACATCATAATGGGGCCTCAGAGATAAAAGCCTGGGCCCAGGCAGTGTTGGTCAGTGCTGCTCAGCAGGCAGCACTGGACTGGACTGGATTACAGCTGATACAAGGTGTGAAGGAACAAGGGGTGGCTGTGGGCATGCACTTGCTGCCGCTGCCAGTGTTTATCTGCATGGCAGCAGGGCATTTGGGCGTTGCCAGGAAGGCGTTTTTATGTAGATTCCTCCTCTTTCAGCACTGCATTGTGGTGCAAGCAAAAGAAGCAAATCCTGTCTGGCTTCCTCTCCGGCCTTTATTCACCTCCCGTGTAGCTGTGAGTGTGTGAGCCTGCAGGGCCCCATGGAATTGCCTAGAAGTAGGCTGAATCGCTGCAAGGGCTGAACAGCAGTATCGGGCAGGCTCGGGCAACGCGCGGCCCGTTCGGGTTATCGCTTCTCGGCCTTTTGGCTAAGATCAAGTGTAGTATCTGTTCTTATCAGTTTAATATCTGATACGTCCCCTATCTGGGGACCATATATTAAATGGATTTTTAGAACAGGGAGATGGAAATAGAGCTTGCTCTGTCCACTCCACGCATTGACCTGGTATTGCAGTATTTCCAGGACCGGTGCACCCTTTCCTTATGTGTTGACTAAAAGCAGATTCCAAAAGTGTTTTTTGTCTTTGCTATTGTTTCTGTCTTTCTGAAGGGATCTCCCCTTTTAATCCCATTATTTCAACACCTGTTGGACAATGCATGAGTGATAATGAGCTCATTGATTAAATGCAATTAATGAATAGATTGCCACCTCTTGTTGTGTGTCGTCTGTGTTTCTGTGTTTCCGGCATTTCACATTGGAACACCTCATTCACCTTCCTTGTCTTCTCTCCGCCCTCCCTTTTAGGTAAGTTAAAGAGCTGCACCTGAGCCAGCCACTGATTGATTGATTGATTGATTGATTGATTGATTGATTGATGCAGCACAACAGTCAAATAGTGGAGTGGAGTAGGGGAACAGCAAACAGCCAATAAAGCAGCCCGCCCGCTCGCCTGCCCGCCACAATGGACCTACCTGTGTACACTAGATGGATGTGATGGAATGTACTGTCGTCCCTACATTTCAAGAAGAAGTAAGAATTGCAGTTGCAACAAAGCCTTGCTTGCCTACAAAGAGAGCAGCAATTTGGATTTGTTACTATGTTACCTAGAAGAATAACAAACTGTGCAAGGATGGAGGTTGTAGGAGCAAGGAGAAGTTGTCTGTAAAGTTGGTGGATGCCTATTTTCCATTTTGCAGTCCCTTGTCTCCCTCTTGTGGCCTCCTGGAGGCAACTAGCTGTGCAAAAAAAAGACAGCCTGGCGGCCGGCTGTTGCAGTGTTGCCCTCTCAGGCAACACTGAGTGACTGACTGAGCCTCACCGTCTTATATAAAGTTCAGACGGAACTTTGCACGTGTCATAGTGGAGCCCTCAGGATTCCAGAGCCAGCTTTCTGACATCATAATGGGGCCTCAGAGATAAAAGCCTGGGCCCAGGCAGTGTTGGTCAGTGCTGCTCAGCAGGCAGCACTGGACTGGACTGGATTACAGCTGATACAAGGTGTGAAGGAACAAGGGGTGGCTGTGGGCATGCACTTGCTGCCGCTGCCAGTGTTTATCTGCATGGCAGCAGGGCATTTGGGCGTTGCCAGGAAGGCGTTTTTATGTAGATTCCTCCTCTTTCAGCACTGCATTGTGGTGCAAGCAAAAGAAGCAAATCCTGTCTGGCTTCCTCTCCGGCCTTTATTCACCTCCCGTGTAGCTGTGAGTGTGTGAGCCTGCAGGGCCCCATGGAATTGCCTAGAAGTAGGCTGAATCGCTGCAAGGGCTGAACAGCAGTATCGGGCAGGCTCGGGCAACGCGCGGCCCGTTCGGGTTATCGCTTCTCGGCCTTTTGGCTAAGATCAAGTGTAGTATCTGTTCTTATCAGTTTAATATCTGATACGTCCCCTATCTGGGGACCATATATTAAATGGATTTTTAGAACAGGGAGATGGAAATAGAGCTTGCTCTGTCCACTCCACGCATTGACCTGGT
Source organism: Rhinoderma darwinii (assembly GCF_050947455.1). NCBI lineage: Eukaryota > Metazoa > Chordata > Amphibia > Anura > Rhinodermatidae > Rhinoderma > Rhinoderma darwinii. The sequence goes on along the minus strand of NW_027461806.1, from coordinate 351,474 downwards.
ATTGCAGTATTTCCAGGACCGGTGCACCCTTTCCTTATGTGTTGACTAAAAGCAGATTCCAAAAGTGTTTTTTGTCTTTGCTATTGTTTCTGTCTTTCTGAAGGGATCTCCCCTTTTAATCCCATTATTTCAACACCTGTTGGACAATGCATGAGTGATAATGAGCTCATTGATTAAATGCAATTAATGAATAGATTGCCACCTCTTGTTGTGTGTCGTCTGTGTTTCTGTGTTTCCGGCATTTCACATTGGAACACCTCATTCACCTTCCTTGTCTTCTCTCCGCCCTCCCTTTTAGGTAAGTTAAAGAGCTGCACCTGAGCCAGCCACTGATTGATTGATTGATTGATTGATTGATTGATTGATGCAGCACAACAGTCAAATAGTGGAGTGGAGTAGGGGAACAGCAAACAGCCAATAAAGCAGCCCGCCCGCTCGCCTGCCCGCCACAATGGACCTACCTGTGTACACTAGATGGATGTGATGGAATGTACTGTCGTCCCTACATTTCAAGAAGAAGTAAGAATTGCAGTTGCAACAAAGCCTTGCTTGCCTACAAAGAGAGCAGCAATTTGGATTTGTTACTATGTTACCTAGAAGAATAACAAACTGTGCAAGGATGGAGGTTGTAGGAGCAAGGAGAAGTTGTCTGTAAAGTTGGTGGATGCCTATTTTCCATTTTGCAGTCCCTTGTCTCCCTCTTGTGGCCTCCTGGAGGCAACTAGCTGTGCAAAAAAAAGACAGCCTGGCGGCCGGCTGTTGCAGTGTTGCCCTCTCAGGCAACACTGAGTGACTGACTGAGCCTCACCGTCTTATATAAAGTTCAGACGGAACTTTGCACGTGTCATAGTGGAGCCCTCAGGATTCCAGAGCCAGCTTTCTGACATCATAATGGGGCCTCAGAGATAAAAGCCTGGGCCCAGGCAGTGTTGGTCAGTGCTGCTCAGCAGGCAGCACTGGACTGGACTGGATTACAGCTGATACAAGGTGTGAAGGAACAAGGGGTGGCTGTGGGCATGCACTTGCTGCCGCTGCCAGTGTTTATCTGCATGGCAGCAGGGCATTTGGGCGTTGCCAGGAAGGCGTTTTTATGTAGATTCCTCCTCTTTCAGCACTGCATTGTGGTGCAAGCAAAAGAAGCAAATCCTGTCTGGCTTCCTCTCCGGCCTTTATTCACCTCCCGTGTAGCTGTGAGTGTGTGAGCCTGCAGGGCCCCATGGAATTGCCTAGAAGTAGGCTGAATCGCTGCAAGGGCTGAACAGCAGTATCGGGCAGGCTCGGGCAACGCGCGGCCCGTTCGGGTTATCGCTTCTCGGCCTTTTGGCTAAGATCAAGTGTAGTATCTGTTCTTATCAGTTTAATATCTGATACGTCCCCTATCTGGGGACCATATATTAAATGGATTTTTAGAACAGGGAGATGGAAATAGAGCTTGCTCTGTCCACTCCACGCATTGACCTTGTATTGCAGTATTTCCAGGACCGGTGCACCCTTTCCTTATGTGTTGACTAAAAGCAGATTCCAAAAGTGTTTTTTGTCTTTGCTATTGTTTCTGTCTTTCTGAAGGGATCTCCCCTTTTAATCCCATTATTTCAACACCTGTTGGACAATGCATGAGTGATAATGAGCTCATTGATTAAATGCAATTAATGAATAGATTGCCACCTCTTGTTGTGTGTCTTCTGTGTTTCCGGCATTTCACATTGGAACACCTCATTCACCTTCCTTGTCTTCTCTCCGCCCTCCCTTTTAGGTAAGTTAAAGAGCTGCACCTGAGCCAGCCACTGATTGATTGATTGATTGATTGATTGATTGATTGATTGATTGATTGATTGATTGATGCAGCACAACAGTCAAATAGTGGAGTGGAGTAGGGGAACAGCAAACAGCCAATAAAGCAGCCCGCCCGCTCGCCTGCCCGCCACAATGGACCTACCTGTGTACACTAGATGGATGTGATGGAATGTACTGTTGTCCCTACATTTCAAGAAGAAGTAAGAATTGCAGTTGCAACAAAGCCTTGCTTGCCTACAAAGAGAGCAGCAATTTGGATTTGTTACTATGTTACCTAGAAGAATAACAAACTGTGCAAGGATGGAGGTTGTAGGAGCAAGGAGAAGTTGTCTGTAAAGTTGGTGGATGCCTATTTTCCATTTTGCAGTCCCTTGTCTCCCTCTTGTGGCCTCCTGGAGGCAACTAGCTGTGCAAAAAAAAGACAGCCTGGCGGCCGGCTGTTGCAGTGTTGCCCTCTCAGGCAACACTGAGTGACTGACTGAGCCTCACCGTCTTATATAAAGTTCAGACGGAACTTTGCACGTGTCATAGTGGAGCCCTCAGGATTCCAGAGCCAGCTTTCTGACATCATAATGGGGCCTCAGAGATAAAAGCCTGGGCCCAGGCAGTGTTGGTCAGTGCTGCTCAGCAGGCAGCACTGGACTGGACTGGATTACAGCTGATACAAGGTGTGAAGGAACAAGGGGTGGCTGTGGGCATGCACTTGCTGCCGCTGCCAGTGTTTATCTGCATGGCAGCAGGGCATTTGGGCGTTGCCAGGAAGGCGTTTTTATGTAGATTCCTCCTCTTTCAGCACTGCATTGTGGTGCAAGCAAAAGAAGCAAATCCTGTCTGGCTTCCTCTCCGGCCTTTATTCACCTCCCGTGTAGCTGTGAGTGTGTGAGCCTGCAGGGCCCCATGGAATTGCCTAGAAGTAGGCTGAATCGCTGCAAGGGCTGAACAGCAGTATCGGGCAGGCTCGGGCAACGCGCGGCCCGTTCGGGTTATCGCTTCTCGGCCTTTTGGCTAAGATCAAGTGTAGTATCTGTTCTTATCAGTTTAATATCTGATACGTCCCCTATCTGGGGACCATATATTAAATGGATTTTTAGAACAGGGAGATGGAAATAGAGCTTGCTCTGTCCACTCCACGCATTGACCTGGTATTGCAGTATTTCCAGGACCGGTGCACCCTTTCCTTATGTGTTGACTAAAAGCAGATTCCAAAAGTGTTTTTTGTCTTTGCTATTGTTTCTGTCTTTCTGAAGGGATCTCCCCTTTTAATCCCATTATTTCAACACCTGTTGGACAATGCATGAGTGATAATGAGCTCATTGATTAAATGCAATTAATGAATAGATTGCCACCTCTTGTTGTGTGTCGTCTGTGTTTCTGTGTTTCCGGCATTTCACATTGGAACACCTCATTCACCTTCCTTGTCTTCTCTCCGCCCTCCCTTTTAGGTAAGTTAAAGAGCTGCACCTGAGCCAGCCACTGATTGATTGATTGATTGATTGATTGATTGATTGATTGATTGATTGATTGATTGATGCAGCACAACAGTCAAATAGTGGAGTGGAGTAGGGGAACAGCAAACAGCCAATAAAGCAGCCCGCCCGCTCGCCTGCCCGCCACAATGGACCTACCTGTGTACACTAGATGGATGTGATGGAATGTACTGTCGTCCCTACATTTCAAGAAGAAGTAAGAATTGCAGTTGCAACAAAGCCTTGCTTGCCTACAAAGAGAGCAGCAATTTGGATTTGTTACTATGTTACCTAGAAGAATAACAAACTGTGCAAGGATGGAGGTTGTAGGAGCAAGGAGAAGTTGTCTGTAAAGTTGGTGGATGCCTATTTTCCATTTTGCAGTCCCTTGTCTCCCTCTTGTGGCCTCCTGGAGGCAACTAGCTGTGCAAAAAAAAGACAGCCTGGCGGCCGGCTGTTGCAGTGTTGCCCTCTCAGGCAACACTGAGTGACTGACTGAGCCTCACCGTCTTATATAAAGTTCAGACGGAACTTTGCACGTGTCATAGTGGAGCCCTCAGGATTCCAGAGCCAGCTTTCTGACATCATAATGGGGCCTCAGAGATAAAAGCCTGGGCCCAGGCAGTGTTGGTCAGTGCTGCTCAGCAGGCAGCACTGGACTGGACTGGATTACAGCTGATACAAGGTGTGAAGGAACAAGGGGTGGCTGTGGGCATGCACTTGCTGCCGCTGCCAGTGTTTATCTGCATGGCAGCAGGGCATTTGGGCGTTGCCAGGAAGGCGTTTTTATGTAGATTCCTCCTCTTTCAGCACTGCATTGTGGTGCAAGCAAAAGAAGCAAATCCTGTCTGGCTTCCTCTCCGGCCTTTATTCACCTCCTGTGTAGCTGTGAGTGTGTGAGCCTGCAGGGCCCCATGGAATTGCCTAGAAGTAGGCTGAATCGCTGCAAGGGCTGAACAGCAGTATCGGGCAGGCTCGGGCAACGCGCGGCCCGTTCGGGTTATCGCTTCTCGGCCTTTTGGCTAAGATCAAGTGTAGTATCTGTTCTTATCAGTTTAATATCTGATACGTCCCCTATCTGGGGACCATATATTAAATGGATTTTTAGAACAGGGAGATGGAAATAGAGCTTGCTCTGTCCACTCCACGCATTGACCTGGTATTGCAGTATTTCCAGGACCGGTGCACCCTTTCCTTATGTGTTGACTAAAAGCAGATTCCAAAAGTGTTTTTTGTCTTTGCTATTGTTTCTGTCTTTCTGAAGGGATCTCCCCTTTTAATCCCATTATTTCAACACCTGTTGGACAATGCATGAGTGATAATGAGCTCATTGATTAAATGCAATTAATGAATAGATTGACACCTCTTGTTGTGTGTCGTCTGTGTTTCTGTGTTTCCGGCATTTCACATTGGAACACCTCATTCACCTTCCTTGTCTTCTCTCCGCCCTCCCTTTTAGGTAAGTTAAAGAGCTGCACCTGAGCCAGCCACTGATTGATTGATTGATTGATTGATTGATTGATTGATTGATTGATTGATTGATTGATTGATTGATTGATGCAGCACAACAGTCAAATAGTGGAGTGGAGTAGGGGAACAGCAAACAGCCAATAAAGCAGCCCGCCCGCTCGCCTGCCCGCCACAATGGACCTACCTGTGTACACTAGATGGATGTGATGGAATGTACTGTCGTCCCTACATTTCAAGAAGAAGTAAGAATTGCAGTTGCAACAAAGCCTTGCTTGCCTACAAAGAGAGCAGCAATTTGGATTTGTTACTATGTTACCTAGAAGAATAACAAACTGTGCAAGGATGGAGGTTGTAGGAGCAAGGAGAAGTTGTCTGTAAAATGTGTGGATGCCTATTTTCCATTTTGCAGTCCCTTGTCTCCCTCTTGTGGCCTCCTGGAGGCAACTAGCTGTGCAAAAAAAAGACAGCCTGGCGGCCGGCTGTTGCAGTGTTGCCCTCTCAGGCAACACTGAGTGACTGACTGAGCCTCACCGTCTTATATAAAGTTCAGACGGAACTTTGCACGTGTCATAGTGGAGCCCTCAGGATTCCAGAGCCAGCTTTCTGACATCATAATGGGGCCTCAGAGATAAAAGCCTGGGCCCAGGCAGTGTTGGTCAGTGCTGCTCAGCAGGCAGCACTGGACTGGACTGGATTACAGCTGATACAAGGTGTGAAGGAACAAGGGGTGGCTGTGGGCATGCACTTGCTGCCGCTGCCAGTGTTTATCTGCATGGCAGCAGGGCATTTGGGCGTTGCCAGGAAGGCGTTTTTATGTAGATTCCTCCTCTTTCAGCACTGCATTGTGGTGCAAGCAAAAGAAGCAAATCCTGTCTGGCTTCCTCTCCGGCCTTTATTCACCTCCCGTGTAGCTGTGAGTGTGTGAGCCTGCAGGGCCCCATGGAATTGCCTAGAAGCAGGCTGAATCGCTGCAAGGGCTGAACAGCAGTATCGGGCAGGCTCGGGCAACGCGCGGCCCGTTCGGGTTATCGCTTCTCGGCCTTTTGGCTAAGATCAAGTGTAGTATCTGTTCTTATCAGTTTAATATCTGATACGTCCCCTATCTGGGGACCATATATTAAATGGATTTTTAGAACAGGGAGATGGAAATAGAGCTTGCTCTGTCCACTCCACGCATTGACCTGGTATTGCAGTATTTCCAGGACCGGTGCACCCTTTCCTTATGTGTTGACTAAAAGCAGATTCCAAAAGTGTTTTTTGTCTTTGCTATTGTTTCTGTCTTTCTGAAGGGATCTCCCCTTTTAATCCCATTATTTCAACACCTGTTGGACAATGCATGAGTGATAATGAGCTCATTGATTAAATGCAATTAATGAATAGATTGCCACCTCTTGTTGTGTGTCGTCTGTGTTTCTGTGTTTCCGGCATTTCACATTGGAACACCTCATTCACCTTCCTTGTCTTCTCTCCGCCCTCCCTTTTAGGTAAGTTAAAGAGCTGCACCTGAGCCAGCCACTGATTGATTGATTGATTGATTGATTGATTGATTGATTGATTGATGCAGCACAACAGTCAAATAGTGGAGTGGAGTAGGGGAACAGCAAACAGCCAATAAAGCAGCCCGCCCGCTCGCCTGCCCGCCACAATGGACCTACCTGTGTACACTAGATGGATGTGATGGAATGTACTGTCGTCCCTACATTTCAAGAAGAAGTAAGAATTGCAGTTGCAACAAAGCCTTGCTTGCCTACAAAGAGAGCAGCAATTTGGATTTGTTACTATGTTACCTAGAAGAATAACAAACTGTGCAAGGATGGAGGTTGTAGGAGCAAGGAGAAGTTGTCTGTAAAGTTGGTGGATGCCTATTTTCCATTTTGCAGTCCCTTGTCTCCCTCTTGTGGCCTCCTGGAGGCAACTAGCTGTGCAAAAAAAAGACAGCCTGGCGGCCGGCTGTTGCAGTGTTGCCCTCTCAGGCAACACTGAGTGACTGACTGAGCCTCACCGTCTTATATAAAGTTCAGACGGAACTTTGCACGTGTCATAGTGGAGCCCTCAGGATTCCAGAGCCAGCTTTCTGACATCATAATGGGGCCTCAGAGATAAAAGCCTGGGCCCAGGCAGTGTTGGTCAGTGCTGCTCAGCAGGCAGCACTGGACTGGACTGGATTACAGCTGATACAAGGTGTGAAGGAACAAGGGGTGGCTGTGGGCATGCACTTGCTGCCGCTGCCAGTGTTTATCTGCATGGCAGCAGGGCATTTGGGCGTTGCCAGGAAGGCGTTTTTATGTAGATTCCTCCTCTTTCAGCACTGCATTGTGGTGCAAGCAAAAGAAGCAAATCCTGTCTGGCTTCCTCTCCGGCCTTTATTCACCTCCCGTGTAGCTGTGAGTGTGTGAGCCTGCAGGGCCCCATGGAATTGCCTAGAAGTAGGCTGAATCGCTGCAAGGGCTGAACAGCAGTATCGGGCAGGCTCGGGCAACGCGCGGCCCGTTCGGGTTATCGCTTCTCGGCCTTTTGGCTAAGATCAAGTGTAGTATCTGTTCTTATCAGTTTAATATCTGATACGTCCCCTATCTGGGGACCATATATTAAATGGATTTTTAGAACAGGGAGATGGAAATAGAGCTTGCTCTGTCCACTCCACGCATTGACCTGGTATTGCAGTATTTCCAGGACCGGTGCACCCTTTCCTTATGTGTTGACTAAAAGCAGATTCCAAAAGTGTTTTTTGTCTTTGCTATTGTTTCTGTCTTTCTGAAGGGATCTCCCCTTTTAATCCCATTATTTCAACACCTGTTGGACAATGCATGAGTGATAATGAGCTCATTGATTAAATGCAATTAATGAATAGATTGCCACCTCTTGTTGTGTGTCGTCTGTGTTTCTGTGTTTCCGGCATTTCACATTGGAACACCTCATTCACCTTCCTTGTCTTCTCTCCGCCCTCCCTTTTAGGTAAGTTAAAGAGCTGCACCTGAGCCAGCCACTGATTGATTGATTGATTGATTGATTGATTGATTGATTGATTGATTGATGCAGCACAACAGTCAAATAGTGGAGTGGAGTAGGGGAACAGCAAACAGCCAATAAAGCAGCCCGCCCGCTCGCCTGCCCGCCACAATGGACCTACCTGTGTACACTAGATGGATGTGATGGAATGTACTGTCGTCCCTACATTTCAAGAAGAAGTAAGAATTGCAGTTGCAACAAAGCCTTGCTTGCCTACAAAGAGAGCAGCAATTTGGATTTGTTACTATGTTACCTAGAAGAATAACAAACTGTGCAAGGATGGAGGTTGTAGGAGCAAGGAGAAGTTGTCTGTAAAGTTGGTGGATGCCTATTTTCCATTTTGCAGTCCCTTGTCTCCCTCTTGTGGCCTCCTGGAGGCAACTAGCTGTGCAAAAAAAAGACAGCCTGGCGGCCGGCTGTTGCAGTGTTGCCCTCTCAGGCAACACTGAGTGACTGACTGAGCCTCACCGTCTTATATAAAGTTCAGACGGAACTTTGCACGTGTCATAGTGGAGCCCTCAGGATTCCAGAGCCAGCTTTCTGACATCATAATGGGGCCTCAGAGATAAAAGCCTGGGCCCAGGCAGTGTTGGTCAGTGCTGCTCAGCAGGCAGCACTGGACTGGACTGGATTACAGCTGATACAAGGTGTGAAGGAACAAGGGGTGGCTGTGGGCATGCACTTGCTGCCGCTGCCAGTGTTTATCTGCATGGCAGCAGGGCATTTGGGCGTTGCCAGGAAGGCGTTTTTATGTAGATTCCTCCTCTTTCAGCACTGCATTGTGGTGCAAGCAAAAGAAGCAAATCCTGTCTGGCTTCCTCTCCGGCCTTTATTCACCTCCCGTGTAGCTGTGAGTGTGTGAGCCTGCAGGGCCCCATGGAATTGCCTAGAAGTAGGCTGAATCGCTGCAAGGGCTGAACAGCAGTATCGGGCAGGCTCGGGCAACGCGCGGCCCGTTCGGGTTATCGCTTCTCGGCCTTTTGGCTAAGATCAAGTGTAGTATCTGTTCTTATCAGTTTAATATCTGATACGTCCCCTATCTGGGGACCATATATTAAATGGATTTTTAGAACAGGGAGATGGAAATAGAGCTTGCTCTGTCCACTCCACGCATTGACCTGGTATTGCAGTATTTCCAGGACCGGTGCACCCTTTCCTTATGTGTTGACTAAAAGCAGATTCCAAAAGTGTTTTTTGTCTTTGCTATTGTTTCTGTCTTTCTGAAGGGATCTCCCCTTTTAATCCCATTATTTCAACACCTGTTGGACAATGCATGAGTGATAATGAGCTCATTGATTAAATGCAATTAATGAATAGATTGCCACCTCTTGTTGTGTGTCGTCTGTGTTTCTGTGTTTCCGGCATTTCACATTGGAACACCTCATTCACCTTCCTTGTCTTCTCTCCGCCCTCCCTTTTAGGTAAGTTAAAGAGCTGCACCTGAGCCAGCCACTGATTGATTGATTGATTGATTGATTGATTGATTGATTGATTGATTGATGCAGCACAACAGTCAAATAGTGGAGTGGAGTAGGGGAACAGCAAACAGCCAATAAAGCAGCCCGCCCGCTCGCCTGCCCGCCACAATGGACCTACCTGTGTACACTAGATGGATGTGATGGAATGTACTGTCGTCCCTACATTTCAAGAAGAAGTAAGAATTGCAGTTGCAACAAAGCCTTGCTTGCCTACAAAGAGAGCAGCAATTTGGATTTGTTACTATGTTACCTAGAAGAATAACAAACTGTGCAAGGATGGAGGTTGTAGGAGCAAGGAGAAGTTGTCTGTAAAGTTGGTGGATGCCTATTTTCCATTTTGCAGTCCCTTGTCTCCCTCTTGTGGCCTCCTGGAGGCAACTAGCTGTGCAAAAAAAAGACAGCCTGGCGGCCGGCTGTTGCAGTGTTGCCCTCTCAGGCAACACTGAGTGACTGACTGAGCCTCACCGTCTTATATAAAGTTCAGACGGAACTTTGCACGTGTCATAGTGGAGCCCTCAGGATTCCAGAGCCAGCTTTCTGACATCATAATGGGGCCTCAGAGATAAAAGCCTGGGCCCAGGCAGTGTTGGTCAGTGCTGCTCAGCAGGCAGCACTGGACTGGACTGGATTACAGCTGATACAAGGTGTGAAGGAACAAGGGGTGGCTGTGGGCATGCACTTGCTGCCGCTGCCAGTGTTTATCTGCATGGCAGCAGGGCATTTGGGCGTTGCCAGGAAGGCGTTTTTATGTAGATTCCTCCTCTTTCAGCACTGCATTGTGGTGCAAGCAAAAGAAGCAAATCCTGTCTGGCTTCCTCTCCGGCCTTTATTCACCTCCCGTGTAGCTGTGAGTGTGTGAGCCTGCAGGGCCCCATGGAATTGCCTAGAAGTAGGCTGAATCGCTGCAAGGGCTGAACAGCAGTATCGGGCAGGCTCGGGCAACGCGCGGCCCGTTCGGGTTATCGCTTCTCGGCCTTTTGGCTAAGATCAAGTGTAGTATCTGTTCTTATCAGTTTAATATCTGATACGTCCCCTATCTGGGGACCATATATTAAATGGATTTTTAGAACAGGGAGATGGAAATAGAGCTTGCTCTGTCCACTCCACGCATTGACCTGGTATTGCAGTATTTCCAGGACCGGTGCACCCTTTCCTTATGTGTTGACTAAAAGCAGATTCCAAAAGTGTTTTTTGTCTTTGCTATTGTTTCTGTCTTTCTGAAGGGATCTCCCCTTTTAATCCCATTATTTCAACACCTGTTGGACAATGCATGAGTGATAATGAGCTCATTGATTAAATGCAATTAATGAATAGATTGCCACCTCTTGTTGTGTGTCGTCTGTGTTTCTGTGTTTCCGGCATTTCACATTGGAACACCTCATTCACCTTCCTTGTCTTCTCTCTGCCCTCCCTTTTAGGTAAGTTAAAGAGCTGCACCTGAGCCAGCCACTGATTGATTGATTGATTGATTGATTGATTGATTGATTGATTGATGCAGCACAACAGTCAAATAGTGGAGTGGAGTAGGGGAACAGCAAACAGCCAATAAAGCAGCCCGCCCGCTCGCCTGCCCGCCACAATGGACCTACCTGTGTACACTAGATGGATGTGATGGAATGTACTGTCGTCCCTACATTTCAAGAAGAAGTAAGAATTGCAGTTGCAACAAAGCCTTGCTTGCCTACAAAGAGAGCAGCAATTTGGATTTGTTACTATGTTACCTAGAAGAATAACAAACTGTGCAAGGATGGAGGTTGTAGGAGCAAGGAGAAGTTGTCTGTAAAGTTGGTGGATGCCTATTTTCCATTTTGCAGTCCCTTGTCTCCCTCTTGTGGCCTCCTGGAGGCAACTAGCTGTGCAAAAAAAAGACAGCCTGGCGGCCGGCTGTTGCAGTGTTGCCCTCTCAGGCAACACTGAGTGACTGACTGAGCCTCACCGTCTTATATAAAGTTCAGACGGAACTTTGCACGTGTCATAGTGGAGCCCTCAGGATTCCAGAGCCAGCTTTCTGACATCATAATGGGGCCTCAGAGATAAAAGCCTGGGCCCAGGCAGTGTTGGTCAGTGCTGCTCAGCAGGCAGCACTGGACTGGACTGGATTACAGCTGATACAAGGTGTGAAGGAACAAGGGGTGGCTGTGGGCATGCACTTGCTGCCGCTGCCAGTGTTTATCTGCATGGCAGCAGGGCATTTGGGCGTTGCCAGGAAGGCGTTTTTATGTAGATTCCTCCTCTTTCAGCACTGCATTGTGGTGCAAGCAAAAGAAGCAAATCCTGTCTGGCTTCCTCTCCGGCCTTTATTCACCTCCCGTGTAGCTGTGAGTGTGTGAGCCTGCAGGGCCCCATGGAATTGCCTAGAAGTAGGCTGAATCGCTGCAAGGGCTGAACAGCAGTATCGGGCAGGCTCGGGCAACGCGCGGCCCGTTCGGGTTATCGCTTCTCGGCCTTTTGGCTAAGATCAAGTGTAGTATCTGTTCTTATCAGTTTAATATCTGATACGTCCCCTATCTGGGGACCATATATTAAATGGATTTTTAGAACAGGGAGATGGAAATAGAGCTTGCTCTGTCCACTCCACGCATTGACCTGGTATTGCAGTATTTCCAGGACCGGTGCACCCTTTCCTTATGTGTTGACTAAAAGCAGATTCCAAAAGTGTTTTTTGTCTTTGCTATTGTTTCTGTCTTTCTGAAGGGATCTCCCCTTTTAATCCCATTATTTCAACACCTGTTGGACAATGCATGAGTGATAATGAGCTCATTGATTAAATGCAATTAATGAATAGATTGCCACCTCTTGTTGTGTGTCGTCTGTGTTTCTGTGTTTCCGGCATTTCACATTGGAACACCTCATTCACCTTCCTTGTCTTCTCTCCGCCCTCCCTTTTAGGTAAGTTAAAGAGCTGCACCTGAGCCAGCCACTGATTGATTGATTGATTGATTGATTGATTGATTGATTGATTGATTGATTGATGCAGCACAACAGTCAAATAGTGGAGTGGAGTAGGGGAACAGCAAACAGCCAATAAAGCAGCCCGCCCGCTCGCCTGCCCGCCACAATGGATCTACCTGTGTACACTAGATGGATGTGATGGAATGTACTGTCGTCCCTACATTTCAAGAAGAAGTAAGAATTGCAGTTGCAACAAAGCCTTGCTTGCCTACAAAGAGAGCAGCAATTTGGATTTGTTACTATGTTACCTAGAAGAATAACAAACTGTGCAAGGATGGAGGTTGTAGGAGCAAGGAGAAGTTGTCTGTAAAGTTGGTGGATGCCTATTTTCCATTTTGCAGTCCCTTGTCTCCCTCTTGTGGCTTCCTGGAGGCAACTAGCTGTGCAAAAAAAAGACAGCCTGGCGGCCGGCTGTTGCAGTGTTGCCCTCTCAGGCAACACTGAGTGACTGACTGAGCCTCACCGTCTTATATAAAGTTCAGACGGAACTTTGCACGTGTCATAGTGGAGCCCTCAGGATTCCAGAGCCAGCTTTCTGACATCATAATGGGGCCTCAGAGATAAAAGCCTGGGCCCAGGCAGTGTTGGTCAGTGCTGCTCAGCAGGCAGCACTGGACTGGACTGGATTACAGCTGATACAAGGTGTGAAGGAACAAGGGGTGGCTGTGGGCATGCACTTGCTGCCGCTGCCAGTGTTTATCTGCATGGCAGCAGGGCATTTGGGCGTTGCCAGGAAGGCGTTTTTATGTAGATTCCTCCTCTTTCAGCACTGCATTGTGGTGCAAGCAAAAGAAGCAAATCCTGTCTGGCTTCCTCTCCGGCCTTTATTCACCTCCCGTGTAGCTGTGAGTGTGTGAGCCTGCAGGGCCCCATGGAATTGCCTAGAAGTAGGCTGAATCGCTGCAAGGGCTGAACAGCAGTATCGGGCAGGCTCGGGCAACGCGCGGCCCGTTCGGGTTATCGCTTCTCGGCCTTTTGGCTAAGATCAAGTGTAGTATCTGTTCTTATCAGTTTAATATCTGATACGTCCCCTATCTGGGGACCATATATTAAATGGATTTTTAGAACAGGGAGATGGAAATAGAGCTTGCTCTGTCCACTCCACGCATTGACCTGGTATTGCAGTATTTCCAGGACCGGTGCACCCTTTCCTTATGTGTTGACTAAAAGCAGATTCCAAAAGTGTTTTTTGTCTTTGCTATTGTTTCTGTCTTTCTGAAGGGATCTCCCCTTTTAATCCCATTATTTCAACACCTGTTGGACAATGCATGAGTGATAATGAGCTCATTGATTAAATGCAATTAATGAATAGATTGCCACCTCTTGTTGTGTGTCGTCTGTGTTTCTGTGTTTCCGGCATTTCACATTGGAACACCTCATTCACCTTCCTTGTCTTCTCTCCGCCCTCCCTTTTAGGTAAGTTAAAGAGCTGCACCTGAGCCAGCCACTGATTGATTGATTGATTGATTAATTGATTGATTGATTGATTGATTGATGCAGCACAACAGTCAAATAGTGGAGTGGAGTAGGGGAACAGCAAACAGCCAATAAAGCAGCCCGCCCGCTCGCCTGCCCGCCACAATGGACCTACCTGTGTACACTAGATGGATGTGATGGAATGTACTGTCGTCCCTACATTTCAAGAAGAAGTAAGAATTGCAGTTGCAACAAAGCCTTGCTTGCCTACAAAGAGAGCAGCAATTTGGATTTGTTACTATGTTACCTAGAAGAATAACAAACTGTGCAAGGATGGAGGTTGTAGGAGCAAGGAGAAGTTGTCTGTAAAGTTGGTGGATGCCTATTTTCCATTTTGCAGTCCCTTGTCTCCCTCTTGTGGCCTCCTGGAGGCAACTAGCTGTGCAAAAAAAAGACAGCCTGGCGGCCGGCTGTTGCAGTGTTGCCCTCTCAGGCAACACTGAGTGACTGACTGAGCCTCACCGTCTTATATAAAGTTCAGACGGAACTTTGCACGTGTCATAGTGGAGCCCTCAGGATTCCAGAGCCAGCTTTCTGACATCATAATGGGGCCTCAGAGATAAAAGCCTGGGCCCAGGCAGTGTTGGTCAGTGCTGCTCAGCAGGCAGCACTGGACTGGACTGGATTACAGCTGATACAAGGTGTGAAGGAACAAGGGGTGGCTGTGGGCATGCACTTGCTGCCGCTGCCAGTGTTTATCTGCATGGCAGCAGGGCATTTGGGCGTTGCCAGGAAGGCGTTTTTATGTAGATTCCTCCTCTTTCAGCACTGCATTGTGGTGCAAGCAAAAGAAGCAAATCCTGTCTGGCTTCCTCTCCGGCCTTTATTCACCTCCCGTGTAGCTGTGAGTGTGTGAGCCTGCAGGGCCCCATGGAATTGCCTAGAAGTAGGCTGAATCGCTGCAAGGGCTGAACAGCAGTATCGGGCAGGCTCGGGCAACGCGCGGCCCGTTCGGGTTATCGCTTCTCGGCCTTTTGGCTAAGATCAAGTGTAGTATCTGTTCTTATCAGTTTAATATCTGATACGTCCCCTATCTGGGGACCATATATTAAATGGATTTTTAGAACAGGGAGATGGAAATAGAGCTTGCTCTGTCCACTCCACGCATTGACCTGGTATTGCAGTATTTCCAGGACCGGTGCACCCTTTCCTTATGTGTTGACTAAAAGCAGATTCCAAAAGTGTTTTTTGTCTTTGCTATTGTTTCTGTCTTTCTGAAGGGATCTCCCCTTTTAATCCCATTATTTCAACACCTGTTGGACAATGCATGAGTGATAATGAGCTCATTGATTAAATGCAATTAATGAATAGATTGCCACCTCTTGTTGTGTGTCGTCTGTGTTTCTGTGTTTCCGGCATTTCACATTGGAACACCTCATTCACCTTCCTTGTCTTCTCTCCGCCCTCCCTTTTAGGTAAGTTAAAGAGCTGCACCTGAGCCAGCCACTGATTGATTGATTGATTGATTGATTGATTGATTGATTGATTGATTGATTGATTGATTGATGCAGCACAACAGTCAAATAGTGGAGTGGAGTAGGGGAACAGCAAACAGCCAATAAAGCAGCCCGCCCGCTCGCCTGCCCGCCACAATGGACCTACCTGTGTACACTAGATGGATGTGATGGAATGTACTGTCGTCCCTACATTTCAAGAAGAAGTAAGAATTGCAGTTGCAACAAAGCCTTGCTTGCCTACAAAGAGAGCAGCAATTTGGATTTGTTACTATGTTACCTAGAAGAATAACAAACTGTGCAAGGATGGAGGTTGTAGGAGCAAGGAGAAGTTGTCTGTAAAGTTGGTGGATGCCTATTTTCCATTTTGCAGTCCCTTGTCTCCCTCTTGTGGCCTCCTGGAGGCAACTAGCTGTGCAAAAAAAAGACAGCCTGGCGGCCGGCTGTTGCAGTGTTGCCCTCTCAGGCAACACTGAGTGACTGACTGAGCCTCACCGTCTTATATAAAGTTCAGACGGAACTTTGCACGTGTCATAGTGGAGCCCTCAGGATTCCAGAGCCAGCTTTCTGACATCATAATGGGGCCTCAGAGATAAAAGCCTGGGCCCAGGCAGTGTTGGTCAGTGCTGCTCAGCAGGCAGCACTGGACTGGACTGGATTACAGCTGATACAAGGTGTGAAGGAACAAGGGGTGGCTGTGGGCATGCACTTGCTGCCGCTGCCAGTGTTTATCTGCATGGCAGCAGGGCATTTGGGCGTTGCCAGGAAGGCATTTTTATGTAGATTCCTCCTCTTTCAGCACTGCATTGTGGTGCAAGCAAAAGAAGCAAATCCTGTCTGGCTTCCTCTCCGGCCTTTATTCACCTCCCGTGTAGCTGTGAGTGTGTGAGCCTGCAGGGCCCCATGGAATTGCCTAGAAGTAGGCTGAATCGCTGCAAGGGCTGAACAGCAGTATCGGGCAGGCTCGGGCAACGCGCGGCCCGTTCGGGTTATCGCTTCTCGGCCTTTTGGCTAAGATCAAGTGTAGTATCTGTTCTTATCAGTTTAATATCTGATACGTCCCCTATCTGGGGACCATATATTAAATGGATTTTTAGAACAGGGAGATGGAAATAGAGCTTGCTCTGTCCACTCCACGCATTGACCTGGTATTGCAGTATTTCCAGGACCGGTGCACCCTTTCCTTATGTGTTGACTAAAAGCAGATTCCAAAAGTGTTTTTTGTCTTTGCTATTGTTTCTGTCTTTCTGAAGGGATCTCCCCTTTTAATCCCATTATTTCAACACCTGTTGGACAATGCATGAGTGATAATGAGCTCATTGATTAAATGCAATTAATGAATAGATTGCCACCTCTTGTTGTGTGTCGTCTGTGTTTCTGTGTTTCCGGCATTTCACATTGGAACACCTCATTCACCTTCCTTGTCTTCTCTCCGCCCTCCCTTTTAGGTAAGTTAAAGAGCTGCACCTGAGCCAGCCACTGATTGATTGATTGATTGATTGATTGATTGATTGATTGATTGATGCAGCACAACAGTCAAATAGTGGAGTGGAGTAGGGGAACAGCAAACAGCCAATAAAGCAGCCCGCCCGCTCGCCTGCCCGCCACAATGGACCTACCTGTGTACACTAGATGGATGTGATGGAATGTACTGTCGTCCCTACATTTCAAGAAGAAGTAAGAATTGCAGTTGCAACAAAGCCTTGCTTGCCTACAAAGAGAGCAGCAATTTGGATTTGTTACTATGTTACCTAGAAGAATAACAAACTGTGCAAGGATGGAGGTTGTAGGAGCAAGGAGAAGTTGTCTGTAAAGTTGGTGGATGCCTATTTTCCATTTTGCAGTCCCTTGTCTCCCTCTTGTGGCCTCCTGGAGGCAACTAGCTGTGCAAAAAAAAGACAGCCTGGCGGCCGGCTGTTGCAGTGTTGCCCTCTCAGGCAACACTGAGTGACTGACTGAGCCTCACCGTCTTATATAAAGTTCAGACGGAACTTTGCACATGTCATAGTGGAGCCCTCAGGATTCCAGAGCCAGCTTTCTGACATCATAATGGGGCCTCAGAGATAAAAGCCTGGGCCCAGGCAGTGTTGGTCAGTGCTGCTCAGCAGGCAGCACTGGACTGGACTGGATTACAGCTGATACAAGGTGTGAAGGAACAAGGGGTGGCTGTGGGCATGCACTTGCTGCCGCTGCCAGTGTTTATCTGCATGGCAGCAGGGCATTTGGGCGTTGCCAGGAAGGCGTTTTTATGTAGATTCCTCCTCTTTCAGCACTGCATTGTGGTGCAAGCAAAAGAAGCAAATCCTGTCTGGCTTCCTCTCCGGCCTTTATTCACCTCCCGTGTAGCTGTGAGTGTGTGAGCCTGCAGGGCCCCATGGAATTGCCTAGAAGTAGGCTGAATCGCTGCAAGGGCTGAACAGCAGTATCGGGCAGGCTCGGGCAACGCGCGGCCCGTTCGGGTTATCGCTTCTCGGCCTTTTGGCTAAGATCAAGTGTAGTATCTGTTCTTATCAGTTTAATATCTGATACGTCCCCTATCTGGGGACCATATATTAAATGGATTTTTAGAACAGGGAGATGGAAATAGAGCTTGCTCTGTCCACTCCACGCATTGACCTGGTATTGCAGTATTTCCAGGACCGGTGCACCCTTTCCTTATGTGTTGACTAAAAGCAGATTCCAAAAGTGTTTTTTGTCTTTGCTATTGTTTCTGTCTTTCTGAAGGGATCTCCCCTTTTAATCCCATTATTTCAACACCTGTTGGACAATGCATGAGTGATAATGAGCTCATTGATTAAATGCAATTAATGAATAGATTGCCACCTCTTGTTGTGTGTCGTCTGTGTTTCTGTGTTTCCGGCATTTCACATTGGAACACCTCATTCACCTTCCTTGTCTTCTCTCCGCCCTCCCTTTTAGGTAAGTTAAAGAGCTGCACCTGAGCCAGCCACTGATTGATTGATTGATTGATTGATTGATTGATTGATTGATTGATTGATTGATTGATGCAGCACAACAGTCAAATAGTGGAGTGGAGTAGGGGAACAGCAAACAGCCAATAAAGCAGCCCGCCCGCTCGCCTGCCCGCCACAATGGACCTACCTGTGTACACTAGATGGATGTGATGGAATGTACTGTCGTCCCTACATTTCAAGAAGAAGTAAGAATTGCAGTTGCAACAAAGCCTTGCTTGCCTACAAAGAGAGCAGCAATTTGGATTTGTTACTATGTTACCTAGAAGAATAACAAACTGTGCAAGGATGGAGGTTGTAGGAGCAAGGAGAAGTTGTCTGTAAAGTTGGTGGATGCCTATTTTCCATTTTGCAGTCCCTTGTCTCCCTCTTGTGGCCTCCTGGAGGCAACTAGCTGTGCAAAAAAAAGACAGCCTGGCGGCCGGCTGTTGCAGTGTTGCCCTCTCAGGCAACACTGAGTGACTGACTGAGCCTCACCGTCTTATATAAAGTTCAGACGGAACTTTGCACGTGTCATAGTGGAGCCCTCAGGATTCCAGAGCCAGCTTTCTGACATCATAATGGGGCCTCAGAGATAAAAGCCTGGGCCCAGGCAGTGTTGGTCAGTGCTGCTCAGCAGGCAGCACTGGACTGGACTGGATTACAGCTGATACAAGGTGTGAAGGAACAAGGGGTGGCTGTGGGCATGCACTTGCTGCCGCTGCCAGTGTTTATCTGCATGGCAGCAGGGCATTTGGGCGTTGCCAGGAAGGCGTTTTTATGTAGATTCCTCCTCTTTCAGCACTGCATTGTGGTGCAAGCAAAAGAAGCAAATCCTGTCTGGCTTCCTCTCCGGCCTTTATTCACCTCCTGTGTAGCTGTGAGTGTGTGAGCCTGCAGGGCCCCATGGAATTGCCTAGAAGTAGGCTGAATCGCTGCAAGGGCTGAACAGCAGTATCGGGCAGGCTCGGGCAACGCGCGGCCCGTTCGGGTTATCGCTTCTCGGCCTTTTGGCTAAGATCAAGTGTAGTATCTGTTCTTATCAGTTTAATATCTGATACGTCCCCTATCTGGGGACCATATATTAAATGGATTTTTAGAACAGGGAGATGGAAATAGAGCTTGCTCTGTCCACTCCACGCATTGACCTGGTATTGCAGTATTTCCAGGACCGGTGCACCCTTTCCTTATGTGTTGACTAAAAGCAGATTCCAAAAGTGTTTTTTGTCTTTGCTATTGTTTCTGTCTTTCTGAAGGGATCTCCCCTTTTAATCCCATTATTTCAACACCTGTTGGACAATGCATGAGTGATAATGAGCTCATTGATTAAATGCAATTAATGAATAGATTGACACCTCTTGTTGTGTGTCGTCTGTGTTTCTGTGTTTCCGGCATTTCACATTGGAACACCTCATTCACCTTCCTTGTCTTCTCTCCGCCCTCCCTTTTAGGTAAGTTAAAGAGCTGCACCTGAGCCAGCCACTGATTGATTGATTGATTGATTGATTGATTGATTGATTGATTGATGCAGCACAACAGTCAAATAGTGGAGTGGAGTAGGGGAACAGCAAACAGCCAATAAAGCAGCCCGCCCGCTCGCCTGCCCGCCACAATGGACCTACCTGTGTACACTAGATGGATGTGATGGAATGTACTGTCGTCCCTACATTTCAAGAAGAAGTAAGAATTGCAGTTGCAACAAAGCCTTGCTTGCCTACAAAGAGAGCAGCAATTTGGATTTGTTACTATGTTACCTAGAAGAATAACAAACTGTGCAAGGATGGAGGTTGTAGGAGCAAGGAGAAGTTGTCTGTAAAGTTGGTGGATGCCTATTTTCCATTTTGCAGTCCCTTGTCTCCCTCTTGTGGCCTCCTGGAGGCAACTAGCTGTGCAAAAAAAAGACAGCCTGGCGGCCGGCTGTTGCAGTGTTGCCCTCTCAGGCAACACTGAGTGACTGACTGAGCCTCACCGTCTTATATAAAGTTCAGACGGAACTTTGCACGTGTCATAGTGGAGCCCTCAGGATTCCAGAGCCAGCTTTCTGACATCATAATGGGGCCTCAGAGATAAAAGCCTGGGCCCAGGCAGTGTTGGTCAGTGCTGCTCAGCAGGCAGCACTGGACTGGACTGGATTACAGCTGATACAAGGTGTGAAGGAACAAGGGGTGGCTGTGGGCATGCACTTGCTGCCGCTGCCAGTGTTTATCTGCATGGCAGCAGGGCATTTGGGCGTTGCCAGGAAGGCGTTTTTATGTAGATTCCTCCTCTTTCAGCACTGCATTGTGGTGCAAGCAAAAGAAGCAAATCCTGTCTGGCTTCCTCTCCGGCCTTTATTCACCTCCCGTGTAGCTGTGAGTGTGTGAGCCTGCAGGGCCCCATGGAATTGCCTAGAAGTAGGCTGAATCGCTGCAAGGGCTGAACAGCAGTATCGGGCAGGCTCGGGCAACGCGCGGCCCGTTCGGGTTATCGCTTCTCGGCCTTTTGGCTAAGATCAAGTGTAGTATCTGTTCTTATCAGTTTAATATCTGATACGTCCCCTATCTGGGGACCATATATTAAATGGATTTTTAGAACAGGGAGATGGAAATAGAGCTTGCTCTGTCCACTCCACGCATTGACCTGGTATTGCAGTATTTCCAGGACCGGTGCACCCTTTCCTTATGTGTTGACTAAAAGCAGATTCCAAAAGTGTTTTTTGTCTTTGCTATTGTTTCTGTCTTTCTGAAGGGATCTCCCCTTTTAATCCCATTATTTCAACACCTGTTGGACAATGCATGAGTGATAATGAGCTCATTGATTAAATGCAATTAATGAATAGATTGCCACCTCTTGTTGTGTGTCGTCTGTGTTTCTGTGTTTCCGGCATTTCACATTGGAACACCTCATTCACCTTCCTTGTCTTCTCTCCGCCCTCCCTTTTAGGTAAGTTAAAGAGCTGCACCTGAGCCAGCCACTGATTGATTGATTGATTGATTGATTGATTGATTGATTGATTGATTGATTGATGCAGCACAACAGTCAAATAGTGGAGTGGAGTAGGGGAACAGCAAACAGCCAATAAAGCAGCCCGCCCGCTCGCCTGCCCGCCACAATGGACCTACCTGTGTACACTAGATGGATGTGATGGAATGTACTGTCGTCCCTACATTTCAAGAAGAAGTAAGAATTGCAGTTGCAACAAAGCCTTGCTTGCCTACAAAGAGAGCAGCAATTTGGATTTGTTACTATGTTACCTAGAAGAATAACAAACTGTGCAAGGATGGAGGTTGTAGGAGCAAGGAGAAGTTGTCTGTAAAGTTGGTGGATGCCTATTTTCCATTTTGCAGTCCCTTGTCTCCCTCTTGTGGCCTCCTGGAGGCAACTAGCTGTGCAAAAAAAAGACAGCCTGGCGGCCGGCTGTTGCAGTGTTGCCCTCTCAGGCAACACTGAGTGACTGACTGAGCCTCACCGTCTTATATAAAGTTCAGACGGAACTTTGCACGTGTCATAGTGGAGCCCTCAGGATTCCAGAGCCAGCTTTCTGACATCATAATGGGGCCTCAGAGATAAAAGCCTGGGCCCAGGCAGTGTTGGTCAGTGCTGCTCAGCAGGCAGCACTGGACTGGACTGGATTACAGCTGATACAAGGTGTGAAGGAACAAGGGGTGGCTGCACTTGCTGCCGCTGCCAGTGTTTATCTGCATGGCAGCAGGGCATTTGGGCGTTGCCAGGAAGGCGTTTTTATGTAGATTCCTCCTCTTTCAGCACTGCATTGTGGTGCAAGCAAAAGAAGCAAATCCTGTCTGGCTTCCTCTCCGGCCTTTATTCACCTCCTGTGTAGCTGTGAGTGTGTGAGCCTGCAGGGCCCCATGGAATTGCCTAGAAGTAGGCTGAATCGCTGCAAGGGCTGAACAGCAGTATCGGGCAGGCTCGGGCAACGCGCGGCCCGTTCGGGTTATCGCTTCTCGGCCTTTTGGCTAAGATCAAGTGTAGTATCTGTTCTTATCAGTTTAATATCTGATACGTCCCCTATCTGGGGACCATATATTAAATGGATTTTTAGAACAGGGAGATGGAAATAGAGCTTGCTCTGTCCACTCCACGCATTGACCTGGTATTGCAGTATTTCCAGGACCGGTGCACCCTTTCCTTATGTGTTGACTAAAAGCAGATTCCAAAAGTGTTTTTTGTCTTTGCTATTGTTTCTGTCTTTCTGAAGGGATCTCCCCTTTTAATCCCATTATTTCAACACCTGTTGGACAATGCATGAGTGATAATGAGCTCATTGATTAAATGCAATTAATGAATAGATTGACACCTCTTGTTGTGTGTCGTCTGTGTTTCTGTGTTTCCGGCATTTCACATTGGAACACCTCATTCACCTTCCTTGTCTTCTCTCCGCCCTCCCTTTTAGGTAAGTTAAAGAGCTGCACCTGAGCCAGCCACTGATTGATTGATTGATTGATTGATTGATTGATTGATTGATTGATTGATTGATGCAGCACAACAGTCAAATAGTGGAGTGGAGTAGGGGAACAGCAAACAGCCAATAAAGCAGCCCGCCCGCTCGCCTGCCCGCCACAATGGACCTACCTGTGTACACTAGATGGATGTGATGGAATGTACTGTCGTCCCTACATTTCAAGAAGAAGTAAGAATTGCAGTTGCAACAAAGCCTTGCTTGCCTACAAAGAGAGCAGCAATTTGGATTTGTTACTATGTTACCTAGAAGAATAACAAACTGTGCAAGGATGGAGGTTGTAGGAGCAAGGAGAAGTTGTCTGTAAAGTGTGTGGATGCCTATTTTCCATTTTGCAGTCCCTTGTCTCCCTCTTGTGGCCTCCTGGAGGCAACTAGCTGTGCAAAAAAAAGACAGCCTGGCGGCCGGCTGTTGCAGTGTTGCCCTCTCAGGCAACACTGAGTGACTGACTGAGCCTCACCGTCTTATATAAAGTTCAGACGGAACTTTGCACGTGTCATAGTGGAGCCCTCAGGATTCCAGAGCCAGCTTTCTGACATCATAATGGGGCCTCAGAGATAAAAGCCTGGGCCCAGGCAGTGTTGGTCAGTGCTGCTCAGCAGGCAGCACTGGACTGGACTGGATTACAGCTGATACAAGGTGTGAAGGAACAAGGGGTGGCTGTGGGCATGCACTTGCTGCCGCTGCCAGTGTTTATCTGCATGGCAGCAGGGCATTTGGGCGTTGCCAGGAAGGCGTTTTTATGTAGATTCCTCCTCTTTCAGCACTGCATTGTGGTGCAAGCAAAAGAAGCAAATCCTGTCTGGCTTCCTCTCCGGCCTTTATTCACCTCCCGTGTAGCTGTGAGTGTGTGAGCCTGCAGGGCCCCATGGAATTGCCTAGAAGCAGGCTGAATCGCTGCAAGGGCTGAACAGCAGTATCGGGCAGGCTCGGGCAACGCGCGGCCCGTTCGGGTTATCGCTTCTCGGCCTTTTGGCTAAGATCAAGTGTAGTATCTGTTCTTATCAGTTTAATATCTGATACGTCCCCTATCTGGGGACCATATATTAAATGGATTTTTAGAACAGGGAGATGGAAATAGAGCTTGCTCTGTCCACTCCACGCATTGACCTGGTATTGCAGTATTTCCAGGACCGGTGCACCCTTTCCTTATGTGTTGACTAAAAGCAGATTCCAAAAGTGTTTTTTGTCTTTGCTATTGTTTCTGTCTTTCTGAAGGGATCTCCCCTTTTAATCCCATTATTTCAACACCTGTTGGACAATGCATGAGTGATAATGAGCTCATTGATTAAATGCAATTAATGAATAGATTGCCACCTCTTGTTGTGTGTCGTCTGTGTTTCTGTGTTTCCGGCATTTCACATTGGAACACCTCATTCACCTTCCTTGTCTTCTCTCCGCCCTCCCTTTTAGGTAAGTTAAAGAGCTGCACCTGAGCCAGCCACTGATTGATTGATTGATTGATTGATTGATTGATTGATTGATTGATTGATTGATTGATGCAGCACAACAGTCAAATAGTGGAGTGGAGTAGGGGAACAGCAAACAGCCAATAAAGCAGCCCGCCCGCTCGCCTGCCCGCCACAATGGACCTACCTGTGTACACTAGATGGATGTGATGGAATGTACTGTCGTCCCTACATTTCAAGAAGAAGTAAGAATTGCAGTTGCAACAAAGCCTTGCTTGCCTACAAAGAGAGCAGCAATTTGGATTTGTTACTATGTTACCTAGAAGAATAACAAACTGTGCAAGGATGGAGGTTGTAGGAGCAAGGAGAAGTTGTCTGTAAAGTTGGTGGATGCCTATTTTCCATTTTGCAGTCCCTTGTCTCCCTCTTGTGGCCTCCTGGAGGCAACTAGCTGTGCAAAAAAAAGACAGCCTGGCGGCCGGCTGTTGCAGTGTTGCCCTCTCAGGCAACACTGAGTGACTGACTGAGCCTCACCGTCTTATATAAAGTTCAGACGGAACTTTGCACGTGTCATAGTGGAGCCCTCAGGATTCCAGAGCCAGCTTTCTGACATCATAATGGGGCCTCAGAGATAAAAGCCTGGGCCCAGGCAGTGTTGGTCAGTGCTGCTCAGCAGGCAGCACTGGACTGGACTGGATTACAGCTGATACAAGGTGTGAAGGAACAAGGGGTGGCTGTGGGCATGCACTTGCTGCCGCTGCCAGTGTTTATCTGCATGGCAGCAGGGCATTTGGGCGTTGCCAGGAAGGCGTTTTTATGTAGATTCCTCCTCTTTCAGCACTGCATTGTGGTGCAAGCAAAAGAAGCAAATCCTGTCTGGCTTCCTCTCCGGCCTTTATTCACCTCCCGTGTAGCTGTGAGTGTGTGAGCCTGCAGGGCCCCATGGAATTGCCTAGAAGTAGGCTGAATCGCTGCAAGGGCTGAACAGCAGTATCGGGCAGGCTCGGGCAACGCGCGGCCCGTTCGGGTTATCGCTTCTCGGCCTTTTGGCTAAGATCAAGTGTAGTATCTGTTCTTATCAGTTTAATATCTGATACGTCCCCTATCTGGGGACCATATATTAAATGGATTTTTAGAACAGGGAGATGGAAATAGAGCTTGCTCTGTCCACTCCACGCATTGACCTGGTATTGCAGTATTTCCAGGACCGGTGCACCCTTTCCTTATGTGTTGACTAAAAGCAGATTCCAAAAGTGTTTTTTGTCTTTGCTATTGTTTCTGTCTTTCTGAAGGGATCTCCCCTTTTAATCCCATTATTTCAACACCTGTTGGACAATGCATGAGTGATAATGAGCTCATTGATTAAATGCAATTAATGAATAGATTGCCACCTCTTGTTGTGTGTCGTCTGTGTTTCTGTGTTTCCGGCATTTCACATTGGAACACCTCATTCACCTTCCTTGTCTTCTCTCCGCCCTCCCTTTTAGGTAAGTTAAAGAGCTGCACCTGAGCCAGCCACTGATTGATTGATTGATTGATTGATTGATTGATTGATTGATGCAGCACAACAGTCAAATAGTGGAGTGGAGTAGGGGAACAGCAAACAGCCAATAAAGCAGCCCGCCCGCTCGCCTGCCCGCCACAATGGACCTACCTGTGTACACTAGATGGATGTGATGGAATGTACTGTCGTCCCTACATTTCAAGAAGAAGTAAGAATTGCAGTTGCAACAAAGCCTTGCTTGCCTACAAAGAGAGCAGCAATTTGGATTTGTTACTATGTTACCTAGAAGAATAACAAACTGTGCAAGGATGGAGGTTGTAGGAGCAAGGAGAAGTTGTCTGTAAAGTTGGTGGATGCCTATTTTCCATTTTGCAGTCCCTTGTCTCCCTCTTGTGGCCTCCTGGAGGCAACTAGCTGTGCAAAAAAAAGACAGCCTGGCGGCCGGCTGTTGCAGTGTTGCCCTCTCAGGCAACACTGAGTGACTGACTGAGCCTCACCGTCTTATATAAAGTTCAGACGGAACTTTGCACGTGTCATAGTGGAGCCCTCAGGATTCCAGAGCCAGCTTTCTGACATCATAATGGGGCCTCAGAGATAAAAGCCTGGGCCCAGGCAGTGTTGGTCAGTGCTGCTCAGCAGGCAGCACTGGACTGGACTGGATTACAGCTGATACAAGGTGTGAAGGAACAAGGGGTGGCTGTGGGCATGCACTTGCTGCCGCTGCCAGTGTTTATCTGCATGGCAGCAGGGCATTTGGGCGTTGCCAGGAAGGCGTTTTTATGTAGATTCCTCCTCTTTCAGCACTGCATTGTGGTGCAAGCAAAAGAAGCAAATCCTGTCTGGCTTCCTCTCCGGCCTTTATTCACCTCCCGTGTAGCTGTGAGTGTGTGAGCCTGCAGGGCCCCATGGAATTGCCTAGATGTAGGCTGAATCGCTGCAAGGGCTGAACAGCAGTATCGGGCAGGCTCGGGCAACGCGCGGCCCGTTCGGGTTATCGCTTCTCGGCCTTTTGGCTAAGATCAAGTGTAGTATCTGTTCTTATCAGTTTAATATCTGATACGTCCCCTATCTGGGGACCATATATTAAATGGATTTTTAGAACAGGGAGATGGAAATAGAGCTTGCTCTGTCCACTCCACGCATTGACCTGGTATTGCAGTATTTCCAGGACCGGTGCACCCTTTCCTTATGTGTTGACTAAAAGCAGATTCCAAAAGTGTTTTTTGTCTTTGCTATTGTTTCTGTCTTTCTGAAGGGATCTCCCCTTTTAATCCCATTATTTCAACACCTGTTGGACAATGCATGAGTGATAATGAGCTCATTGATTAAATGCAATTAATGAATAGATTGCCACCTCTTGTTGTGTGTCGTCTGTGTTTCTGTGTTTCCGGCATTTCACATTGGAACACCTCATTCACCTTCCTTGTCTTCTCTCCGCCCTCCCTTTTAGGTAAGTTAAAGAGCTGCACCTGAGCCAGCCACTGATTGATTGATTGATTGATTGATTGATTGATTGATTGATTGATTGATTGATGCAGCACAACAGTCAAATAGTGGAGTGGAGTAGGGGAACAGCAAACAGCCAATAAAGCAGCCCGCCCGCTCGCCTGCCCGCCACAATGGACCTACCTGTGTACACTAGATGGATGTGATGGAATGTACTGTCGTCCCTACATTTCAAGAAGAAGTAAGAATTGCAGTTGCAACAAAGCCTTGCTTGCCTACAAAGAGAGCAGCAATTTGGATTTGTTACTATGTTACCTAGAAGAATAACAAACTGTGCAAGGATGGAGGTTGTAGGAGCAAGGAGAAGTTGTCTGTAAAGTTGGTGGATGCCTATTTTCCATTTTGCAGTCCCTTGTCTCCCTCTTGTGGCCTCCTGGAGGCAACTAGCTGTGCAAAAAAAAGACAGCCTGGCGGCCGGCTGTTGCAGTGTTGCCCTCTCAGGCAACACTGAGTGACTGACTGAGCCTCACCGTCTTATATAAAGTTCAGACGGAACTTTGCACGTGTCATAGTGGAGCCCTCAGGATTCCAGAGCCAGCTTTCTGACATCATAATGGGGCCTCAGAGATAAAAGCCTGGGCCCAGGCAGTGTTGGTCAGTGCTGCTCAGCAGGCAGGCAGCACTGGACTGGACTGGATTACAGCTGATACAAGGTGTGAAGGAACAAGGGGTGGCTGTGGGCATGCACTTGCTGCCGCTGCCAGTGTTTATCTGCATGGCAGCAGGGCATTTGGGCGTTGCCAGGAAGGCGTTTTTATGTAGATTCCTCCTCTTTCAGCACTGCATTGTGGTGCAAGCAAAAGAAGCAAATCCTGTCTGGCTTCCTCTCCGGCCTTTATTCACCTCCCGTGTAGCTGTGAGTGTGTGAGCCTGCAGGGCCCCATGGAATTGCCTAGAAGTAGGCTGAATCGCTGCAAGGGCTGAACAGCAGTATCGGGCAGGCTCGGGCAACGCGCGGCCCGTTCGGGTTATCGCTTCTCGGCCTTTTGGCTAAGATCAAGTGTAGTATCTGTTCTTATCAGTTTAATATCTGATACGTCCCCTATCTGGGGACCATATATTAAATGGATTTTTAGAACAGGGAGATGGAAATAGAGCTTGCTCTGTCCACTCCACGCATTGACCTGGTATTGCAGTATTTCCAGGACCGGTGCACCCTTTCCTTATGTGTTGACTAAAAGCAGATTCCAAAAGTGTTTTTTGTCTTTGCTATTGTTTCTGTCTTTCTGAAGGGATCTCCCCTTTTAATCCCATTATTTCAACACCTGTTGGACAATGCATGAGTGATAATGAGCTCATTGATTAAATGCAATTAATGAATAGATTGCCACCTCTTGTTGTGTGTCGTCTGTGTTTCTGTGTTTCCGGCATTTCACATTGGAACACCTCATTCACCTTCCTTGTCTTCTCTCTGCCCTCCCTTTTAGGTAAGTTAAAGAGCTGCACCTGAGCCAGCCACTGATTGATTGATTGATTGATTGATTGATTGATTGATTGATTGATTGATTGATGCAGCACAACAGTCAAATAGTGGAGTGGAGTAGGGGAACAGCAAACAGCCAATAAAGCAGCCCGCCCGCTCGCCTGCCCGCCACAATGGACCTACCTGTGTACACTAGATGGATGTGATGGAATGTACTGTCGTCCCTACATTTCAAGAAGAAGTAAGAATTGCAGTTGCAACAAAGCCTTGCTTGCCTACAAAGAGAGCAGCAATTTGGATTTGTTACTATGTTACCTAGAAGAATAACAAACTGTGCAAGGATGGAGGTTGTAGGAGCAAGGAGAAGTTGTCTGTAAAGTTGGTGGATGCCTATTTTCCATTTTGCAGTCCCTTGTCTCCCTCTTGTGGCCTCCTGGAGGCAACTAGCTGTGCAAAAAAAAGACAGCCTGGCGGCCGGCTGTTGCAGTGTTGCCCTCTCAGGCAACACTGAGTGACTGACTGAGCCTCACCGTCTTATATAAAGTTCAGACGGAACTTTGCACGTGTCATAGTGGAGCCCTCAGGATTCCAGAGCCAGCTTTCTGACATCATAATGGGGCCTCAGAGATAAAAGCCTGGGCCCAGGCAGTGTTGGTCAGTGCTGCTCAGCAGGCAGCACTGGACTGGACTGGATTACAGCTGATACAAGGTGTGAAGGAACAAGGGGTGGCTGTGGGCATGCACTTGCTGCCGCTGCCAGTGTTTATCTGCATGGCAGCAGGGCATTTGGGCGTTGCCAGGAAGGCGTTTTTATGTAGATTCCTCCTCTTTCAGCACTGCATTGTGGTGCAAGCAAAAGAAGCAAATCCTGTCTGGCTTCCTCTCCGGCCTTTATTCACCTCCCGTGTAGCTGTGAGTGTGTGAGCCTGCAGGGCCCCATGGAATTGCCTAGAAGTAGGCTGAATCGCTGCAAGGGCTGAACAGCAGTATCGGGCAGGCTCGGGCAACGCGCGGCCCGTTCGGGTTATCGCTTCTCGGCCTTTTGGCTAAGATCAAGTGTAGTATCTGTTCTTATCAGTTTAATATCTGATACGTCCCCTATCTGGGGACCATATATTAAATGGATTTTTAGAACAGGGAGATGGAAATAGAGCTTGCTCTGTCCACTCCACGCATTGACCTGGTATTGCAGTATTTCCAGGACCGGTGCACCCTTTCCTTATGTGTTGACTAAAAGCAGATTCCAAAAGTGTTTTTTGTCTTTGCTATTGTTTCTGTCTTTCTGAAGGGATCTCCCCTTTTAATCCCATTATTTCAACACCTGTTGGACAATGCATGAGTGATAATGAGCTCATTGATTAAATGCAATTAATGAATAGATTGCCACCTCTTGTTGTGTGTCGTCTGTGTTTCTGTGTTTCCGGCATTTCACATTGGAACACCTCATTCACCTTCCTTGTCTTCTCTCCGCCCTCCCTTTTAGGTAAGTTAAAGAGCTGCACCTGAGCCAGCCACTGATTGATTGATTGATTGATTGATTGATTGATTGATTGATTGATTGATGCAGCACAACAGTCAAATAGTGGAGTGGAGTAGGGGAACAGCAAACAGCCAATAAAGCAGCCCGCCCGCTCGCCTGCCCGCCACAATGGATCTACCTGTGTACACTAGATGGATGTGATGGAATGTACTGTCGTCCCTACATTTCAAGAAGAAGTAAGAATTGCAGTTGCAACAAAGCCTTGCTTGCCTACAAAGAGAGCAGCAATTTGGATTTGTTACTATGTTACCTAGAAGAATAACAAACTGTGCAAGGATGGAGGTTGTAGGAGCAAGGAGAAGTTGTCTGTAAAGTTGGTGGATGCCTATTTTCCATTTTGCAGTCCCTTGTCTCCCTCTTGTGGCTTCCTGGAGGCAACTAGCTGTGCAAAAAAAAGACAGCCTGGCGGCCGGCTGTTGCAGTGTTGCCCTCTCAGGCAACACTGAGTGACTGACTGAGCCTCACCGTCTTATATAAAGTTCAGACGGAACTTTGCACGTGTCATAGTGGAGCCCTCAGGATTCCAGAGCCAGCTTTCTGACATCATAATGGGGCCTCAGAGATAAAAGCCTGGGCCCAGGCAGTGTTGGTCAGTGCTGCTCAGCAGGCAGCACTGGACTGGACTGGATTACAGCTGATACAAGGTGTGAAGGAACAAGGGGTGGCTGTGGGCATGCACTTGCTGCCGCTGCCAGTGTTTATCTGCATGGCAGCAGGGCATTTGGGCGTTGCCAGGAAGGCGTTTTTATGTAGATTCCTCCTCTTTCAGCACTGCATTGTGGTGCAAGCAAAAGAAGCAAATCCTGTCTGGCTTCCTCTCCGGCCTTTATTCACCTCCCGTGTAGCTGTGAGTGTGTGAGCCTGCAGGGCCCCATGGAATTGCCTAGAAGTAGGCTGAATCGCTGCAAGGGCTGAACAGCAGTATCGGGCAGGCTCGGGCAACGCGCGGCCCGTTCGGGTTATCGCTTCTCGGCCTTTTGGCTAAGATCAAGTGTAGTATCTGTTCTTATCAGTTTAATATCTGATACGTCCCCTATCTGGGGACCATATATTAAATGGATTTTTAGAACAGGGAGATGGAAATAGAGCTTGCTCTGTCCACTCCACGCATTGACCTGGTATTGCAGTATTTCCAGGACCGGTGCACCCTTTCCTTATGTGTTGACTAAAAGCAGATTCCAAAAGTGTTTTTTGTCTTTGCTATTGTTTCTGTCTTTCTGAAGGGATCTCCCCTTTTAATCCCATTATTTCAACACCTGTTGGACAATGCATGAGTGATAATGAGCTCATTGATTAAATGCAATTAATGAATAGATTGCCACCTCTTGTTGTGTGTCGTCTGTGTTTCTGTGTTTCCGGCATTTCACATTGGAACACCTCATTCACCTTCCTTGTCTTCTCTCCGCCCTCCCTTTTAGGTAAGTTAAAGAGCTGCACCTGAGCCAGCCACTGATTGATTGATTGATTGATTAATTGATTGATTGATTGATTGATTGATGCAGCACAACAGTCAAATAGTGGAGTGGAGTAGGGGAACAGCAAACAGCCAATAAAGCAGCCCGCCCGCTCGCCTGCCCGCCACAATGGACCTACCTGTGTACACTAGATGGATGTGATGGAATGTACTGTCGTCCCTACATTTCAAGAAGAAGTAAGAATTGCAGTTGCAACAAAGCCTTGCTTGCCTACAAAGAGAGCAGCAATTTGGATTTGTTACTATGTTACCTAGAAGAATAACAAACTGTGCAAGGATGGAGGTTGTAGGAGCAAGGAGAAGTTGTCTGTAAAGTTGGTGGATGCCTATTTTCCATTTTGCAGTCCCTTGTCTCCCTCTTGTGGCCTCCTGGAGGCAACTAGCTGTGCAAAAAAAAGACAGCCTGGCGGCCGGCTGTTGCAGTGTTGCCCTCTCAGGCAACACTGAGTGACTGACTGAGCCTCACCGTCTTATATAAAGTTCAGACGGAACTTTGCACGTGTCATAGTGGAGCCCTCAGGATTCCAGAGCCAGCTTTCTGACATCATAATGGGGCCTCAGAGATAAAAGCCTGGGCCCAGGCAGTGTTGGTCAGTGCTGCTCAGCAGGCAGCACTGGACTGGACTGGATTACAGCTGATACAAGGTGTGAAGGAACAAGGGGTGGCTGTGGGCATGCACTTGCTGCCGCTGCCAGTGTTTATCTGCATGGCAGCAGGGCATTTGGGCGTTGCCAGGAAGGCGTTTTTATGTAGATTCCTCCTCTTTCAGCACTGCATTGTGGTGCAAGCAAAAGAAGCAAATCCTGTCTGGCTTCCTCTCCGGCCTTTATTCACCTCCCGTGTAGCTGTGAGTGTGTGAGCCTGCAGGGCCCCATGGAATTGCCTAGAAGTAGGCTGAATCGCTGCAAGGGCTGAACAGCAGTATCGGGCAGGCTCGGGCAACGCGCGGCCCGTTCGGGTTATCGCTTCTCGGCCTTTTGGCTAAGATCAAGTGTAGTATCTGTTCTTATCAGTTTAATATCTGATACGTCCCCTATCTGGGGACCATATATTAAATGGATTTTTAGAACAGGGAGATGGAAATAGAGCTTGCTCTGTCCACTCCACGCATTGACCTGGTATTGCAGTATTTCCAGGACCGGTGCACCCTTTCCTTATGTGTTGACTAAAAGCAGATTCCAAAAGTGTTTTTTGTCTTTGCTATTGTTTCTGTCTTTCTGAAGGGATCTCCCCTTTTAATCCCATTATTTCAACACCTGTTGGACAATGCATGAGTGATAATGAGCTCATTGATTAAATGCAATTAATGAATAGATTGCCACCTCTTGTTGTGTGTCGTCTGTGTTTCTGTGTTTCCGGCATTTCACATTGGAACACCTCATTCACCTTCCTTGTCTTCTCTCCGCCCTCCCTTTTAGGTAAGTTAAAGAGCTGCACCTGAGCCAGCCACTGATTGATTGATTGATTGATTGATTGATTGATTGATTGATTGATTGATTGATTGATTGCAGCACAACAGTCAAATAGTGGAGTGGAGTAGGGGAACAGCAAACAGCCAATAAAGCAGCCCGCCCGCTCGCCTGCCCGCCACAATGGACCTACCTGTGTACACTAGATGGATGTGATGGAATGTACTGTCGTCCCTACATTTCAAGAAGAAGTAAGAATTGCAGTTGCAACAAAGCCTTGCTTGCCTACAAAGAGAGCAGCAATTTGGATTTGTTACTATGTTACCTAGAAGAATAACAAACTGTGCAAGGATGGAGGTTGTAGGAGCAAGGAGAAGTTGTCTGTAAAGTTGGTGGATGCCTATTTTCCATTTTGCAGTCCCTTGTCTCCCTCTTGTGGCCTCCTGGAGGCAACTAGCTGTGCAAAAAAAAGACAGCCTGGCGGCCGGCTGTTGCAGTGTTGCCCTCTCAGGCAACACTGAGTGACTGACTGAGCCTCACCGTCTTATATAAAGTTCAGACGGAACTTTGCACGTGTCATAGTGGAGCCCTCAGGATTCCAGAGCCAGCTTTCTGACATCATAATGGGGCCTCAGAGATAAAAGCCTGGGCCCAGGCAGTGTTGGTCAGTGCTGCTCAGCAGGCAGCACTGGACTGGACTGGATTACAGCTGATACAAGGTGTGAAGGAACAAGGGGTGGCTGTGGGCATGCACTTGCTGCCGCTGCCAGTGTTTATCTGCATGGCAGCAGGGCATTTGGGCGTTGCCAGGAAGGCATTTTTATGTAGATTCCTCCTCTTTCAGCACTGCATTGTGGTGCAAGCAAAAGAAGCAAATCCTGTCTGGCTTCCTCTCCGGCCTTTATTCACCTCCCGTGTAGCTGTGAGTGTGTGAGCCTGCAGGGCCCCATGGAATTGCCTAGAAGTAGGCTGAATCGCTGCAAGGGCTGAACAGCAGTATCGGGCAGGCTCGGGCAACGCGCGGCCCGTTCGGGTTATCGCTTCTCGGCCTTTTGGCTAAGATCAAGTGTAGTATCTGTTCTTATCAGTTTAATATCTGATACGTCCCCTATCTGGGGACCATATATTAAATGGATTTTTAGAACAGGGAGATGGAAATAGAGCTTGCTCTGTCCACTCCACGCATTGACCTGGTATTGCAGTATTTCCAGGACCGGTGCACCCTTTCCTTATGTGTTGACTAAAAGCAGATTCCAAAAGTGTTTTTTGTCTTTGCTATTGTTTCTGTCTTTCTGAAGGGATCTCCCCTTTTAATCCCATTATTTCAACACCTGTTGGACAATGCATGAGTGATAATGAGCTCATTGATTAAATGCAATTAATGAATAGATTGCCACCTCTTGTTGTGTGTCGTCTGTGTTTCTGTGTTTCCGGCATTTCACATTGGAACACCTCATTCACCTTCCTTGTCTTCTCTCCGCCCTCCCTTTTAGGTAAGTTAAAGAGCTGCACCTGAGCCAGCCACTGATTGATTGATTGATTGATTGATTGATTGATTGATTGATGCAGCACAACAGTCAAATAGTGGAGTGGAGTAGGGGAACAGCAAACAGCCAATAAAGCAGCCCGCCCGCTCGCCTGCCCGCCACAATGGACCTACCTGTGTACACTAGATGGATGTGATGGAATGTACTGTCGTCCCTACATTTCAAGAAGAAGTAAGAATTGCAGTTGCAACAAAGCCTTGCTTGCCTACAAAGAGAGCAGCAATTTGGATTTGTTACTATGTTACCTAGAAGAATAACAAACTGTGCAAGGATGGAGGTTGTAGGAGCAAGGAGAAGTTGTCTGTAAAGTTGGTGGATGCCTATTTTCCATTTTGCAGTCCCTTGTCTCCCTCTTGTGGCCTCCTGGAGGCAACTAGCTGTGCAAAAAAAAGACAGCCTGGCGGCCGGCTGTTGCAGTGTTGCCCTCTCAGGCAACACTGAGTGACTGACTGAGCCTCACCGTCTTATATAAAGTTCAGACGGAACTTTGCACATGTCATAGTGGAGCCCTCAGGATTCCAGAGCCAGCTTTCTGACATCATAATGGGGCCTCAGAGATAAAAGCCTGGGCCCAGGCAGTGTTGGTCAGTGCTGCTCAGCAGGCAGCACTGGACTGGACTGGATTACAGCTGATACAAGGTGTGAAGGAACAAGGGGTGGCTGTGGGCATGCACTTGCTGCCGCTGCCAGTGTTTATCTGCATGGCAGCAGGGCATTTGGGCGTTGCCAGGAAGGCGTTTTTATGTAGATTCCTCCTCTTTCAGCACTGCATTGTGGTGCAAGCAAAAGAAGCAAATCCTGTCTGGCTTCCTCTCCGGCCTTTATTCACCTCCCGTGTAGCTGTGAGTGTGTGAGCCTGCAGGGCCCCATGGAATTGCCTAGAAGTAGGCTGAATCGCTGCAAGGGCTGAACAGCAGTATCGGGCAGGCTCGGGCAACGCGCGGCCCGTTCGGGTTATCGCTTCTCGGCCTTTTGGCTAAGATCAAGTGTAGTATCTGTTCTTATCAGTTTAATATCTGATACGTCCCCTATCTGGGGACCATATATTAAATGGATTTTTAGAACAGGGAGATGGAAATAGAGCTTGCTCTGTCCACTCCACGCATTGACCTGGTATTGCAGTATTTCCAGGACCGGTGCACCCTTTCCTTATGTGTTGACTAAAAGCAGATTCCAAAAGTGTTTTTTGTCTTTGCTATTGTTTCTGTCTTTCTGAAGGGATCTCCCCTTTTAATCCCATTATTTCAACACCTGTTGGACAATGCATGAGTGATAATGAGCTCATTGATTAAATGCAATTAATGAATAGATTGCCACCTCTTGTTGTGTGTCGTCTGTGTTTCTGTGTTTCCGGCATTTCACATTGGAACACCTCATTCACCTTCCTTGTCTTCTCTCCGCCCTCCCTTTTAGGTAAGTTAAAGAGCTGCACCTGAGCCAGCCACTGATTGATTGATTGATTGATTGATTGATTGATTGATTGATTGATTGATTGATTGATTGATTGATTGATGCAGCACAACAGTCAAATAGTGGAGTGGAGTAGGGGAACAGCAAACAGCCAATAAAGCAGCCCGCCCGCTCGCCTGCCCGCCACAATGGACCTACCTGTGTACACTAGATGGATGTGATGGAATGTACTGTCGTCCCTACATTTCAAGAAGAAGTAAGAATTGCAGTTGCAACAAAGCCTTGCTTGCCTACAAAGAGAGCAGCAATTTGGATTTGTTACTATGTTACCTAGAAGAATAACAAACTGTGCAAGGATGGAGGTTGTAGGAGCAAGGAGAAGTTGTCTGTAAAGTTGGTGGATGCCTATTTTCCATTTTGCAGTCCCTTGTCTCCCTCTTGTGGCCTCCTGGAGGCAACTAGCTGTGCAAAAAAAAGACAGCCTGGCGGCCGGCTGTTGCAGTGTTGCCCTCTCAGGCAACACTGAGTGACTGACTGAGCCTCACCGTCTTATATAAAGTTCAGACGGAACTTTGCACGTGTCATAGTGGAGCCCTCAGGATTCCAGAGCCAGCTTTCTGACATCATAATGGGGCCTCAGAGATAAAAGCCTGGGCCCAGGCAGTGTTGGTCAGTGCTGCTCAGCAGGCAGCACTGGACTGGACTGGATTACAGCTGATACAAGGTGTGAAGGAACAAGGGGTGGCTGTGGGCATGCACTTGCTGCCGCTGCCAGTGTTTATCTGCATGGCAGCAGGGCATTTGGGCGTTGCCAGGAAGGCGTTTTTATGTAGAGTCCTCCTCTTTCAGCACTGCATTGTGGTGCAAGCAAAAGAAGCAAATCCTGTCTGGCTTCCTCTCCGGCCTTTATTCACCTCCCGTGTAGCTGTGAGTGTGTGAGCCTGCAGGGCCCCATGGAATTGCCTAGAAGTAGGCTGAATCGCTGCAAGGGCTGAACAGCAGTATCGGGCAGGCTCGGGCAACGCGCGGCCCGTTCGGGTTATCGCTTCTCGGCCTTTTGGCTAAGATCAAGTGTAGTATCTGTTCTTATCAGTTTAATATCTGATACGTCCCCTATCTGGGGACCATATATTAAATGGATTTTTAGAACAGGGAGATGGAAATAGAGCTTGCTCTGTCCACTCCACGCATTGACCTGGTATTGCAGTATTTCCAGGACCGGTGCACCCTTTCCTTATGTGTTGACTAAAAGCAGATTCCAAAAGTGTTTTTTGTCTTTGCTATTGTTTCTGTCTTTCTGAAGGGATCTCCCCTTTTAATCCCATTATTTCAACACCTGTTGGACAATGCATGAGTGATAATGAGCTCATTGATTAAATGCAATTAATGAATAGATTGCCACCTCTTGTTGTGTGTCGTCTGTGTTTCTGTGTTTCCGGCATTTCACATTGGAACACCTCATTCACCTTCCTTGTCTTCTCTCCGCCCTCCCTTTTAGGTAAGTTAAAGAGCTGCACCTGAGCCAGCCACTGATTGATTGATTGATTGATTGATTGATTGATTGATTGATTGATTGATTGATTGATTGATGCAGCACAACAGTCAAATAGTGGAGTGGAGTAGGGGAACAGCAAACAGCCAATAAAGCAGCCCGCCCGCTCGCCTGCCCGCCACAATGGACCTACCTGTGTACACTAGATGGATGTGATGGAATGTACTGTCGTCCCTACATTTCAAGAAGAAGTAAGAATTGCAGTTGCAACAAAGCCTTGCTTGCCTACAAAGAGAGCAGCAATTTGGATTTGTTACTATGTTACCTAGAAGAATAACAAACTGTGCAAGGATGGAGGTTGTAGGAGCAAGGAGAAGTTGTCTGTAAAGTTGGTGGATGCCTATTTTCCATTTTGCAGTCCCTTGTCTCCCTCTTGTGGCCTCCTGGAGGCAACTAGCTGTGCAAAAAAAAGACAGCCTGGCGGCCGGCTGTTGCAGTGTTGCCCTCTCAGGCAACACTGAGTGACTGACTGAGCCTCACCGTCTTATATAAAGTTCAGACGGAACTTTGCACGTGTCATAGTGGAGCCCTCAGGATTCCAGAGCCAGCTTTCTGACATCATAATGGGGCCTCAGAGATAAAAGCCTGGGCCCAGGCAGTGTTGGTCAGTGCTGCTCAGCAGGCAGCACTGGACTGGACTGGATTACAGCTGATACAAGGTGTGAAGGAACAAGGGGTGGCTGTGGGCATGCACTTGCTGCCGCTGCCAGTGTTTATCTGCATGGCAGCAGGGCATTTGGGCGTTGCCAGGAAGGCGTTTTTATGTAGATTCCTCCTCTTTCAGCACTGCATTGTGGTGCAAGCAAAAGAAGCAAATCCTGTCTGGCTTCCTCTCCGGCCTTTATTCACCTCCCGTGTAGCTGTGAGTGTGTGAGCCTGCAGGGCCCCATGGAATTGCCTAGAAGTAGGCTGAATCGCTGCAAGGGCTGAACAGCAGTATCGGGCAGGCTCGGGCAACGCGCGGCCCGTTCGGGTTATCGCTTCTCGGCCTTTTGGCTAAGATCAAGTGTAGTATCTGTTCTTATCAGTTTAATATCTGATACGTCCCCTATCTGGGGACCATATATTAAATGGATTTTTAGAACAGGGAGATGGAAATAGAGCTTGCTCTGTCCACTCCACGCATTGACCTGGTATTGCAGTATTTCCAGGACCGGTGCACCCTTTCCTTATGTGTTGACTAAAAGCAGATTCCAAAAGTGTTTTTTGTCTTTGCTATTGTTTCTGTCTTTCTGAAGGGATCTCCCCTTTTAATCCCATTATTTCAACACCTGTTGGACAATGCATGAGTGATAATGAGCTCATTGATTAAATGCAATTAATGAATAGATTGCCACCTCTTGTTGTGTGTCGTCTGTGTTTCTGTGTTTCCGGCATTTCACATTGGAACACCTCATTCACCTTCCTTGTCTTCTCTCCGCCCTCCCTTTTAGGTAAGTTAAAGAGCTGCACCTGAGCCAGCCACTGATTGATTGATTGATTGATTGATTGATTGATTGATTGATTGATTGATTGATGCAGCACAACAGTCAAATAGTGGAGTGGAGTAGGGGAACAGCAAACAGCCAATAAAGCAGCCCGCCCGCTCGCCTGCCCGCCACAATGGACCTACCTGTGTACACTAGATGGATGTGATGGAATGTACTGTCGTCCCTACATTTCAAGAAGAAGTAAGAATTGCAGTTGCAACAAAGCCTTGCTTGCCTACAAAGAGAGCAGCAATTTGGATTTGTTACTATGTTACCTAGAAGAATAACAAACTGTGCAAGGATGGAGGTTGTAGGAGCAAGGAGAAGTTGTCTGTAAAGTTGGTGGATGCCTATTTTCCATTTTGCAGTCCCTTGTCTCCCTCTTGTGGCCTCCTGGAGGCAACTAGCTGTGCAAAAAAAAGACAGCCTGGCGGCCGGCTGTTGCAGTGTTGCCCTCTCAGGCAACACTGAGTGACTGACTGAGCCTCACCGTCTTATATAAAGTTCAGACGGAACTTTGCACGTGTCATAGTGGAGCCCTCAGGATTCCAGAGCCAGCTTTCTGACATCATAATGGGGCCTCAGAGATAAAAGCCTGGGCCCAGGCAGTGTTGGTCAGTGCTGCTCAGCAGGCAGCACTGGACTGGACTGGATTACAGCTGATACAAGGTGTGAAGGAACAAGGGGTGGCTGTGGGCATGCACTTGCTGCCGCTGCCAGTGTTTATCTGCATGGCAGCAGGGCATTTGGGCGTTGCCAGGAAGGCGTTTTTATGTAGATTCCTCCTCTTTCAGCACTGCATTGTGGTGCAAGCAAAAGAAGCAAATCCTGTCTGGCTTCCTCTCCGGCCTTTATTCACCTCCCGTGTAGCTGTGAGTGTGTGAGCCTGCAGGGCCCCATGGAATTGCCTAGAAGTAGGCTGAATCGCTGCAAGGGCTGAACAGCAGTATCGGGCAGGCTCGGGCAACGCGCGGCCCGTTCGGGTTATCGCTTCTCGGCCTTTTGGCTAAGATCAAGTGTAGTATCTGTTCTTATCAGTTTAATATCTGATACGTCCCCTATCTGGGGACCATATATTAAATGGATTTTTAGAACAGGGAGATGGAAATAGAGCTTGCTCTGTCCACTCCACGCATTGACCTGGTATTGCAGTATTTCCAGGACCGGTGCACCCTTTCCTTATGTGTTGACTAAAAGCAGATTCCAAAAGTGTTTTTTGTCTTTGCTATTGTTTCTGTCTTTCTGAAGGGATCTCCCCTTTTAATCCCATTATTTCAACACCTGTTGGACAATGCATGAGTGATAATGAGCTCATTGATTAAGTGCAATTAATGAATAGATTGCCACCTCTTGTTGTGTGTCGTCTGTGTTTCTGTGTTTCCGGCATTTCACATTGGAACACCTCATTCACCTTCCTTGTCTTCTCTCCGCCCTCCCTTTTAGGTAAGTTAAAGAGCTGCACCTGAGCCAGCCACTGATTGATTGATTGATTGATTGATTGATTGATTGATTGATTGATTGATTGATGCAGCACAACAGTCAAATAGTGGAGTGGAGTAGGGGAACAGCAAACAGCCAATAAAGCAGCCCGCCC
This sequence comes from Rhinoderma darwinii, assembly GCF_050947455.1. NCBI lineage: Eukaryota > Metazoa > Chordata > Amphibia > Anura > Rhinodermatidae > Rhinoderma > Rhinoderma darwinii. The sequence goes on along the minus strand of NW_027461806.1, from coordinate 311,127 downwards.
GCTCGCCTGCCCGCCACAATGGACCTACCTGTGTACACTAGATGGATGTGATGGAATGTACTGTCGTCCCTACATTTCAAGAAGAAGTAAGAATTGCAGTTGCAACAAAGCCTTGCTTGCCTACAAAGAGAGCAGCAATTTGGATTTGTTACTATGTTACCTAGAAGAATAACAAACTGTGCAAGGATGGAGGTTGTAGGAGCAAGGAGAAGTTGTCTGTAAAGTTGGTGGATGCCTATTTTCCATTTTGCAGTCCCTTGTCTCCCTCTTGTGGCCTCCTGGAGGCAACTAGCTGTGCAAAAAAAAGACAGCCTGGCGGCCGGCTGTTGCAGTGTTGCCCTCTCAGGCAACACTGAGTGACTGACTGAGCCTCACCGTCTTATATAAAGTTCAGACGGAACTTTGCACGTGTCATAGTGGAGCCCTCAGGATTCCAGAGCCAGCTTTCTGACATCATAATGGGGCCTCAGAGATAAAAGCCTGGGCCCAGGCAGTGTTGGTCAGTGCTGCTCAGCAGGCAGCACTGGACTGGACTGGATTACAGCTGATACAAGGTGTGAAGGAACAAGGGGTGGCTGTGGGCATGCACTTGCTGCCGCTGCCAGTGTTTATCTGCATGGCAGCAGGGCATTTGGGCGTTGCCAGGAAGGCGTTTTTATGTAGATTCCTCCTCTTTCAGCACTGCATTGTGGTGCAAGCAAAAGAAGCAAATCCTGTCTGGCTTCCTCTCCGGCCTTTATTCACCTCCCGTGTAGCTGTGAGTGTGTGAGCCTGCAGGGCCCCATGGAATTGCCTAGAAGTAGGCTGAATCGCTGCAAGGGCTGAACAGCAGTATCGGGCAGGCTCGGGCAACGCGCGGCCCGTTCGGGTTATCGCTTCTCGGCCTTTTGGCTAAGATCAAGTGTAGTATCTGTTCTTATCAGTTTAATATCTGATACGTCCCCTATCTGGGGACCATATATTAAATGGATTTTTAGAACAGGGAGATGGAAATAGAGCTTGCTCTGTCCACTCCACGCATTGACCTGGTATTGCAGTATTTCCAGGACCGGTGCACCCTTTCCTTATGTGTTGACTAAAAGCAGATTCCAAAAGTGTTTTTTGTCTTTGCTATTGTTTCTGTCTTTCTGAAGGGATCTCCCCTTTTAATCCCATTATTTCAACACCTGTTGGACAATGCATGAGTGATAATGAGCTCATTGATTAAATGCAATTAATGAATAGATTGCCACCTCTTGTTGTGTGTCGTCTGTGTTTCTGTGTTTCCGGCATTTCACATTGGAACACCTCATTCACCTTCCTTGTCTTCTCTCCGCCCTCCCTTTTAGGTAAGTTAAAGAGCTGCACCTGAGCCAGCCACTGATTGATTGATTGATTGATTGATTGATTGATTGATTGATTGATTGATTGATTGATTGATTGATGCAGCACAACAGTCAAATAGTGGAGTGGAGTAGGGGAACAGCAAACAGCCAATAAAGCAGCCCGCCCGCTCGCCTGCCCGCCACAATGGACCTACCTGTGTACACTAGATGGATGTGATGGAATGTACTGTCGTCCCTACATTTCAAGAAGAAGTAAGAATTGCAGTTGCAACAAAGCCTTGCTTGCCTACAAAGAGAGCAGCAATTTGGATTTGTTACTATGTTACCTAGAAGAATAACAAACTGTGCAAGGATGGAGGTTGTAGGAGCAAGGAGAAGTTGTCTGTAAAGTTGGTGGATGCCTATTTTCCATTTTGCAGTCCCTTGTCTCCCTCTTGTGGCCTCCTGGAGGCAACTAGCTGTGCAAAAAAAAGACAGCCTGGCGGCCGGCTGTTGCAGTGTTGCCCTCTCAGGCAACACTGAGTGACTGACTGAGCCTCACCGTCTTATATAAAGTTCAGACGGAACTTTGCACGTGTCATAGTGGAGCCCTCAGGATTCCAGAGCCAGCTTTCTGACATCATAATGGGGCCTCAGAGATAAAAGCCTGGGCCCAGGCAGTGTTGGTCAGTGCTGCTCAGCAGGCAGCACTGGACTGGACTGGATTACAGCTGATACAAGGTGTGAAGGAACAAGGGGTGGCTGTGGGCATGCACTTGCTGCCGCTGCCAGTGTTTATCTGCATGGCAGCAGGGCATTTGGGCGTTGCCAGGAAGGCGTTTTTATGTAGATTCCTCCTCTTTCAGCACTGCATTGTGGTGCAAGCAAAAGAAGCAAATCCTGTCTGGCTTCCTCTCCGGCCTTTATTCACCTCCCGTGTAGCTGTGAGTGTGTGAGCCTGCAGGGCCCCATGGAATTGCCTAGAAGTAGGCTGAATCGCTGCAAGGGCTGAACAGCAGTATCGGGCAGGCTCGGGCAACGCGCGGCCCGTTCGGGTTATCGCTTCTCGGCCTTTTGGCTAAGATCAAGTGTAGTATCTGTTCTTATCAGTTTAATATCTGATACGTCCCCTATCTGGGGACCATATATTAAATGGATTTTTAGAACAGGGAGATGGAAATAGAGCTTGCTCTGTCCACTCCACGCATTGACCTGGTATTGCAGTATTTCCAGGACCGGTGCACCCTTTCCTTATGTGTTGACTAAAAGCAGATTCCAAAAGTGTTTTTTGTCTTTGCTATTGTTTCTGTCTTTCTGAAGGGATCTCCCCTTTTAATCCCATTATTTCAACACCTGTTGGACAATGCATGAGTGATAATGAGCTCATTGATTAAATGCAATTAATGAATAGATTGCCACCTCTTGTTGTGTGTCGTCTGTGTTTCTGTGTTTCCGGCATTTCACATTGGAACACCTCATTCACCTTCCTTGTCTTCTCTCCGCCCTCCCTTTTAGGTAAGTTAAAGAGCTGCACCTGAGCCAGCCACTGATTGATTGATTGATTGATTGATTGATTGATTGATTGATTGATTGATTGATTGATTGATTGATTGATGCAGCACAACAGTCAAATAGTGGAGTGGAGTAGGGGAACAGCAAACAGCCAATAAAGCAGCCCGCCCGCTCGCCTGCCCGCCACAATGGACCTACCTGTGTACACTAGATGGATGTGATGGAATGTACTGTCGTCCCTACATTTCAAGAAGAAGTAAGAATTGCAGTTGCAACAAAGCCTTGCTTGCCTACAAAGAGAGCAGCAATTTGGATTTGTTACTATGTTACCTAGAAGAATAACAAACTGTGCAAGGATGGAGGTTGTAGGAGCAAGGAGAAGTTGTCTGTAAAGTTGGTGGATGCCTATTTTCCATTTTGCAGTCCCTTGTCTCCCTCTTGTGGCCTCCTGGAGGCAACTAGCTGTGCAAACAAAAGACAGCCTGGCGGCCGGCTGTTGCAGTGTTGCCCTCTCAGGCAACACTGAGTGACTGACTGAGCCTCACCGTCTTATATAAAGTTCAGACGGAACTTTGCACGTGTCATAGTGGAGCCCTCAGGATTCCAGAGCCAGCTTTCTGACATCATAATGGGGCCTCAGAGATAAAAGCCTGGGCCCAGGCAGTGTTGGTCAGTGCTGCTCAGCAGGCAGCACTGGACTGGACTGGATTACAGCTGATACAAGGTGTGAAGGAACAAGGGGTGGCTGTGGGCATGCACTTGCTGCCGCTGCCAGTGTTTATCTGCATGGCAGCAGGGCATTTGGGCGTTGCCAGGAAGGCGTTTTTATGTAGATTCCTCCTCTTTCAGCACTGCATTGTGGTGCAAGCAAAAGAAGCAAATCCTGTCTGGCTTCCTCTCCGGCCTTTATTCACCTCCCGTGTAGCTGTGAGTGTGTGAGCCTGCAGGGCCCCATGGAATTGCCTAGAAGTAGGCTGAATCGCTGCAAGGGCTGAACAGCAGTATCGGGCAGGCTCGGGCAACGCGCGGCCCGTTCGGGTTATCGCTTCTCGGCCTTTTGGCTAAGATCAAGTGTAGTACTTTAGGGTATTGCCTTGTTTCTTGGTCAGGAGGTGCCCTGGTACCCTTTTCCTTGGCCTGGGGGGATCGTTTCTCTTAGGAGAGACTTCACCCCTCTGCTGCTATTGGGGAGGAGGATTAGTCCAGGGCAACGGGGAGCGATCACCTGCCTGGTACTCCGGTACTGAAGGTATTTCTTTGGAGATTGCTGGAATTCTTTTGGAGCAGGATGGAGGAAATTCCCGAACATATGCGAACCAGGAATGCGGTCCGGTTTTTCGTGGAGGAATCTGAGAGGCAAAGGAAGGATTTGGAGTTCATCACGAAGGTCCTTTTGTTGGATTTCTTTCAGCTGGAGAGATCGTGCATTTTGGCGGTGATGGACTATCCGAGGAGAGGGTGCTTTGACGTTACCTTCGCTACAGAAGAAATTTATTCTGATTTTTTGGAACGCTTGAAGGAAGGTAAAAGGGACCCAAGACTTGTGGGTGTGAAGGTAACACCACATTTTGTGCCAAACAAGAAGTTGGTGGTCGTAAAGATGTTTTCGCCTTACGTGGAAGAAGAGGACATTAAGTCATTTCTCACTAAGTTTTGTGAGGAGGTGGTGGGAAAGGGGAAAGTGTTTAACCCCTTTGGATTTTGGACTGGGAAATGGAAATTTCTTTGTAAATTTGCAAGAATTGGTGAATCTGGAAACCTATTGTTTCCTCCAGCGCGGTTTAAGATTGGAAGTGCATGTGGAAATTTATTTTTTTTGGGAATGGATATGTTTTGTTTGAATTGTAAAGATTATGGTCATGAGAGAGAAACGTGTGAGAAAGTAATGTGTACAAAATGTCTGCAAGAGGGACATAAGTATAATGAATGTCAGAAAGGGAAAGTATGTAATATGTGTGGAGAGGAGGGGCACATATTCAAATCATGCCCAAAGAAAAGCAAACGTGAGGTACAAGACGAAAATAAGAAGATAGTCAAAAGAAAGGAAGCGGAAGTTAGTTTGGAAGAAGGAAAGCTTCAGAAATTGGAAGGAAGTGGGCAAAGTGATGAGAAAAAAAGGAAAAAAGCAGAGAGAAAGAAAAAAAGTGTCATTTCAGAAGAGGAAAGAGCAGAAAGGGACAGGTTACTGGAAGAAGTAGAGCAGTTACGTAGTAAAATTAATTTTGAAAAAATGCGGAGAAGGGTGCGGCTCTGTGTAAGAGAAAATTTACCAGGGTTTCTTGAACGGTATGGTGTGCCAACGTGGTTAGCGTGCATTGTAAACTGTGAATGGGATGGTAATGATTTGCAGGAACATTTAGTGGATATGTTAGGAACTATTGCTGTTAAAAAAGGAATGTTTTTTTGATTTCTTAAAAGGAAAAAAGGAAAGAGGAAAACAAAAGTTAATTATACGTTTTCAGTTTTCATTGTGATGATCTAAGTCTTTTTTATTTTGAATTTTATGATTTTTAAGACGTGATCTGAATGATAAAAAAAAGAAAAAAGATCTGTTCTTATCAGTTTAATATCTGATACGTCCCCTATCTGGGGACCATATATTAAATGGATTTTTAGAACAGGGAGATGGAAATAGAGCTTGCTCTGTCCACTCCACGCATTGACCTGGTATTGCAGTATTTCCAGGACCGGTGCACCCTTTCCTTATGTGTTGACTAAAAGCAGATTCCAAAAGTGTTTTTTGTCTTTGCTATTGTTTCTGTCTTTCTGAAGGGATCTCCCCTTTTAATCCCATTATTTCAACACCTGTTGGACAATGCATGAGTGATAATGAGCTCATTGATTAAATGCAATTAATGAATAGATTGCCACCTCTTGTTGTGTGTCGTCTGTGTTTCTGTGTTTCCGGCATTTCACATTGGAACACCTCATTCACCTTCCTTGTCTTCTCTCCGCCCTCCCTTTTAGGTAAGTTAAAGAGCTGCACCTGAGCCAGCCACTGATTGATTGATTGATTGATTGATTGATTGATTGATTGATTGATTGATTGATTGATTGATTGATTGATGCAGCACAACAGTCAAATAGTGGAGTGGAGTAGGGGAACAGCAAACAGCCAATAAAGCAGCCCGCCCGCTCGCCTGCCCGCCACAATGGACCTACCTGTGTACACTAGATGGATGTGATGGAATGTACTGTCGTCCCTACATTTCAAGAAGAAGTAAGAATTGCAGTTGCAACAAAGCCTTGCTTGCCTACAAAGAGAGCAGCAATTTGGATTTGTTACTATGTTACCTAGAAGAATAACAAACTGTGCAAGGATGGAGGTTGTAGGAGCAAGGAGAAGTTGTCTGTAAAGTTGGTGGATGCCTATTTTCCATTTTGCAGTCCCTTGTCTCCCTCTTGTGGCCTCCTGGAGGCAACTAGCTGTGCAAAAAAAAGACAGCCTGGCGGCCGGCTGTTGCAGTGTTGCCCTCTCAGGCAACACTGAGTGACTGACTGAGCCTCACCGTCTTATATAAAGTTCAGACGGAACTTTGCACGTGTCATAGTGGAGCCCTCAGGATTCCAGAGCCAGCTTTCTGACATCATAATGGGGCCTCAGAGATAAAAGCCTGGGCCCAGGCAGTGTTGGTCAGTGCTGCTCAGCAGGCAGCACTGGACTGGACTGGATTACAGCTGATACAAGGTGTGAAGGAACAAGGGGTGGCTGTGGGCATGCACTTGCTGCCGCTGCCAGTGTTTATCTGCATGGCAGCAGGGCATTTGGGCGTTGCCAGGAAGGCGTTTTTATGTAGATTCCTCCTCTTTCAGCACTGCATTGTGGTGCAAGCAAAAGAAGCAAATCCTGTCTGGCTTCCTCTCCGGCCTTTATTCACCTCCCGTGTAGCTGTGAGTGTGTGAGCCTGCAGGGCCCCATGGAATTGCCTAGAAGTAGGCTGAATCGCTGCAAGGGCTGAACAGCAGTATCGGGCAGGCTCGGGCAACGCGCGGCCCGTTCGGGTTATCGCTTCTCGGCCTTTTGGCTAAGATCAAGTGTAGTATCTGTTCTTATCAGTTTAATATCTGATACGTCCCCTATCTGGGGACCATATATTAAATGGATTTTTAGAACAGGGAGATGGAAATAGAGCTTGCTCTGTCCACTCCACGCATTGACCTGGTATTGCAGTATTTCCAGGACCGGTGCACCCTTTCCTTATGTGTTGACTAAAAGCAGATTCCAAAAGTGTTTTTTGTCTTTGCTATTGTTTCTGTCTTTCTGAAGGGATCTCCCCTTTTAATCCCATTATTTCAACACCTGTTGGACAATGCATGAGTGATAATGAGCTCATTGATTAAATGCAATTAATGAATAGATTGCCACCTCTTGTTGTGTGTCGTCTGTGTTTCTGTGTTTCCGGCATTTCACATTGGAACACCTCATTCACCTTCCTTGTCTTCTCTCCGCCCTCCCTTTTAGGTAAGTTAAAGAGCTGCACCTGAGCCAGCCACTGATTGATTGATTGATTGATTGATTGATTGATTGATTGATTGATTGATTGATTGATTGATGCAGCACAACAGTCAAATAGTGGAGTGGAGTAGGGGAACAGCAAACAGCCAATAAAGCAGCCCGCCCGCTCGCCTGCCCGCCACAATGGACCTACCTGTGTACACTAGATGGATGTGATGGAATGTACTGTCGTCCCTACATTTCAAGAAGAAGTAAGAATTGCAGTTGCAACAAAGCCTTGCTTGCCTACAAAGAGAGCAGCAATTTGGATTTGTTACTATGTTACCTAGAAGAATAACAAACTGTGCAAGGATGGAGGTTGTAGGAGCAAGGAGAAGTTGTCTGTAAAGTTGGTGGATGCCTATTTTCCATTTTGCAGTCCCTTGTCTCCCTCTTGTGGCCTCCTGGAGGCAACTAGCTGTGCAAAAAAAAGACAGCCTGGCGGCCGGCTGTTGCAGTGTTGCCCTCTCAGGCAACACTGAGTGACTGACTGAGCCTCACCGTCTTATATAAAGTTCAGACGGAACTTTGCACGTGTCATAGTGGAGCCCTCAGGATTCCAGAGCCAGCTTTCTGACATCATAATGGGGCCTCAGAGATAAAAGCCTGGGCCCAGGCAGTGTTGGTCAGTGCTGCTCAGCAGGCAGCACTGGACTGGACTGGATTACAGCTGATACAAGGTGTGAAGGAACAAGGGGTGGCTGTGGGCATGCACTTGCTGCCGCTGCCAGTGTTTATCTGCATGGCAGCAGGGCATTTGGGCGTTGCCAGGAAGGCGTTTTTATGTAGATTCCTCCTCTTTCAGCACTGCATTGTGGTGCAAGCAAAAGAAGCAAATCCTGTCTGGCTTCCTCTCCGGCCTTTATTCACCTCCCGTGTAGCTGTGAGTGTGTGAGCCTGCAGGGCCCCATGGAATTGCCTAGAAGTAGGCTGAATCGCTGCAAGGGCTGAACAGCAGTATCGGGCAGGCTCGGGCAACGCGCGGCCCGTTCGGGTTATCGCTTCTCGGCCTTTTGGCTAAGATCAAGTGTAGTATCTGTTCTTATCAGTTTAATATCTGATACGTCCCCTATCTGGGGACCATATATTAAATGGATTTTTAGAACAGGGAGATGGAAATAGAGCTTGCTCTGTCCACTCCACGCATTGACCTGGTATTGCAGTATTTCCAGGACCGGTGCACCCTTTCCTTATGTGTTGACTAAAAGCAGATTCCAAAAGTGTTTTTTGTCTTTGCTATTGTTTCTGTCTTTCTGAAGGGATCTCCCCTTTTAATCCCATTATTTCAACACCTGTTGGACAATGCATGAGTGATAATGAGCTCATTGATTAAATGCAATTAATGAATAGATTGCCACCTCTTGTTGTGTGTCGTCTGTGTTTCTGTGTTTCCGGCATTTCACATTGGAACACCTCATTCACCTTCCTTGTCTTCTCTCCGCCCTCCCTTTTAGGTAAGTTAAAGAGCTGCACCTGAGCCAGCCACTGATTGATTGATTGATTGATTGATTGATTGATTGATTGATTGATTGATTGATTGATTGATGCAGCACAACAGTCAAATAGTGGAGTGGAGTAGGGGAACAGCAAACAGCCAATAAAGCAGCCCGCCCGCTCGCCTGCCCGCCACAATGGACCTACCTGTGTACACTAGATGGATGTGATGGAATGTACTGTCGTCCCTACATTTCAAGAAGAAGGAAGAATTGCAGTTGCAACAAAGCCTTGCTTGCCTACAAAGAGAGCAGCAATTTGGATTTGTTACTATGTTACCTAGAAGAATAACAAACTGTGCAAGGATGGAGGTTGTAGGAGCAAGGAGAAGTTGTCTGTAAAGTTGGTGGATGCCTATTTTCCATTTTGCAGTCCCTTGTCTCCCTCTTGTGGCCTCCTGGAGGCAACTAGCTGTGCAAAAAAAAGACAGCCTGGCGGCCGGCTGTTGCAGTGTTGCCCTCTCAGGCAACACTGAGTGACTGACTGAGCCTCACCGTCTTATATAAAGTTCAGACGGAACTTTGCACGTGTCATAGTGGAGCCCTCAGGATTCCAGAGCCAGCTTTCTGACATCATAATGGGGCCTCAGAGATAAAAGCCTGGGCCCAGGCAGTGTTGGTCAGTGCTGCTCAGCAGGCAGCACTGGACTGGACTGGATTACAGCTGATACAAGGTGTGAAGGAACAAGGGGTGGCTGTGGGCATGCACTTGCTGCCGCTGCCAGTGTTTATCTGCATGGCAGCAGGGCATTTGGGCGTTGCCAGGAAGGCGTTTTTATGTAGATTCCTCCTCTTTCAGCACTGCATTGTGGTGCAAGCAAAAGAAGCAAATCCTGTCTGGCTTCCTCTCCGGCCTTTATTCACCTCCCGTGTAGCTGTGAGTGTGTGAGCCTGCAGGGCCCCATGGAATTGCCTAGAAGTAGGCTGAATCGCTGCAAGGGCTGAACAGCAGTATCGGGCAGGCTCGGGCAACGCGCGGCCCGTTCGGGTTATCGCTTCTCGGCCTTTTGGCTAAGATCAAGTGTAGTATCTGTTCTTATCAGTTTAATATCTGATACGTCCCCTATCTGGGGACCATATATTAAATGGATTTTTAGAACAGGGAGATGGAAATAGAGCTTGCTCTGTCCACTCCACGCATTGACCTGGTATTGCAGTATTTCCAGGACCGGTGCACCCTTTCCTTATGTGTTGACTAAAAGCAGATTCCAAAAGTGTTTTTTGTCTTTGCTATTGTTTCTGTCTTTCTGAAGGGATCTCCCCTTTTAATCCCATTATTTCAACACCTGTTGGACAATGCATGAGTGATAATGAGCTCATTGATTAAATGCAATTAATGAATAGATTGCCACCTCTTGTTGTGTGTCGTCTGTGTTTCTGTGTTTCCGGCATTTCACATTGGAACACCTCATTCACCTTCCTTGTCTTCTCTCCGCCCTCCCTTTTAGGTAAGTTAAAGAGCTGCACCTGAGCCAGCCACTGATTGATTGATTGATTGATTGATTGATTGATTGATTGATTGATTGATTGATTGATTGATGCAGCACAACAGTCAAATAGTGGAGTGGAGTAGGGGAACAGCAAACAGCCAATAAAGCAGCCCGCCCGCTCGCCTGCCCGCCACAATGGACCTACCTGTGTACACTAGATGGATGTGATGGAATGTACTGTCGTCCCTACATTTCAAGAAGAAGTAAGAATTGCAGTTGCAACAAAGCCTTGCTTGCCTACAAAGAGAGCAGCAATTTGGATTTGTTACTATGTTACCTAGAAGAATAACAAACTGTGCAAGGATGGAGGTTGTAGGAGCAAGGAGAAGTTGTCTGTAAAGTTGGTGGATGCCTATTTTCCATTTTGCAGTCCCTTGTCTCCCTCTTGTGGCCTCCTGGAGGCAACTAGCTGTGCAAAAAAAAGACAGCCTGGCGGCCGGCTGTTGCAGTGTTGCCCTCTCAGGCAACACTGAGTGACTGACTGAGCCTCACCGTCTTATATAAAGTTCAGACGGAACTTTGCACGTGTCATAGTGGAGCCCTCAGGATTCCAGAGCCAGCTTTCTGACATCATAATGGGGCCTCAGAGATAAAAGCCTGGGCCCAGGCAGTGTTGGTCAGTGCTGCTCAGCAGGCAGCACTGGACTGGACTGGATTACAGCTGATACAAGGTGTGAAGGAACAAGGGGTGGCTGTGGGCATGCACTTGCTGCCGCTGCCAGTGTTTATCTGCATGGCAGCAGGGCATTTGGGCGTTGCCAGGAAGGCGTTTTTATGTAGATTCCTCCTCTTTCAGCACTGCATTGTGGTGCAAGCAAAAGAAGCAAATCCTGTCTGGCTTCCTCTCCGGCCTTTATTCACCTCCCGTGTAGCTGTGAGTGTGTGAGCCTGCAGGGCCCCATGGAATTGCCTAGAAGTAGGCTGAATCGCTGCAAGGGCTGAACAGCAGTATCGGGCAGGCTCGGGCAACGCGCGGCCCGTTCGGGTTATCGCTTCTCGGCCTTTTGGCTAAGATCAAGTGTAGTATCTGTTCTTATCAGTTTAATATCTGATACGTCCCCTATCTGGGGACCATATATTAAATGGATTTTTAGAACAGGGAGATGGAAATAGAGCTTGCTCTGTCCACTCCACGCATTGACCTGGTATTGCAGTATTTCCAGGACCGGTGCACCCTTTCCTTATGTGTTGACTAAAAGCAGATTCCAAAAGTGTTTTTTGTCTTTGCTATTGTTTCTGTCTTTCTGAAGGGATCTCCCCTTTTAATCCCATTATTTCAACACCTGTTGGACAATGCATGAGTGATAATGAGCTCATTGATTAAATGCAATTAATGAATAGATTGCCACCTCTTGTTGTGTGTCGTCTGTGTTTCTGTGTTTCCGGCATTTCACATTGGAACACCTCATTCACCTTCCTTGTCTTCTCTCCGCCCTCCCTTTTAGGTAAGTTAAAGAGCTGCACCTGAGCCAGCCACTGATTGATTGATTGATTGATTGATTGATTGATTGATTGATTGATGCAGCACAACAGTCAAATAGTGGAGTGGAGTAGGGGAACAGCAAACAGCCAATAAAGCAGCCCGCCCGCTCGCCTGCCCGCCACAATGGACCTACCTGTGTACACTAGATGGATGTGATGGAATGTACTGTCGTCCCTACATTTCAAGAAGAAGTAAGAATTGCAGTTGCAACAAAGCCTTGCTTGCCTACAAAGAGAGCAGCAATTTGGATTTGTTACTATGTTACCTAGAAGAATAACAAACTGTGCAAGGATGGAGGTTGTAGGAGCAAGGAGAAGTTGTCTGTAAAGTTGGTGGATGCCTATTTTCCATTTTGCAGTCCCTTGTCTCCCTCTTGTGGCCTCCTGGAGGCAACTAGCTGTGCAAACAAAAGACAGCCTGGCGGCCGGCTGTTGCAGTGTTGCCCTCTCAGGCAACACTGAGTGACTGACTGAGCCTCACCGTCTTATATAAAGTTCAGACGGAACTTTGCACGTGTCATAGTGGAGCCCTCAGGATTCCAGAGCCAGCTTTCTGACATCATAATGGGGCCTCAGAGATAAAAGCCTGGGCCCAGGCAGTGTTGGTCAGTGCTGCTCAGCAGGCAGCACTGGACTGGACTGGATTACAGCTGATACAAGGTGTGAAGGAACAAGGGGTGGCTGTGGGCATGCACTTGCTGCCGCTGCCAGTGTTTATCTGCATGGCAGCAGGGCATTTGGGCGTTGCCAGGAAGGCGTTTTTATGTAGATTCCTCCTCTTTCAGCACTGCATTGTGGTGCAAGCAAAAGAAGCAAATCCTGTCTGGCTTCCTCTCCGGCCTTTATTCACCTCCCGTGTAGCTGTGAGTGTGTGAGCCTGCAGGGCCCCATGGAATTGCCTAGAAGTAGGCTGAATCGCTGCAAGGGCTGAACAGCAGTATCGGGCAGGCTCGGGCAACGCGCGGCCCGTTCGGGTTATCGCTTCTCGGCCTTTTGGCTAAGATCAAGTGCAGTATCTGTTCTTATCAGTTTAATATCTGATACGTCCCCTATCTGGGGACCATATATTAAATGGATTTTTAGAACAGGGAGATGGAAATAGAGCTTGCTCTGTCCACTCCACGCATTGACCTGGTATTGCAGTATTTCCAGGACCGGTGCACCCTTTCCTTATGTGTTGACTAAAAGCAGATTCCAAAAGTGTTTTTTGTCTTTGCTATTGTTTCTGTCTTTCTGAAGGGATCTCCCCTTTTAATCCCATTATTTCAACACCTGTTGGACAATGCATGAGTGATAATGAGCTCATTGATTAAATGCAATTAATGAATAGATTGCCACCTCTTGTTGTGTGTCGTCTGTGTTTCTGTGTTTCCGGCATTTCACATTGGAACACCTCATTCACCTTCCTTGTCTTCTCTCCGCCCTCCCTTTTAGGTAAGTTAAAGAGCTGCACCTGAGCCAGCCACTGATTGATTGATTGATTGATTGATTGATTGATTGATTGATTGATTGATTGATTGATTGATTGATTGATTGATGCAGCACAACAGTCAAATAGTGGAGTGGAGTAGGGGAACAGCAAACAGCCAATAAAGCAGCCCGCCCGCTCGCCTGCCCGCCACAATGGACCTACCTGTGTACACTAGATGGATGTGATGGAATGTACTGTCGTCCCTACATTTCAAGAAGAAGTAAGAATTGCAGTTGCAACAAAGCCTTGCTTGCCTACAAAGAGAGCAGCAATTTGGATTTGTTACTATGTTACCTAGAAGAATAACAAACTGTGCAAGGATGGAGGTTGTAGGAGCAAGGAGAAGTTGTCTGTAAAGTTGGTGGATGCCTATTTTCCATTTTGCAGTCCCTTGTCTCCCTCTTGTGGCCTCCTGGAGGCAACTAGCTGTGCAAAAAAAAGACAGCCTGGCGGCCGGCTGTTGCAGTGTTGCCCTCTCAGGCAACACTGAGTGACTGACTGAGCCTCACCGTCTTATATAAAGTTCAGACGGAACTTTGCACGTGTCATAGTGGAGCCCTCAGGATTCCAGAGCCAGCTTTCTGACATCATAATGGGGCCTCAGAGATAAAAGCCTGGGCCCAGGCAGTGTTGGTCAGTGCTGCTCAGCAGGCAGCACTGGACTGGACTGGATTACAGCTGATACAAGGTGTGAAGGAACAAGGGGTGGCTGTGGGCATGCACTTGCTGCCGCTGCCAGTGTTTATCTGCATGGCAGCAGGGCATTTGGCCGTTGCCAGGAAGGCGTTTTTATGTAGATTCCTCCTCTTTCAGCACTGCATTGTGGTGCAAGCAAAAGAAGCAAATCCTGTCTGGCTTCCTCTCCGGCCTTTATTCACCTCCCGTGTAGCTGTGAGTGTGTGAGCCTGCAGGGCCCCATGGAATTGCCTAGAAGTAGGCTGAATCGCTGCAAGGGCTGAACAGCAGTATCGGGCAGGCTCGGGCAACGCGCGGCCCGTTCGGGTTATCGCTTCTCGGCCTTTTGGCTAAGATCAAGTGTAGTATCTGTTCTTATCAGTTTAATATCTGATACGTCCCCTATCTGGGGACCATATATTAAATGGATTTTTAGAACAGGGAGATGGAAATAGAGCTTGCTCTGTCCACTCCACGCATTGACCTGGTATTGCAGTATTTCCAGGACCGGTGCACCCTTTCCTTATGTGTTGACTAAAAGCAGATTCCAAAAGTGTTTTTTGTCTTTGCTATTGTTTCTGTCTTTCTGAAGGGATCTCCCCTTTTAATCCCATTATTTCAACACCTGTTGGACAATGCATGAGTGATAATGAGCTCATTGATTAAATGCAATTAATGAATAGATTGCCACCTCTTGTTGTGTGTCGTCTGTGTTTCTGTGTTTCCGGCATTTCACATTGGAACACCTCATTCACCTTCCTTGTCTTCTCTCCGCCCTCCCTTTTAGGTAAGTTAAAGAGCTGCACCTGAGCCAGCCACTGATTGATTGATTGATTGATTGATTGATTGATTGATTGATTGATTGATTGATGCAGCACAACAGTCAAATAGTGGAGTGGAGTAGGGGAACAGCAAACAGCCAATAAAGCAGCCCGCCCGCTCGCCTGCCCGCCACAATGGACCTACCTGTGTACACTAGATGGATGTGATGGAATGTACTGTCGTCCCTACATTTCAAGAAGAAGTAAGAATTGCAGTTGCAACAAAGCCTTGCTTGCCTACAAAGAGAGCAGCAATTTGGATTTGTTACTATGTTACCTAGAAGAATAACAAACTGTGCAAGGATGGAGGTTGTAGGAGCAAGGAGAAGTTGTCTGTAAAGTTGGTGGATGCCTATTTTCCATTTTGCAGTCCCTTGTCTCCCTCTTGTGGCCTCCTGGAGGCAACTAGCTGTGCAAAAAAAAGACAGCCTGGCGGCCGGCTGTTGCAGTGTTGCCCTCTCAGGCAACACTGAGTGACTGACTGAGCCTCACCGTCTTATATAAAGTTCAGACGGAACTTTGCACGTGTCATAGTGGAGCCCTCAGGATTCCAGAGCCAGCTTTCTGACATCATAATGGGGCCTCAGAGATAAAAGCCTGGGCCCAGGCAGTGTTGGTCAGTGCTGCTCAGCAGGCAGCACTGGACTGGACTGGATTACAGCTGATACAAGGTGAGAAGGAACAAGGGGTGGCTGTGGGCATGCACTTGCTGCCGCTGCCAGTGTTTATCTGCATGGCAGCAGGGCATTTGGGCGTTGCCAGGAAGGCGTTTTTATGTAGATTCCTCCTCTTTCAGCACTGCATTGTGGTGCAAGCAAAAGAAGCAAATCCTGTCTGGCTTCCTCTCCGGCCTTTATTCACCTCCCGTGTAGCTGTGAGTGTGTGAGCCTGCAGGGCCCCATGGAATTGCCTAGAAGTAGGCTGAATCGCTGCAAGGGCTGAACAGCAGTATCGGGCAGGCTCGGGCAACGCGCGGCCCGTTCGGGTTATCGCTTCTCGGCCTTTTGGCTAAGATCAAGTGTAGTATCTGTTCTTATCAGTTTAATATCTGATACGTCCCCTATCTGGGGACCATATATTAAATGGATTTTTAGAACAGGGAGATGGAAATAGAGCTTGCTCTGTCCACTCCACGCATTGACCTGGTATTGCAGTATTTCCAGGACCGGTGCACCCTTTCCTTATGTGTTGACTAAAAGCAGATTCCAAAAGTGTTTTTTGTCTTTGCTATTGTTTCTGTCTTTCTGAAGGGATCTCCCCTTTTAATCCCATTATTTCAACACCTGTTGGACAATGCATGAGTGATAATGAGCTCATTGATTAAATGCAATTAATGAATAGATTGCCACCTCTTGTTGTGTGTCGTCTGTGTTTCTGTGTTTCCGGCCTTTCACATTGGAACACCTCATTCACCTTCCTTGTCTTCTCTCCGCCCTCCCTTTTAGGTAAGTTAAAGAGCTGCACCTGAGCCAGCCACTGATTGATTGATTGATTGATTGATTGATTGATTGATTGATTGATTGATTGATTGATTGATTGATGCAGCACAACAGTCAAATAGTGGAGTGGAGTAGGGGAACAGCAAACAGCCAATAAAGCAGCCCGCCCGCTCGCCTGCCCGCCACAATGGACCTACCTGTGTACACTAGATGGATGTGATGGAATGTACTGTCGTCCCTACATTTCAAGAAGAAGTAAGAATTGCAGTTGCAACAAAGCCTTGCTTGCCTACAAAGAGAGCAGCAATTTGGATTTGTTACTATGTTACCTAGAAGAATAACAAACTGTGCAAGGATAGAGGTTGTAGGAGCAAGGAGAAGTTGTCTGTAAAGTTGGTGGATGCCTATTTTCCATTTTGCAGTCCCTTGTCTCCCTCTTGTGGCCTCCTGGAGGCAACTAGCTGTGCAAAAAAAAGACAGCCTGGCGGCCGGCTGTTGCAGTGTTGCCCTCTCAGGCAACACTGAGTGACTGACTGAGCCTCACCGTCTTATATAAAGTTCAGACGGAACTTTGCACGTGTCATAGTGGAGCCCTCAGGATTCCAGAGCCAGCTTTCTGACATCATAATGGGGCCTCAGAGATAAAAGCCTGGGCCCAGGCAGTGTTGGTCAGTGCTGCTCAGCAGGCAGCACTGGACTGGACTGGATTACAGCTGATACAAGGTGTGAAGGAACAAGGGGTGGCTGTGGGCATGCACTTGCTGCCGCTGCCAGTGTTTATCTGCATGGCAGCAGGGCATTTGGGCGTTGCCAGGAAGGCGTTTTTATGTAGATTCCTCCTCTTTCAGCACTGCATTGTGGTGCAAGCAAAAGAAGCAAATCCTGTCTGGCTTCCTCTCCGGCCTTTATTCACCTCCCGTGTAGCTGTGAGTGTGTGAGCCTGCAGGGCCCCATGGAATTGCCTAGAAGTAGGCTGAATCGCTGCAAGGGCTGAACAGCAGTATCGGGCAGGCTCGGGCAACGCGCGGCCCGTTCGGGTTATCGCTTCTCGGCCTTTTGGCTAAGATCAAGTGTAGTATCTGTTCTTATCAGTTTAATATCTGATACGTCCCCTATCTGGGGACCATATATTAAATGGATTTTTAGAACAGGGAGATGGAAATAGAGCTTGCTCTGTCCACTCCACGCATTGACCTGGTATTGCAGTATTTCCAGGACCGGTGCACCCTTTCCTTATGTGTTGACTAAAAGCAGATTCCAAAAGTGTTTTTTGTCTTTACTATTGTTTCTGTCTTTCTGAAGGGATCTCCCCTTTTAATCCCATTATTTCAACACCTGTTGGACAATGCATGAGTGATAATGAGCTCATTGATTAAATGCAATTAATGAATAGATTGCCACCTCTTGTTGTGTGTCGTCTGTGTTTCTGTGTTTCCGGCATTTCACATTGGAACACCTCATTCACCTTCCTTGTCTTCTCTCCGCCCTCCCTTTTAGGTAAGTTAAAGAGCTGCACCTGAGCCAGCCACTGATTGATTGATTGATTGATTGATTGATTGATTGATTGATTGATTGATGCAGCACAACAGTCAAATAGTGGAGTGGAGTAGGGGAACAGCAAACAGCCAATAAAGCAGCCCGCCCGCTCGCCTGCCCGCCACAATGGACCTACCTGTGTACACTAGATGGATGTGATGGAATGTACTGTCGTCCCTACATTTCAAGAAGAAGTAAGAATTGCAGTTGCAACAAAGCCTTGCTTGCCTACAAAGAGAGCAGCAATTTGGATTTGTTACTATGTTACCTAGAAGAATAACAAACTGTGCAAGGATGGAGGTTGTAGGAGCAAGGAGAAGTTGTCTGTAAAGTTGGTGGATGCCTATTTTCCATTTTGCAGTCCCTTGTCTCCCTCTTGTGGCCTCCTGGAGGCAACTAGCTGTGCAAAAAAAAGACAGCCTGGCGGCCGGCTGTTGCAGTGTTGCCCTCTCAGGCAACACTGAGTGACTGACTGAGCCTCACCGTCTTATATAAAGTTCAGACGGAACTTTGCACGTGTCATAGTGGAGCCCTCAGGATTCCAGAGCCAGCTTTCTGACATCATAATGGGGCCTCAGAGATAAAAGCCTGGGCCCAGGCAGTGTTGGTCAGTGCTGCTCAGCAGGCAGCACTGGACTGGACTGGATTACAGCTGATACAAGGTGTGAAGGAACAAGGGGTGGCTGTGGGCATGCACTTGCTGCCGCTGCCAGTGTTTATCTGCATGGCAGCAGGGCATTTGGGCGTTGCCAGGAAGGCGTTTTTATGTAGATTCCTCCTCTTTCAGCACTGCATTGTGGTGCAAGCAAAAGAAGCAAATCCTGTCTGGCTTCCTCTCCGGCCTTTATTCACCTCCCGTGTAGCTGTGAGTGTGTGAGCCTGCAGGGCCCCATGGAATTGCCTAGAAGTAGGCTGAATCGCTGCAAGGGCTGAACAGCAGTATCGGGCAGGCTCGGGCAACGCGCGGCCCGTTCGGGTTATCGCTTCTCGGCCTTTTGGCTAAGATCAAGTGTAGTATCTGTTCTTATCAGTTTAATATCTGATACGTCCCCTATCTGGGGACCATATATTAAATGGATTTTTAGAACAGGGAGATGGAAATAGAGCTTGCTCTGTCCACTCCACGCATTGACCTGGTATTGCAGTATTTCCAGGACCGGTGCACCCTTTCCTTATGTGTTGACTAAAAGCAGATTCCAAAAGTGTTTTTTGTCTTTGCTATTGTTTCTGTCTTTCTGAAGGGATCTCCCCTTTTAATCCCATTATTTCAACACCTGTTGGACAATGCATGAGTGATAATGAGCTCATTGATTAAATGCAATTAATGAATAGATTGCCACCTCTTGTTGTGTGTCGTCTGTGTTTCTGTGTTTCCGGCATTTCACATTGGAACACCTCATTCACCTTCCTTGTCTTCTCTCCGCCCTCCCTTTTAGGTAAGTTAAAGAGCTGCACCTGAGCCAGCCACTGATTGATTGATTGATTGATTGATTGATTGATTGATTGATTGATTGATTGATGCAGCACAACAGTCAAATAGTGGAGTGGAGTAGGGGAACAGCAAACAGCCAATAAAGC
This sequence comes from Rhinoderma darwinii, assembly GCF_050947455.1. NCBI lineage: Eukaryota > Metazoa > Chordata > Amphibia > Anura > Rhinodermatidae > Rhinoderma > Rhinoderma darwinii. The sequence continues at coordinate 291,831 of NW_027461806.1, read as the reverse complement.
AGCCCGCCCGCTCGCCTGCCCGCCACAATGGACCTACCTGTGTACACTAGATGGATGTGATGGAATGTACTGTCGTCCCTACATTTCAAGAAGAAGTAAGAATTGCAGTTGCAACAAAGCCTTGCTTGCCTACAAAGAGAGCAGCAATTTGGATTTGTTACTATGTTACCTAGAAGAATAACAAACTGTGCAAGGATGGAGGTTGTAGGAGCAAGGAGAAGTTGTCTGTAAAGTTGGTGGATGCCTATTTTCCATTTTGCAGTCCCTTGTCTCCCTCTTGTGGCCTCCTGGAGGCAACTAGCTGTGCAAAAAAAAAGACAGCCTGGCGGCCGGCTGTTGCAGTGTTGCCCTCTCAGGCAACACTGAGTGACTGACTGAGCCTCACCGTCTTATATAAAGTTCAGACGGAACTTTGCACGTGTCATAGTGGAGCCCTCAGGATTCCAGAGCCAGCTTTCTGACATCATAATGGGGCCTCAGAGATAAAAGCCTGGGCCCAGGCAGTGTTGGTCAGTGCTGCTCAGCAGGCAGCACTGGACTGGACTGGATTACAGCTGATACAAGGTGTGAAGGAACAAGGGGTGGCTGTGGGCATGCACTTGCTGCCGCTGCCAGTGTTTATCTGCATGGCAGCAGGGCATTTGGGCGTTGCCAGGAAGGCGTTTTTATGTAGATTCCTCCTCTTTCAGCACTGCATTGTGGTGCAAGCAAAAGAAGCAAATCCTGTCTGGCTTCCTCTCCGGCCTTTATTCACCTCCCGTGTAGCTGTGAGTGTGTGAGCCTGCAGGGCCCCATGGAATTGCCTAGAAGTAGGCTGAATCGCTGCAAGGGCTGAACAGCAGTATCGGGCAGGCTCGGGCAACGCGCGGCCCGTTCGGGTTATCGCTTCTCGGCCTTTTGGCTAAGATCAAGTGTAGTATCTGTTCTTATCAGTTTAATATCTGATACGTCCCCTATCTGGGGACCATATATTAAATGGATTTTTAGAACAGGGAGATGGAAATAGAGCTTGCTCTGTCCACTCCACGCATTGACCTGGTATTGCAGTATTTCCAGGACCGGTGCACCCTTTCCTTATGTGTTGACTAAAAGCAGATTCCAAAAGTGTTTTTTGTCTTTGCTATTGTTTCTGTCTTTCTGAAGGGATCTCCCCTTTTAATCCCATTATTTCAACACCTGTTGGACAATGCATGAGTGATAATGAGCTCATTGATTAAATGCAATTAATGAATAGATTGCCACCTCTTGTTGTGTGTCGTCTGTGTTTCCGGCATTTCACATTGGAACACCTCATTCACCTTCCTTGTCTTCTCTCCGCCCTCCCTTTTAGGTAAGTTAAAGAGCTGCACCTGAGCCAGCCACTGATTGATTGATTGATTGATTGATTGATTGATTGATTGATTGATTGATTGATTGATTGATTGATGCAGCACAACAGTCAAATAGTGGAGTGGAGTAGGGGAACAGCAAACAGCCAATAAAGCAGCCCGCCCGCTCGCCTGCCCGCCACAATGGACCTACCTGTGTACACTAGATGGATGTGATGGAATGTACTGTTGTCCCTACATTTCAAGAAGAAGTAAGAATTGCAGTTGCAACAAAGCCTTGCTTGCCTACAAAGAGAGCAGCAATTTGGATTTGTTACTATGTTACCTAGAAGAATAACAAACTGTGCAAGGATGGAGGTTGTAGGAGCAAGGAGAAGTTGTCTGTAAAGTTGGTGGATGCCTATTTTCCATTTTGCAGTCCCTTGTCTCCCTCTTGTGGCCTCCTGGAGGCAACTAGCTGTGCAAAAAAAAGACAGCCTGGCGGCCGGCTGTTGCAGTGTTGCCCTCTCAGGCAACACTGAGTGACTGACTGAGCCTCACCGTCTTATATAAAGTTCAGACGGAACTTTGCACGTGTCATAGTGGAGCCCTCAGGATTCCAGAGCCAGCTTTCTGACATCATAATGGGGCCTCAGAGATAAAAGCCTGGGCCCAGGCAGTGTTGGTCAGTGCTGCTCAGCAGGCAGCACTGGACTGGACTGGATTACAGCTGATACAAGGTGTGAAGGAACAAGGGGTGGCTGTGGGCATGCACTTGCTGCCGCTGCCAGTGTTTATCTGCATGGCAGCAGGGCATTTGGGCGTTGCCAGGAAGGCGTTTTTATGTAGATTCCTCCTCTTTCAGCACTGCATTGTGGTGCAAGCAAAAGAAGCAAATCCTGTCTGGCTTCCTCTCCGGCCTTTATTCACCTCCCGTGTAGCTGTGAGTGTGTGAGCCTGCAGGGCCCCATGGAATTGCCTAGAAGTAGGCTGAATCGCTGCAAGGGCTGAACAGCAGTATCGGGCAGGCTCGGGCAACGCGCGGCCCGTTCGGGTTATCGCTTCTCGGCCTTTTGGCTAAGATCAAGTGTAGTATCTGTTCTTATCAGTTTAATATCTGATACGTCCCCTATCTGGGGACCATATATTAAATGGATTTTTAGAACAGGGAGATGGAAATAGAGCTTGCTCTGTCCACTCCACGCATTGACCTGGTATTGCAGTATTTCCAGGACCGGTGCACCCTTTCCTTATGTGTTGACTAAAAGCAGATTCCAAAAGTGTTTTTTGTCTTTGCTATTGTTTCTGTCTTTCTGAAGGGATCTCCCCTTTTAATCCCATTATTTCAACACCTGTTGGACAATGCATGAGTGATAATGAGCTCATTGATTAAATGCAATTAATGAATAGATTGCCACCTCTTGTTGTGTGTCGTCTGTGTTTCTGTGTTTCCGGCATTTCACATTGGAACACCTCATTCACCTTCCTTGTCTTCTCTCCGCCCTCCCTTTTAGGTAAGTTAAAGAGCTGCACCTGAGCCAGCCACTGATTGATTGATTGATTGATTGATTGATTGATTGATTGATTGATTGATTGATTGATTGATTGATTGATTGATGCAGCACAACAGTCAAATAGTGGAGTGGAGTAGGGGAACAGCAAACAGCCAATAAAGCAGCCCGCCCGCTCGCCTGCCCGCCACAATGGACCTACCTGTGTACACTAGATGGATGTGATGGAATGTACTGTCGTCCCTACATTTCAAGAAGAAGTAAGAATTGCAGTTGCAACAAAGCCTTGCTTGCCTACAAAGAGAGCAGCAATTTGGATTTGTTACTATGTTACCTAGAAGAATAACAAACTGTGCAAGGATGGAGGTTGTAGGAGCAAGGAGAAGTTGTCTGTAAAGTTGGTGGATGCCTATTTTCCATTTTGCAGTCCCTTGTCTCCCTCTTGTGGCCTCCTGGAGGCAACTAGCTGTGCAAAAAAAAGACAGCCTGGCGGCCGGCTGTTGCAGTGTTGCCCTCTCAGGCAACACTGAGTGACTGACTGAGCCTCACCGTCTTATATAAAGTTCAGACGGAACTTTGCACGTGTCATAGTGGAGCCCTCAGGATTCCAGAGCCAGCTTTCTGACATCATAATGGGGCCTCAGAGATAAAAGCCTGGGCCCAGGCAGTGTTGGTCAGTGCTGCTCAGCAGGCAGCACTGGACTGGACTGGATTACAGCTGATACAAGGTGTGAAGGAACAAGGGGTGGCTGTGGGCATGCACTTGCTGCCGCTGCCAGTGTTTATCTGCATGGCAGCAGGGCATTTGGGCGTTGCCAGGAAGGCGTTTTTATGTAGATTCCTCCTCTTTCAGCACTGCATTGTGGTGCAAGCAAAAGAAGCAAATCCTGTCTGGCTTCCTCTCCGGCCTTTATTCACCTCCCGTGTAGCTGTGAGTGTGTGAGCCTGCAGGGCCCCATGGAATTGCCTTGAAGTAGGCTGAATCGCTGCAAGGGCTGAACAGCAGTATCGGGCAGGCTCGGGCAACGCGCGGCCCGTTCGGGTTATCGCTTCTCGGCCTTTTGGCTAAGATCAAGTGTAGTATCTGTTCTTATCAGTTTAATATCTGATACGTCCCCTATCTGGGGACCATATATTAAATGGATTTTTAGAACAGGGAGATGGAAATAGAGCTTGCTCTGTCCACTCCACGCATTGACCTGGTATTGCAGTATTTCCAGGACCGGTGCACCCTTTCCTTATGTGTTGACTAAAAGCAGATTCCAAAAGTGTTTTTTGTCTTTGCTATTGTTTCTGTCTTTCTGAAGGGATCTCCCCTTTTAATCCCATTATTTCAACACCTGTTGGACAATGCATGAGTGATAATGAGCTCATTGATTAAATGCAATTAATGAATAGATTGCCACCTCTTGTTGTGTGTCGTCTGTGTTTCTGTGTTTCCGGCATTTCACCACCTTCCTTGTCTTCTCTCCGCCCTCCCTTTTAGGTAAGTTAAAGAGCTGCACCTGAGCCAGCCACTGATTGATTGATTGATTGATTGATTGATTGATTGATTGATTGATTGATTGATTGATTGATGCAGCACAACAGTCAAATAGTGGAGTGGAGTAGGGGAACAGCAAACAGCCAATAAAGCAGCCCGCCCGCTCGCCTGCCCGCCACAATGGACCTACCTGTGTACACTAGATGGATGTGATGGAATGTACTGTCGTCCCTACATTTCAAGAAGAAGTAAGAATTGCAGTTGCAACAAAGCCTTGCTTGCCTACAAAGAGAGCAGCAATTTGGATTTGTTACTATGTTACCTAGAAGAATAACAAACTGTGCAAGGATGGAGGTTGTAGGAGCAAGGAGAAGTTGTCTGTAAAGTTGGTGGATGCCTATTTTCCATTTTGCAGTCCCTTGTCTCCCTCTTGTGGCCTCCTGGAGGCAACTAGCTGTGCAAAAAAAAGACAGCCTGGCGGCCGGCTGTTGCAGTGTTGCCCTCTCAGGCAACACTGAGTGACTGACTGAGCCTCACCGTCTTATATAAAGTTCAGACGGAACTTTGCACGTGTCATAGTGGAGCCCTCAGGATTCCAGAGCCAGCTTTCTGACATCATAATGGGGCCTCAGAGATAAAAGCCTGGGCCCAGGCAGTGTTGGTCAGTGCTGCTCAGCAGGCAGCACTGGACTGGACTGGATTACAGCTGATACAAGGTGTGAAGGAACAAGGGGTGGCTGTGGGCATGCACTTGCTGCCGCTGCCAGTGTTTATCTGCATGGCAGCAGGGCATTTGGGCGTTGCCAGGAAGGCGTTTTTATGTAGATTCCTCCTCTTTCAGCACTGCATTGTGGTGCAAGCAAAAGAAGCAAATCCTGTCTGGCTTCCTCTCCGGCCTTTATTCACCTCCCGTGTAGCTGTGAGTGTGTGAGCCTGCAGGGCCCCATGGAATTGCCTAGAAGTAGGCTGAATCACTGCAAGGGCTGAACAGCAGTATCGGGCAGGCTCGGGCAACGCGCGGCCCGTTCGGGTTATCGCTTCTCGGCCTTTTGGCTAAGATCAAGTGTAGTATCTGTTCTTATCAGTTTAATATCTGATACGTCCCCTATCTGGGGACCATATATTAAATGGATTTTTAGAACAGGGAGATGGAAATAGAGCTTGCTCTGTCCACTCCACGCATTGACCTGGTATTGCAGTATTTCCAGGACCGGTGCACCCTTTCCTTATGTGTTGACTAAAAGCAGATTCCAAAAGTGTTTTTTGTCTTTGCTATTGTTTCTGTCTTTCTGAAGGGATCTCCCCTTTTAATCCCATTATTTCAACACCTGTTGGACAATGCATGAGTGATAATGAGCTCATTGATTAAATGCAATTAATGAATAGATTGCCACCTCTTGTTGTGTGTCGTCTGTGTTTCTGTGTTTCCGGCATTTCACATTGGAACACCTCATTCACCTTCCTTGTCTTCTCTCCGCCCTCCCTTTTAGGTAAGTTAAAGAGCTGCACCTGAGCCAGCCACTGATTGATTGATTGATTGATTGATTGATTGATTGATTGATTGATTGATGCAGCACAACAGTCAAATAGTGGAGTGGAGTAGGGGAACAGCAAACAGCCAATAAAGCAGCCCGCCCGCTCGCCTGGACCTACCTGTGTACACTAGATGGATGTGATGGAATGTACTGTCGTCCCTACATTTCAAGAAGAAGTAAGAATTGCAGTTGCAACAAAGCCTTGCTTGCCTACAAAGAGAGCAGCAATTTGGATTTGTTACTATGTTACCTAGAAGAATAACAAACTGTGCAAGGATGGAGGTTGTAGGAGCAAGGAGAAGTTGTCTGTAAAGTTGGTGGATGCCTATTTTCCATTTTGCAGTCCCTTGTCTCCCTCTTGTGGCCTCCTGGAGGCAACTAGCTGTGCAAAAAAAAGACAGCCTGGCGGCCGGCTGTTGCAGTGTTGCCCTCTCAGGCAACACTGAGTGACTGACTGAGCCTCACCGTCTTATATAAAGTTCAGACGGAACTTTGCACGTGTCATAGTGGAGCCCTCAGGATTCCAGAGCCAGCTTTCTGACATCATAATGGGGCCTCAGAGATAAAAGCCTGGGCCCAGGCAGTGTTGGTCAGTGCTGCTCAGCAGGCAGCACTGGACTGGACTGGATTACAGCTGATACAAGGTGTGAAGGAACAAGGGGTGGCTGTGGGCATGCACTTGCTGCCGCTGCCAGTGTTTATCTGCATGGCAGCAGGGCATTTGGGCGTTGCCAGGAAGGCGTTTTTATGTAGATTCCTCCTCTTTCAGCACTGCATTGTGGTGCAAGCAAAAGAAGCAAATCCTGTCTGGCTTCCTCTCCGGCCTTTATTCACCTCCCGTGTAGCTGTGAGTGTGTGAGCCTGCAGGGCCCCATGGAATTGCCTAGAAGTAGGCTGAATCGCTGCAAGGGCTGAACAGCAGTATCGGGCAGGCTCGGGCAACGCGCGGCCCGTTCGGGTTATCGCTTCTCGGCCTTTTGGCTAAGATCAAGTGTAGTATCTGTTCTTATCAGTTTAATATCTGATACGTCCCCTATCTGGGGACCATATATTAAATGGATTTTTAGAACAGGGAGATGGAAATAGAGCTTGCTCTGTCCACTCCACGCATTGACCTGGTATTGCAGTATTTCCAGGACCGGTGCACCCTTTCCTTATGTGTTGACTAAAAGCAGATTCCAAAAGTGTTTTTTGTCTTTGCTATTGTTTCTGTCTTTCTGAAGGGATCTCCCCTTTTAATCCCATTATTTCAACACCTGTTGGACAATGCATGAGTGATAATGAGCTCATTGATTAAATGCAATTAATGAATAGATTGCCACCTCTTGTTGTGTGTCGTCTGTGTTTCTGTGTTTCCGGCATTTCACATTGGAACACCTCATTCACCTTCCTTGTCTTCTCTCCGCCCTCCCTTTTAGGTAAGTTAAAGAGCTGCACCTGAGCCAGCCACTGATTGATTGATTGATTGATTGATTAATTGATTGATTGATTGATTGATTGATTGATTGATTGATTGATTGATTGATGCAGCACAACAGTCAAATAGTGGAGTGGAGTAGGGGAACAGCAAACAGCCAATAAAGCAGCCCGCCCGCTCGCCTGCCCGCCACAATGGACCTACCTGTGTACACTAGATGGATGTGATGGAATGTACTGTCGTCCCTACATTTCAAGAAGAAGTAAGAATTGCAGTTGCAACAAAGCCTTGCTTGCCTACAAAGAGAGCAGCAATTTGGATTTGTTACTATGTTACCTAGAAGAATAACAAACTGTGCAAGGATGGAGGTTGTAGGAGCAAGGAGAAGTTGTCTGTAAAGTTGGTGGATGCCTATTTTCCATTTTGCAGTCCCTTGTCTCCCTCTTGTGGCCTCCTGGAGGCAACTAGCTGTGCAAAAAAAAGACAGCCTGGCGGCCGGCTGTTGCAGTGTTGCCCTCTCAGGCAACACTGAGTGACTGACTGAGCCTCACCGTCTTATATAAAGTTCAGACGGAACTTTGCACGTGTCATAGTGGAGCCCTCAGGATTCCAGAGCCAGCTTTCTGACATCATAATGGGGCCTCAGAGATAAAAGCCTGGGCCCAGGCAGTGTTGGTCAGTGCTGCTCAGCAGGCAGCACTGGACTGGACTGGATTACAGCTGATACAAGGTGTGAAGGAACAAGGGGTGGCTGTGGGCATGCACTTGCTGCCGCTGCCAGTGTTTATCTGCATGGCAGCAGGGCATTTGGGCGTTGCCAGGAAGGCGTTTTTATGTAGATTCCTCCTCTTTCAGCACTGCATTGTGGTGCAAGCAAAAGAAGCAAATCCTGTCTGGCTTCCTCTCCGGCCTTTATTCACCTCCCGTGTAGCTGTGAGTGTGTGAGCCTGCAGGGCCCCATGGAATTGCCTAGAAGTAGGCTGAATCGCTGCAAGGGCTGAACAGCAGTATCGGGCAGGCTCGGGCAACGCGCGGCCCGTTCGGGTTATCGCTTCTCGGCCTTTTGGCTAAGATCAAGTGTAGTATCTGTTCTTATCAGTTTAATATCTGATACGTCCCCTATCTGGGGACCATATATTAAATGGATTTTTAGAACAGGGAGATGGAAATAGAGCTTGCTCTGTCCACTCCACGCATTGACCTGGTATTGCAGTATTTCCAGGACCGGTGCACCCTTTCCTTATGTGTTGACTAAAAGCAGATTCCAAAAGTGTTTTTTGTCTTTGCTATTGTTTCTGTCTTTCTGAAGGGATCTCCCCTTTTAATCCCATTATTTCAACACCTGTTGGACAATGCATGAGTGATAATGAGCTCATTGATTAAATGCAATTAATGAATAGATTGCCACCTCTTGTTGTGTGTCGTCTGTGTTTCTGTGTTTCCGGCATTTCACATTGGAACACCTCATTCACCTTCCTTGTCTTCTCTCCGCCCTCCCTTTTAGGTAAGTTAAAGAGCTGCACCTGAGCCAGCCACTGATTGATTGATTGATTGATTGATTGATTGATTGATTGATTGATTGATTGATTGATTGATTGATGCAGCACAACAGTCAAATAGTGGAGTGGAGTAGGGGAACAGCAAACAGCCAATAAAGCAGCCCGCCCGCTCGCCTGCCCGCCACAATGGACCTACCTGTGTACACTAGATGGATGTGATGGAATGTACTGTCGTCCCTACATTTCAAGAAGAAGTAAGAATTGCAGTTGCAACAAAGCCTTGCTTGCCTACAAAGAGAGCAGCAATTTGGATTTGTTACTATGTTACCTAGAAGAATAACAAACTGTGCAAGGATGGAGGTTGTAGGAGCAAGGAGAAGTTGTCTGTAAAGTTGGTGGATGCCTATTTTCCATTTTGCAGTCCCTTGTCTCCCTCTTGTGGCCTCCTGGAGGCAACTAGCTGTGCAAAAAAAAGACAGCCTGGCGGCCGGCTGTTGCAGTGTTGCCCTCTCAGGCAACACTGAGTGACTGACTGAGCCTCACCGTCTTATATAAAGTTCAGACGGAACTTTGCACGTGTCATAGTGGAGCCCTCAGGATTCCAGAGCCAGCTTTCTGACATCATAATGGGGCCTCAGAGATAAAAGCCTGGGCCCAGGCAGTGTTGGTCAGTGCTGCTCAGCAGGCAGCACTGGACTGGACTGGATTACAGCTGATACAAGGTGTGAAGGAACAAGGGGTGGCTGTGGGCATGCACTTGCTGCCGCTGCCAGTGTTTATCTGCATGGCAGCAGGGCATTTGGGCGTTGCCAGGAAGGCGTTTTTATGTAGATTCCTCCTCTTTCAGCACTGCATTGTGGTGCAAGCAAAAGAAGCAAATCCTGTCTGGCTTCCTCTCTGGCCTTTATTCACCTCCCGTGTAGCTGTGAGTGTGTGAGCCTGCAGGGCCCCATGGAATTGCCTAGAAGTAGGCTGAATCGCTGCAAGGGCTGAACAGCAGTATCGGGCAGGCTCGGGCAACGCGCGGCCCGTTCGGGTTATCGCTTCTCGGCCTTTTGGCTAAGATCAAGTGTAGTATCTGTTCTTATCAGTTTAATATCTGATACGTCCCCTATCTGGGGACCATATATTAAATGGATTTTTAGAACAGGGAGATGGAAATAGAGCTTGCTCTGTCCACTCCACGCATTGACCTGGTATTGCAGTATTTCCAGGACCGGTGCACCCTTTCCTTATGTGTTGACTAAAAGCAGATTCCAAAAGTGTTTTTTGTCTTTGCTATTGTTTCTGTCTTTCTGAAGGGATCTCCCCTTTTAATCCCATTATTTCAACACCTGTTGGACAATGCATGAGTGATAATGAGCTCATTGATTAAATGCAATTAATGAATAGATTGCCACCTCTTGTTGTGTGTCGTCTGTGTTTCTGTGTTTCCGGCATTTCACATTGGAACACCTCATTCACCTTCCTTGTCTTCTCTCCGCCCTCCCTTTTAGGTAAGTTAAAGAGCTGCACCTGAGCCAGCCACTGATTGATTGATTGATTGATTGATTGATTGATTGATTGATTGATGCAGCACAACAGTCAAATAGTGGAGTGGAGTAGGGGAACAGCAAACAGCCAATAAAGCAGCCCGCCCGCTCGCCTGCCCGCCACAATGGACCTACCTGTGTACACTAGATGGATGTGATGGAATGTACTGTCGTCCCTACATTTCAAGAAGAAGTAAGAATTGCAGTTGCAACAAAGCCTTGCTTGCCTACAAAGAGAGCAGCAATTTGGATTTGTTACTATGTTACCTAGAAGAATAACAAACTGTGCAAGGATGGAGGTTGTAGGAGCAAGGAGAAGTTGTCTGTAAAGTTGGTGGATGCCTATTTTCCATTTTGCAGTCCCTTGTCTCCCTCTTGTGGCCTCCTGGAGGCAACTAGCTGTGCAAAAAAAAGACAGCCTGGCGGCCGGCTGTTGCAGTGTTGCCCTCTCAGGCAACACTGAGTGACTGACTGAGCCTCACCGTCTTATATAAAGTTCAGACGGAACTTTGCACGTCTCATAGTGGAGCCCTCAGGATTCCAGAGCCAGCTTTCTGACATCATAATGGGGCCTCAGAGATAAAAGCCTGGGCCCAGGCAGTGTTGGTCAGTGCTGCTCAGCAGGCAGCACTGGACTGGACTGGATTACAGCTGATACAAGGTGTGAAGGAACAAGGGGTGGCTGTGGGCATGCACTTGCTGCCGCTGCCAGTGTTTATCTGCATGGCAGCAGGGCATTTGGGCGTTGCCAGGAAGGCGTTTTTATGTAGATTCCTCCTCTTTCAGCACTGCATTGTGGTGCAAGCAAAAGAAGCAAATCCTGTCTGGCTTCCTCTCCGGCCTTTATTCACCTCCCGTGTAGCTGTGAGTGTGTGAGCCTGCAGGGCCCCATGGAATTGCCTAGAAGTAGGCTGAATCGCTGCAAGGGCTGAACAGCAGTATCGGGCAGGCTCGGGCAACGCGCGGCCCGTTCGGGTTATCGCTTCTCGGCCTTTTGGCTAAGATCAAGTGTAGTATCTGTTCTTATCAGTTTAATATCTGATACGTCCCCTATCTGGGGACCATATATTAAATGGATTTTTAGAACAGGGAGATGGAAATAGAGCTTGCTCTGTCCACTCCACGCATTGACCTGGTATTGCAGTATTTCCAGGACCGGTGCACCCTTTCCTTATGTGTTGACTAAAAGCAGATTCCAAAAGTGTTTTTTGTCTTTGCTATTGTTTCTGTCTTTCTGAAGGGATCTCCCCTTTTAATCCCATTATTTCAACACCTGTTGGACAATGCATGAGTGATAATGAGCTCATTGATTAAATGCAATTAATGAATAGATTGCCACCTCTTGTTGTGTGTCGTCTGTGTTTCTGTGTTTCCGGCATTTCACATTGGAACACCTCATTCACCTTCCTTGTCTTCTCTCCGCCCTCCCTTTTAGGTAAGTTAAAGAGCTGCACCTGAGCCAGCCACTGATTGATTGATTGATTGATTGATTGATTGATTGATTGATTGATTGATTGATTGATTGATTGATTGATTGATTGATGCAGCACAACAGTCAAATAGTGGAGTGGAGTAGGGGAACAGCAAACAGCCAATAAAGCAGCCCGCCCGCTCGCCTGCCCGCCACAATGGACCTACCTGTGTACACTAGATGGATGTGATGGAATGTACTGTCGTCCCTACATTTCAAGAAGAAGTAAGAATTGCAGTTGCAACAAAGCCTTGCTTGCCTACAAAGAGAGCAGCAATTTGGATTTGTTACTATGTTACCTAGAAGAATAACAAACTGTGCAAGGATGGAGGTTGTAGGAGCAAGGAGAAGTTGTCTGTAAAGTTGGTGGATGCCTATTTTCCATTTTGCAGTCCCTTGTCTCCCTCTTGTGGCCTCCTGGAGGCAACTAGCTGTGCAAAAAAAAGACAGCCTGGCGGCCGGCTGTTGCAGTGTTGCCCTCTCAGGCAACACTGAGTGACTGACTGAGCCTCACCGTCTTATATAAAGTTCAGACGGAACTTTGCACGTGTCATAGTGGAGCCCTCAGGATTCCAGAGCCAGCTTTCTGACATCATAATGGGGCCTCAGAGATAAAAGCCTGGGCCCAGGCAGTGTTGGTCAGTGCTGCTCAGCAGGCAGCACTGGACTGGACTGGATTACAGCTGATACAAGGTGTGAAGGAACAAGGGGTGGCTGTGGGCATGCACTTGCTGCCGCTGCCAGTGTTTATCTGCATGGCAGCAGGGCATTTGGGCGTTGCCAGGAAGGCGTTTTTATGTAGATTCCTCCTCTTTCAGCACTGCATTGTGGTGCAAGCAAAAGAAGCAAATCCTGTCTGGCTTCCTCTCTGGCCTTTATTCACCTCCCGTGTAGCTGTGAGTGTGTGAGCCTGCAGGGCCCCATGGAATTGCCTAGAAGTAGGCTGAATCGCTGCAAGGGCTGAACAGCAGTATCGGGCAGGCTCGGGCAACGCGCGGCCCGTTCGGGTTATCGCTTCTCGGCCTTTTGGCTAAGATCAAGTGTAGTATCTGTTCTTATCAGTTTAATATCTGATACGTCCCCTATCTGGGGACCATATATTAAATGGATTTTTAGAACAGGGAGATGGAAATAGAGCTTGCTCTGTCCACTCCACGCATTGACCTGGTATTGCAGTATTTCCAGGACCGGTGCACCCTTTCCTTATGTGTTGACTAAAAGCAGATTCCAAAAGTGTTTTTTGTCTTTGCTATTGTTTCTGTCTTTCTGAAGGGATCTCCCCTTTTAATCCCATTATTTCAACACCTGTTGGACAATGCATGAGTGATAATGAGCTCATTGATTAAATGCAATTAATGAATAGATTGCCACCTCTTGTTGTGTGTCGTCTGTGTTTCTGTGTTTCCGGCATTTCACATTGGAACACCTCATTCACCTTCCTTGTCTTCTCTCCGCCCTCCCTTTTAGGTAAGTTAAAGAGCTGCACCTGAGCCAGCCACTGATTGATTGATTGATTGATTGATTGATTGATTGATTGATTGATTGATTGATTGATTGATTGATGCAGCACAACAGTCAAATAGTGGAGTGGAGTAGGGGAACAGCAAACAGCCAATAAAGCAGCCCGCCCGCTCGCCTGCCCGCCACAATGGACCTACCTGTGTACACTAGATGGATGTGATGGAATGTACTGTCGTCCCTACATTTCAAGAAGAAGTAAGAATTGCAGTTGCAACAAAGCCTTGCTTGCCTACAAAGAGAGCAGCAATTTGGATTTGTTACTATGTTACCTAGAAGAATAACAAACTGTGCAAGGATGGAGGTTGTAGGAGCAAGGAGAAGTTGTCTGTAAAGTTGGTGGATGCCTATTTTCCATTTTGCAGTCCCTTGTCTCCCTCTTGTGGCCTCCTGGAGGCAACTAGCTGTGCAAAAAAAAGACAGCCTGGCGGCCGGCTGTTGCAGTGTTGCCCTCTCAGGCAACACTGAGTGACTGACTGAGCCTCACCGTCTTATATAAAGTTCAGACGGAACTTTGCACGTCTCATAGTGGAGCCCTCAGGATTCCAGAGCCAGCTTTCTGACATCATAATGGGGCCTCAGAGATAAAAGCCTGGGCCCAGGCAGTGTTGGTCAGTGCTGCTCAGCAGGCAGCACTGGACTGGACTGGATTACAGCTGATACAAGGTGTGAAGGAACAAGGGGTGGCTGTGGGCATGCACTTGCTGCCGCTGCCAGTGTTTATCTGCATGGCAGCAGGGCATTTGGGCGTTGCCAGGAAGGCGTTTTTATGTAGATTCCTCCTCTTTCAGCACTGCATTGTGGTGCAAGCAAAAGAAGCAAATCCTGTCTGGCTTCCTCTCCGGCCTTTATTCACCTCCCGTGTAGCTGTGAGTGTGTGAGCCTGCAGGGCCCCATGGAATTGCCTAGAAGTAGGCTGAATCGCTGCAAGGGCTGAACAGCAGTATCGGGCAGGCTCGGGCAACGCGCGGCCCGTTCGGGTTATCGCTTCTCGGCCTTTTGGCTAAGATCAAGTGTAGTATCTGTTCTTATCAGTTTAATATCTGATACGTCCCCTATCTGGGGACCATATATTAAATGGATTTTTAGAACAGGGAGATGGAAATAGAGCTTGCTCTGTCCACTCCACGCATTGACCTGGTATTGCAGTATTTCCAGGACCGGTGCACCCTTTCCTTATGTGTTGACTAAAAGCAGATTCCAAAAGTGTTTTTTGTCTTTGCTATTGTTTCTGTCTTTCTGAAGGGATCTCCCCTTTTAATCCCATTATTTCAACACCTGTTGGACAATGCATGAGTGATAATGAGCTCATTGATTAAATGCAATTAATGAATAGATTGCCACCTCTTGTTGTGTGTCGTCTGTGTTTCTGTGTTTCCGGCATTTCACATTGGAACACCTCATTCACCTTCCTTGTCTTCTCTCCGCCCTCCCTTTTAGGTAAGTTAAAGAGCTGCACCTGAGCCAGCCACTGATTGATTGATTGATTGATTGATTGATTGATTGATTGATGCAGCACAACAGTCAAATAGTGGAGTGGAGTAGGGGAACAGCAAACAGCCAATAAAGCAGCCCGCCCGCTCGCCTGCCCGCCACAATGGACCTACCTGTGTACACTAGATGGATGTGATGGAATGTACTGTCGTCCCTACATTTCAAGAAGAAGTAAGAATTGCAGTTGCAACAAAGCCTTGCTTGCCTACAAAGAGAGCAGCAATTTGGATTTGTTACTATGTTACCTAGAAGAATAACAAACTGTGCAAGGATGGAGGTTGTAGGAGCAAGGAGAAGTTGTCTGTAAAGTTGGTGGATGCCTATTTTCCATTTTGCAGTCCCTTGTCTCCCTCTTGTGGCCTCCTGGAGGCAACTAGCTGTGCAAAAAAAAGACAGCCTGGCGGCCGGCTGTTGCAGTGTTGCCCTCTCAGGCAACACTGAGTGACTGACTGAGCCTCACCGTCTTATATAAAGTTCAGACGGAACTTTGCACGTGTCATAGTGGAGCCCTCAGGATTCCAGAGCCAGCTTTCTGACATCATAATGGGGCCTCAGAGATAAAAGCCTGGGCCCAGGCAGTGTTGGTCAGTGCTGCTCAGCAGGCAGCACTGGACTGGACTGGATTACAGCTGATACAAGGTGTGAAGGAACAAGGGGTGGCTGTGGGCATGCACTTGCTGCAGCTGCCCGTGTTTATCTGCATGGCAGCAGGGCATTTGGGCGTTGCCAGGAAGGCGTTTTTATGTAGATTCCTCCTCTTTCAGCACTGCATTGTGGTGCAAGCAAAAGAAGCAAATCCTGTCTGGCTTCCTCTCCGGCCTTTATTCACCTCCCGTGTAGCTGTGAGTGTGTGAGCCTGCAGGGCCCCATGGAATTGCCTAGAAGTAGGCTGAATCGCTGCAAGGGCTGAACAGCAGTATCGGGCAGGCTCGGGCAACGCGCGGCCCGTTCGGGTTATCGCTTCTCGGCCTTTTGGCTAAGATCAAGTGTAGTATCTGTTCTTATCAGTTTAATATCTGATACGTCCCCTATCTGGGGACCATATATTAAATGGATTTTTAGAACAGGGAGATGGAAATAGAGCTTGCTCTGTCCACTCCACGCATTGACCTGGTATTGCAGTATTTCCAGGACCGGTGCACCCTTTCCTTATGTGTTGACTAAAAGCAGATTCCAAAAGTGTTTTTTGTCTTTGCTATTGTTTCTGTCTTTCTGAAGGGATCTCCCCTTTTAATCCCATTATTTCAACACCTGTTGGACAATGCATGAGTGATAATGAGCTCATTGATTAAATGCAATTAATGAATAGATTGCCACCTCTTGTTGTGTGTCGTCTGTGTTTCTGTGTTTCCGGCATTTCACATTGGAACACCTCATTCACCTTCCTTGTCTTCTCTCCGCCCTCCCTTTTAGGTAAGTTAAAGAGCTGCACCTGAGCCAGCCACTGATTGATTGATTGATTGATTGATTGATTGATTGATTGATTGATTGATTGATTGATTGATTGATGCAGCACAACAGTCAAATAGTGGAGTAGGGGAACAGCAAACAGCCAATAAAGCAGCCCGCCCGCTCGCCTGCCCGCCACAATGGACCTACCTGTGTACACTAGATGGATGTGATGGAATGTACTGTCGTCCCTACATTTCAAGAAGAAGTAAGAATTGCAGTTGCAACAAAGCCTTGCTTGCCTACAAAGAGAGCAGCAATTTGGATTTGTTACTATGTTACCTAGAAGAATAACAAACTGTGCAAGGATGGAGGTTGTAGGAGCAAGGAGAAGTTGTCTGTAAAGTTGGTGGATGCCTATTTTCCATTTTGCAGTCCCTTGTCTCCCTCTTGTGGCCTCCTGGAGGCAACTAGCTGTGCAAAAAAAAAGACAGCCTGGCGGCCGGCTGTTGCAGTGTTGCCCTCTCAGGCAACACTGAGTGACTGACTGAGCCTCACCGTCTTATATAAAGTTCAGACGGAACTTTGCACGTGTCATAGTGGAGCCCTCAGGATTCCAGAGCCAGCTTTCTGACATCATAATGGGGCCTCAGAGATAAAAGCCTGGGCCCAGGCAGTGTTGGTCAGTGCTGCTCAGCAGGCAGCACTGGACTGGACTGGATTACAGCTGATACAAGGTGTGAAGGAACAAGGGGTGGCTGTGGGCATGCACTTGCTGCCGCTGCCAGTGTTTATCTGCATGGCAGCAGGGCATTTGGGCGTTGCCAGGAAGGCGTTTTTATGTAGATTCCTCCTCTTTCAGCACTGCATTGTGGTGCAAGCAAAAGAAGCAAATCCTGTCTGGCTTCCTCTCCGGCCTTTATTCACCTCCCGTGTAGCTGTGAGTGTGTGAGCCTGCAGGGCCCCATGGAATTGCCTAGAAGTAGGCTGAATCGCTGCAAGGGCTGAACAGCAGTATCGGGCAGGCTCGGGCAACGCGCGGCCCGTTCGGGTTATCGCTTCTCGGCCTTTTGGCTAAGATCAAGTGAAGTATCTGTTCTTATCAGTTTAATATCTGATACGTCCCCTATCTGGGGACCATATATTAAATGGATTTTTAGAACAGGGAGATGGAAATAGAGCTTGCTCTGTCCACTCCACGCATTGACCTGGTATTGCAGTATTTCCAGGACCGGTGCACCCTTTCCTTATGTGTTGACTAAAAGCAGATTCCAAAAGTGTTTTTTGTCTTTGCTATTGTTTCTGTCTTTCTGAAGGGATCTCCCCTTTTAATCCCATTATTTCAACACCTGTTGGACAATGCATGAGTGATAATGAGCTCATTGATTAAATGCAATTAATGAATAGATTGCCACCTCTTGTTGTGTGTCGTCTGTGTTTCTGTGTTTCCGGCATTTCACATTGGAACACCTCATTCACCTTCCTTGTCTTCTCTCCGCCCTCCCTTTTAGGTAAGTTAAAGAGCTGCACCTGAGCCAGCCACTGATTGATTGATTGATTGATTGATTGATTGATTGATTGATTGATTGATGCAGCACAACAGTCAAATAGTGGAGTGGAGTAGGGGAACAGCAAACAGCCAATAAAGCAGCCCGCCCGCTCGCCTGCCCGCCACAATGGACCTACCTGTGTACACTAGATGGATGTGATGGAATGTACTGTCGTCCCTACATTTCAAGAAGAAGTAAGAATTGCAGTTGCAACAAAGCCTTGCTTGCCTACAAAGAGAGCAGCAATTTGGATTTGTTACTATGTTACCTAGAAGAATAACAAACTGTGCAAGGATGGAGGTTGTAGGAGCAAGGAGAAGTTGTCTGTAAAGTTGGTGGATGCCTATTTTCCATTTTGCAGTCCCTTGTCTCCCTCTTGTGGCCTCCTGGAGGCAACTAGCTGTGCAAAAAAAAGACAGCCTGGCGGCCGGCTGTTGCAGTGTTGCCCTCTCAGGCAACACTGAGTGACTGACTGAGCCTCACCGTCTTATATAAAGTTCAGACGGAACTTTGCACGTGTCATAGTGGAGCCCTCAGGATTCCAGAGCCAGCTTTCTGACATCATAATGGGGCCTCAGAGATAAAAGCCTGGGCCCAGGCAGTGTTGGTCAGTGCTGCTCAGCAGGCAGCACTGGACTGGACTGGATTACAGCTGATACAAGGTGTGAAGGAACAAGGGGTGGCTGTGGGCATGCACTTGCTGCCGCTGCCAGTGTTTATCTGCATGGCAGCAGGGCATTTGGGCGTTGCCAGGAAGGCGTTTTTATGTAGATTCCTCCTCTTTCAGCACTGCATTGTGGTGCAAGCAAAAGAAGCAAATCCTGTCTGGCTTCCTCTCCGGCCTTTATTCACCTCCCGTGTAGCTGTGAGTGTGTGAGCCTGCAGGGCCCCATGGAATTGCCTAGAAGTAGGCTGAATCGCTGCAAGGGCTGAA
Organism: Rhinoderma darwinii; assembly: GCF_050947455.1. Lineage (NCBI taxonomy): Eukaryota > Metazoa > Chordata > Amphibia > Anura > Rhinodermatidae > Rhinoderma > Rhinoderma darwinii. The sequence goes on along the minus strand of NW_027461806.1, from coordinate 273,191 downwards.
CAGCAGTATCGGGCAGGCTCGGGCAACGCGCGGCCCGTTCGGGTTATCGCTTCTCGGCCTTTTGGCTAAGATCAAGTGTAGTATCTGTTCTTATCAGTTTAATATCTGATACGTCCCCTATCTGGGGACCATATATTAAATGGATTTTTAGAACAGGGAGATGGAAATAGAGCTTGCTCTGTCCACTCCACGCATTGACCTGGTATTGCAGTATTTCCAGGACCGGTGCACCCTTTCCTTATGTGTTGACTAAAAGCAGATTCCAAAAGTGTTTTTTGTCTTTGCTATTGTTTCTGTCTTTCTGAAGGGATCTCCCCTTTTAATCCCATTATTTCAACACCTGTTGGACAATGCATGAGTGATAATGAGCTCATTGATTAAATGCAATTAATGAATAGATTGCCACCTCTTGTTGTGTGTCGTCTGTGTTTCTGTGTTTCCGGCATTTCACATTGGAACACCTCATTCACCTTCCTTGTCTTCTCTCCGCCCTCCCTTTTAGGTAAGTTAAAGAGCTGCACCTGAGCCAGCCACTGATTGATTGATTGATTGATTGATTGATTGATTGATTGATTGATTGTTTGATTGATTGATTGATGCAGCACAACAGTCAAATAGTGGAGTGGAGTAGGGGAACAGCAAACAGCCAATAAAGCAGCCCGCCCGCTCGCCTGCCCGCCACAATGGACCTACCTGTGTACACTAGATGGATGTGATGGAATGTACTGTCGTCCCTACATTTCAAGAAGAAGTAAGAATTGCAGTTGCAACAAAGCCTTGCTTGCCTACAAAGAGAGCAGCAATTTGGATTTGTTACTATGTTACCTAGAAGAATAACAAACTGTGCAAGGATGGAGGTTGTAGGAGCAAGGAGAAGTTGTCTGTAAAGTTGGTGGATGCCTATTTTCCATTTTGCAGTCCCTTGTCTCCCTCTTGTGGCCTCCTGGAGGCAACTAGCTGTGCAAAAAAAAGACAGCCTGGCGGCCGGCTGTTGCAGTGTTGCCCTCTCAGGCAACACTGAGTGACTGACTGAGCCTCACCGTCTTATATAAAGTTCAGACGGAACTTTGCACGTGTCATAGTGGAGCCCTCAGGATTCCAGAGCCAGCTTTCTGACATCATAATGGGGCCTCAGAGATAAAAGCCTGGGCCCAGGCAGTGTTGGTCAGTGCTGCTCAGCAGGCAGCACTGGACTGGACTGGATTACAGCTGATACAAGGTGTGAAGGAACAAGGGGTGGCTGTGGGCATGCACTTGCTGCCGCTGCCAGTGTTTATCTGCATGGCAGCAGGGCATTTGGGCGTTGCCAGGAAGGCGTTTTTATGTAGATTCCTCCTCTTTCAGCACTGCATTGTGGTGCAAGCAAAAGAAGCAAATCCTGTCTGGCTTCCTCTCCGGCCTTTATTCACCTCCCGTGTAGCTGTGAGTGTGTGAGCCTGCAGGGCCCCATGGAATTGCCTAGAAGTAGGCTGAATCGCTGCAAGGGCTGAACAGCAGTATCGGGCAGGCTCGGGCAACGCGCGGCCCGTTCGGGTTATCGCTTCTCGGCCTTTTGGCTAAGATCAAGTGTAGTATCTGTTCTTATCAGTTTAATATCTGATACGTCCCCTATCTGGGGACCATATATTAAATGGATTTTTAGAACAGGGAGATGGAAATAGAGCTTGCTCTGTCCACTCCACGCATTGACCTGGTATTGCAGTATTTCCAGGACCGGTGCACCCTTTCCTTATGTGTTGACTAAAAGCAGATTCCAAAAGTGTTTTTGTCTTTGCTATTGTTTCTGTCTTTCTGAAGGGATCTCCCCTTTTAATCCCATTATTTCAACACCTGTTGGACAATGCATGAGTGATAATGAGCTCATTGATTAAATGCAATTAATGAATAGATTGCCACCTCTTGTTGTGTGTCGTCTGTGTTTCTGTGTTTCCGGCATTTCACATTGGAACACCTCATTCACCTTCCTTGTCTTCTCTCCGCCCTCCCTTTTAGGTAAGTTAAAGAGCTGCACCTGAGCCAGCCACTGATTGATTGATTGATTGATTGATTGATTGATTGATTGATTGATGCAGCACAACAGTCAAATAGTGGAGTGGAGTAGGGGAACAGCAAACAGCCAATAAAGCAGCCCGCCCGCTCGCCTGCCCGCCACAATGGACCTACCTGTGTACACTAGATGGATGTGATGGAATGTACTGTCGTCCCTACATTTCAAGAAGAAGTAAGAATTGCAGTTGCAACAAAGCCTTGCTTGCCTACAAAGAGAGCAGCAATTTGGATTTGTTACTATGTTACCTAGAAGAATAACAAACTGTGCAAGGATGGAGGTTGTAGGAGCAAGGAGAAGTTGTCTGTAAAGTTGGTGGATGCCTATTTTCCATTTTGCAGTCCCTTGTCTCCCTCTTGTGGCCTCCTGGAGGCAACTAGCTGTGCAAAAAAAAGACAGCCTGGCGGCCGGCTGTTGCAGTGTTGCCCTCTCAGGCAACACTGAGTGACTGACTGAGCCTCACCGTCTTATATAAAGTTCAGACGGAACTTTGCACGTGTCATAGTGGAGCCCTCAGGATTCCAGAGCCAGCTTTCTGACATCATAATGGGGCCTCAGAGATAAAAGCCTGGGCCCAGGCAGTGTTGGTCAGTGCTGCTCAGCAGGCAGCACTGGACTGGACTGGATTACAGCTGATACAAGGTGTGAAGGAACAAGGGGTGGCTGTGGGCATGCACTTGCTGCCGCTGCCAGTGTTTATCTGCATGGCAGCAGGGCATTTGGGCGTTGCCAGGAAGGCGTTTTTATGTAGATTCCTCCTCTTTCAGCACTGCATTGTGGTGCAAGCAAAAGAAGCAAATCCTGTCTGGCTTCCTCTCCGGCCTTTATTCACCTCCCGTGTAGCTGTGAGTGTGTGAGCCTGCAGGGCCCCATGGAATTGCCTAGAAGTAGGCTGAATCGCTGCAAGGGCTGAACAGCAGTATCGGGCAGGCTCGGGCAACGCGCGGCCCGTTCGGGTTATCGCTTCTCGGCCTTTTGGCTAAGATCAAGTGTAGTATCTGTTCTTATCAGTTTAATATCTGATACGTCCCCTATCTGGGGACCATATATTAAATGGATTTTTAGAACAGGGAGATGGAAATAGAGCTTGCTCTGTCCACTCCACGCATTGACCTGGTATTGCAGTATTTCCAGGACCGGTGCACCCTTTCCTTATGTGTTGACTAAAAGCAGATTCCAAAAGTGTTTTTTGTCTTTGCTATTGTTTCTGTCTTTCTGAAGGGATCTCCCCTTTTAATCCCATTATTTCAACACCTGTTGGACAATGCATGAGTGATAATGAGCTCATTGATTAAATGCAATTAATGAATAGATTGCCACCTCTTGTTGTGTGTCGTCTGTGTTTCTGTGTTTCCGGCATTTCACATTGGAACACCTCATTCACCTTCCTTGTCTTCTCTCCGCCCTCCCTTTTAGGTAAGTTAAAGAGCTGCACCTGAGCCAGCCACTGATTGATTGATTGATTGATTGATTGATTGATTGATTGATTGATTGATTGATTGATTGATGCAGCACAACAGTCAAATAGTGGAGTGGAGTAGGGGAACAGCAAACAGCCAATAAAGCAGCCCGCCCGCTCGCCTGCCCGCCACAATGGACCTACCTGTGTACACTAGATGGATGTGATGGAATGTACTGTCGTCCCTACATTTCAAGAAGAAGTAAGAATTGCAGTTGCAACAAAGCCTTGCTTGCCTACAAAGAGAGCAGCAATTTGGATTTGTTACTATGTTACCTAGAAGAATAACAAACTGTGCAAGGATGGAGGTTGTAGGAGCAAGGAGAAGTTGTCTGTAAAGTTGGTGGATGCCTATTTTCCATTTTGCAGTCCCTTGTCTCCCTCTTGTGGCCTCCTGGAGGCAACTAGCTGTGCAAAAAAAAGACAGCCTGGCGGCCGGCTGTTGCAGTGTTGCCCTCTCAGGCAACACTGAGTGACTGACTGAGCCTCACCGTCTTATATAAAGTTCAGACGGAACTTTGCACGTGTCATAGTGGAGCCCTCAGGATTCCAGAGCCAGCTTTCTGACATCATAATGGGGCCTCAGAGATAAAAGCCTGGGCCCAGGCAGTGTTGGTCAGTGCTGCTCAGCAGGCAGCACTGGACTGGACTGGATTACAGCTGATACAAGGTGTGAAGGAACAAGGGGTGGCTGTGGGCATGCACTTGCTGCCGCTGCCAGTGTTTATCTGCATGGCAGCAGGGCATTTGGGCGTTGCCAGGAATGCGTTTTTATGTAGATTCCTCCTCTTTCAGCACTGCATTGTGGTGCAAGCAAAAGAAGCAAATCCTGTCTGGCTTCCTCTCCGGCCTTTATTCACCTCCCGTGTAGCTGTGAGTGTGTGAGCCTGCAGGGCCCCATGGAATTGCCTAGAAGTAGGCTGAATCGCTGCAAGGGCTGAACAGCAGTATCGGGCAGGCTCGGGCAACGCGCGGCCCGTTCGGGTTATCGCTTCTCGGCCTTTTGGCTAAGATCAAGTGTAGTATCTGTTCTTATCAGTTTAATATCTGATACGTCCCCTATCTGGGGACCATATATTAAATGGATTTTTAGAACAGGGAGATGGAAATAGAGCTTGCTCTGTCCACTCCACGCATTGACCTGGTATTGCAGTATTTCCAGGACCGGAGCACCCTTTCCTTATGTGTTGACTAAAAGCAGATTCCAAAAGTGTTTTTTGTCTTTGCTATTGTTTCTGTTGCTATTGTTTCTGTCTTTCTGAAGGGATCTCCCCTTTTAATCCCATTATTTCAACACCTGTTGGACAATGCATGAGTGATAATGAGCTCATTGATTAAATGCAATTAATGAATAGATTGCCACCTCTTGTTGTGTGTCGTCTGTGTTTCTGTGTTTCCGGCATTTCACATTGGAACACCTCATTCACCTTCCTTGTCTTCTCTCCGCCCTCCCTTTTAGGTAAGTTAAAGAGCTGCACCTGAGCCAGCCACTTGATTGATTGATTGATTGATTGATTGATTGATTGATTGATTGATGCAGCACAACAGTCAAATAGTGGAGTGGAGTAGGGGAACAGCAAACAGCCAATAAAGCAGCCCGCCCGCTCGCCTGCCCGCCACAATGGACCTACCTGTGTACACTAGATGGATGTGATGGAATGTACTGTCGTCCCTACATTTCAAGAAGAAGTAAGAATTGCAGTTGCAACAAAGCCTTGCTTGCCTACAAAGAGAGCAGCAATTTGGATTTGTTACTATGTTACCTAGAAGAATAACAAACTGTGCAAGGATGGAGGTTGTAGGAGCAAGGAGAAGTTGTCTGTAAAGTTGGTGGATGCCTATTTTCCATTTTGCAGTCCCTTGTCTCCCTCTTGTGGCCTCCTGGAGGCAATTAGCTGTGCAAAAAAAAGACAGCCTGGCGGCCGGCTGTTGCAGTGTTGCCCTCTCAGGCAACACTGAGTGACTGACTGAGCCTCACCGTCTTATATAAAGTTCAGACGGAACTTTGCACGTGTCATAGTGGAGCCCTCAGGATTCCAGAGCCAGCTTTCTGACATCATAATGGGGCCTCAGAGATAAAAGCCTGGGCCCAGGCAGTGTTGGTCAGTGCTGCTCAGCAGGCAGCACTGGACTGGACTGGATTACAGCTGATACAAGGTGTGAAGGAACAAGGGGTGGCTGTGGGCATGCACTTGCTGCCGCTGCCAGTGTTTATCTGCATGGCAGCAGGGCATTTGGGCGTTGCCAGGAAGGCGTTTTTATGTAGATTCCTCCTCTTTCAGCACTGCATTGTGGTGCAAGCAAAAGAAGCAAATCCTGTCTGGCTTCCTCTCCGGCCTTTATTCACCTCCCGTGTAGCTGTGAGTGTGTGAGCCTGCAGGGCCCCATGGAATTGCCTAGAAGTAGGCTGAATCGCTGCAAGGGCTGAACAGCAGTATCGGGCAGGCTCGGGCAACGCGCGGCCCGTTCGGGTTATCGCTTCTCGGCCTTTTGGCTAAGATCAAGTGTAGTATCTGTTCTTATCAGTTTAATATCTGATACGTCCCCTATCTGGGGACCATATATTAAATGGATTTTTAGAACAGGGAGATGGAAATAGAGCTTGCTCTGTCCACTCCACGCATTGACCTGGTATTGCAGTATTTCCAGGACCGGTGCACCCTTTCCTTATGTGTTGACTAAAAGCAGATTCCAAAAGTGTTTTTTGTCTTTGCTATTGTTTCTGTCTTTCTGAAGGGATCTCCCCTTTTAATCCCATTATTTCAACACCTGTTGGACAATGCATGAGTGATAATGAGCTCATTGATTAAATGCAATTAATGAATAGATTGCCACCTCTTGTTGTGTGTCGTCTGTGTTTCTGTGTTTCCGGCATTTCACATTGGAACACCTCATTCACCTTCCTTGTCTTCTCTCCGCCCTCCCTTTTAGGTAAGTTAAAGAGCTGCACCTGAGCCAGCCACTGATTGATTGATTGATTGATTGATTGATTGATTGATTGATTGATGCAGCACAACAGTCAAATAGTGGAGTGGAGTAGGGGAACAGCAAACAGCCAATAAAGCAGCCCGCCCGCTCGCCTGCCCGCCACAATGGACCTACCTGTGTACACTAGATGGATGTGATGGAATGTACTGTCGTCCCTACATTTCAAGAAGAAGTAAGAATTGCAGTTGCAACAAAGCCTTGCTTGCCTACAAAGAGAGCAGCAATTTGGATTTGTTACTATGTTACCTAGAAGAATAACAAACTGTGCAAGGATGGAGGTTGTAGGAGCAAGGAGAAGTTGTCTGTAAAGTTGGTGGATGCCTATTTTCCATTTTGCAGTCCCTTGTCTCCCTCTTGTGGCCTCCTGGAGGCAACTAGCTGTGCAAAAAAAAGACAGCCTGGCGGCCGGCTGTTGCAGTGTTGCCCTCTCAGGCAACACTGAGTGACTGACTGAGCCTCACCGTCTTATATAAAGTTCAGACGGAACTTTGCACGTGTCATAGTGGAGCCCTCAGGATTCCAGAGCCAGCTTTCTGACATCATAATGGGGCCTCAGAGATAAAAGCCTGGGCCCAGGCAGTGTTGGTCAGTGCTGCTCAGCAGGCAGCACTGGACTGGACTGGATTACAGCTGATACAAGGTGTGAAGGAACAAGGGGTGGCTGTGGGCATGCACTTGCTGCCGCTGCCAGTGTTTATCTGCATGGCAGCAGGGCATTTGGGCGTTGCCAGGAAGGCGTTTTTATGTAGATTCCTCCTCTTTCAGCACTGCATTGTGGTGCAAGCAAAAGAAGCAAATCCTGTCTGGCTTCCTCTCCGGCCTTTATTCACCTCCCGTGTAGCTGTGAGTGTGTGAGCCTGCAGGGCCCCATGGAATTGCCTAGAAGTAGGCTGAATCGCTGCAAGGGCTGAACAGCAGTATCGGGCAGGCTCGGGCAACGCGCGGCCCGTTCGGGTTATCGCTTCTCGGCCTTTTGGCTAAGATCAAGTGTAGTATCTGTTCTTATCAGTTTAATATCTGATACGTCCCCTATCTGGGGACCATATATTAAATGGATTTTTAGAACAGGGAGATGGAAATAGAGCTTGCTCTGTCCACTCCACGCATTGACCTGGTATTGCAGTATTTCCAGGACCGGTGCACCCTTTCCTTATGTGTTGACTAAAAGCAGATTCCAAAAGTGTTTTTTGTCTTTGCTATTGTTTCTGTCTTTCTGAAGGGATCTCCCCTTTTAATCCCATTATTTCAACACCTGTTGGACAATGCATGAGTGATAATGAGCTCATTGATTAAATGCAATTAATGAATAGATTGCCACCTCTTGTTGTGTGTCGTCTGTGTTTCTGTGTTTCTGGCATTTCACATTGGAACACCTCATTCACCTTCCTTGTCTTCTCTCCGCCCTCCCTTTTAGGTAAGTTAAAGAGCTGCACCTGAGCCAGCCACTGATTGATTGATTGATTGATTGATTGATTGATTGATTGATTGATTGATTGATGCAGCACAACAGTCAAATAGTGGAGTGGAGTAGGGGAACAGCAAACAGCCAATAAAGCAGCCCGCCCGCTCGCCTGCCCGCCACAATGGACCTACCTGTGTACACTAGATGGATGTGATGGAATGTACTGTCGTCCCTACATTTCAAGAAGAAGTAAGAATTGCAGTTGCAACAAAGCCTTGCTTGCCTACAAAGAGAGCAGCAATTTGGATTTGTTACTATGTTACCTAGAAGAATAACAAACTGTGCAAGGATGGAGGTTGTAGGAGCAAGGAGAAGTTGTCTGTAAAGTTGGTGGATGCCTATTTTCCATTTTGCAGTCCCTTGTCTCCCTCTTGTGGCCTCCTGGAGGCAACTAGCTGTGCAAAAAAAAGACAGCCTGGCGGCCGGCTGTTGCAGTGTTGCCCTCTCAGGCAACACTGAGTGACTGACTGAGCCTCACCGTCTTATATAAAGTTCAGACGGAACTTTGCACGTGTCATAGTGGAGCCCTCAGGATTCCAGAGCCAGCTTTCTGACATCATAATGGGGCCTCAGAGATAAAAGCCTGGGCCCAGGCAGTGTTGGTCAGTGCTGCTCAGCAGGCAGCACTGGACTGGACTGGATTACAGCTGATACAAGGTGTGAAGGAACAAGGGGTGGCTGTGGGCATGCACTTGCTGCCGCTGCCAGTGTTTATCTGCATGGCAGCAGGGCATTTGGGCGTTGCCAGGAAGGCGTTTTTATGTAGATTCCTCCTCTTTCAGCACTGCATTGTGGTGCAAGCAAAAGAAGCAAATCCTGTCTGGCTTCCTCTCCGGCCTTTATTCACCTCCCGTGTAGCTGTGAGTGTGTGAGCCTGCAGGGCCCCATGGAATTGCCTAGAAGTAGGCTGAATCGCTGCAAGGGCTGAACAGCAGTATCGGGCAGGCTCGGGCAACGCGCGGCCCGTTCGGGTTATCGCTTCTCGGCCTTTTGGCTAAGATCAAGTGTAGTATCTGTTCTTATCAGTTTAATATCTGATACGTCCCCTATCTGGGGACCATATATTAAATGGATTTTTAGAACAGGGAGATGGAAATAGAGCTTGCTCTGTCCACTCCACGCATTGACCTGGTATTGCAGTATTTCCAGGACCGGTGCACCCTTTCCTTATGTGTTGACTAAAAGCAGATTCCAAAAGTGTTTTTTGTCTTTGCTATTGTTTCTGTCTTTCTGAAGGGATCTCCCCTTTTAATCCCATTATTTCAACACCTGTTGGACAATGCATGAGTGATAATGAGCTCATTGATTAAATGCAATTAATGAATAGATTGCCACCTCTTGTTGTGTGTCGTCTGTGTTTCTGTGTTTCTGGCATTTCACATTGGAACACCTCATTCACCTTCCTTGTCTTCTCTCCGCCCTCCCTTTTAGGTAAGTTAAAGAGCTGCACCTGAGCCAGCCACTGATTGATTGATTGATTGATTGATTGATTGATTGATTGATTGATTGATTGATTGATTGATTGATGCAGCACAACAGTCAAATAGTGGAGTGGAGTAGGGGAACAGCAAACAGCCAATAAAGCAGCCCGCCCGCTCGCCTGCCCGCCACAATGGACCTACCTGTGTACACTAGATGGATGTGATGGAATGTACTGTCGTCCCTACATTTCAAGAAGAAGTAAGAATTGCAGTTGCAACAAAGCCTTGCTTGCCTACAAAGAGAGCAGCAATTTGGATTTGTTACTATGTTACCTAGAAGAATAACAAACTGTGCAAGGATGGAGGTTGTAGGAGCAAGGAGAAGTTGTCTGTAAAGTTGGTGGATGCCTATTTTCCATTTTGCAGTCCCTTGTCTCCCTCTTGTGGCCTCCTGGAGGCAACTAGCTGTGCAAAAAAAAGACAGCCTGGCGGCCGGCTGTTGCAGTGTTGCCCTCTCAGGCAACACTGAGTGACTGACTGAGCCTCACCGTCTTATATAAAGTTCAGACGGAACTTTGCACGTGTCATAGTGGAGCCCTCAGGATTCCAGAGCCAGCTTTCTGACATCATAATGGGGCCTCAGAGATAAAAGCCTGGGCCCAGGCAGTGTTGGTCAGTGCTGCTCAGCAGGCAGCACTGGACTGGACTGGATTACAGCTGATACAAGGTGTGAAGGAACAAGGGGTGGCTGTGGGCATGCACTTGCTGCCGCTGCCAGTGTTTATCTGCATGGCAGCAGGGCATTTGGGCGTTGCCAGGAAGGCGTTTTTATGTAGATTCCTCCTCTTTCAGCACTGCATTGTGGTGCAAGCAAAAGAAGCAAATCCTGTCTGGCTTCCTCTCCGGCCTTTATTCACCTCCCGTGTAGCTGTGAGTGTGTGAGCCTGCAGGGCCCCATGGAATTGCCTAGAAGTAGGCTGAATCGCTGCAAGGGCTGAACAGCAGTATCGGGCAGGCTCGGGCAACGCGCGGCCCGTTCGGGTTATCGCTTCTCGGCCTTTTGGCTAAGATCAAGTGTAGTATCTGTTCTTATCAGTTTAATATCTGATACGTCCCCTATCTGGGGACCATATATTAAATGGATTTTTAGAACAGGGAGATGGAAATAGAGCTTGCTCTGTCCACTCCACGCATTGACCTGGTATTGCAGTATTTCCAGGACCGGTGCACCCTTTCCTTATGTGTTGACTAAAAGCAGATTCCAAAAGTGTTTTTTGTCTTTGCTATTGTTTCTGTCTTTCTGAAGGGATCTCCCCTTTTAATCCCATTATTTCAACACCTGTTGGACAATGCATGAGTGATAATGAGCTCATTGATTAAATGCAATTAATGAATAGATTGCCACCTCTTGTTGTGTGTCGTCTGTGTTTCTGTGTTTCCGGCATTTCACATTGGAACACCTCATTCACCTTCCTTGTCTTCTCTCCGCCCTCCCTTTTAGGTAAGTTAAAGAGCTGCACCTGAGCCAGCCACTGATTGATTGATTGATTGATTGATTGATTGATTGATTGATTGATTGATTGATGCAGCACAACAGTCAAATAGTGGAGTGGAGTAGGGGAACAGCAAACAGCCAATAAAGCAGCCCGCCCGCTCGCCTGCCCGCCACAATGGACCTACCTGTGTACACTAGATGGATGTGATGGAATGTACTGTCGTCCCTACATTTCAAGAAGAAGTAAGAATTGCAGTTGCAACAAAGCCTTGCTTGCCTACAAAGAGAGCAGCAATTTGGATTTGTTACTATGTTACCTAGAAGAATAACAAACTGTGCAAGGATGGAGGTTGTAGGAGCAAGGAGAAGTTGTCTGTAAAGTTGGTGGATGCCTATTTTCCATTTTGCAGTCCCTTGTCTCCCTCTTGTGGCCTCCTGGAGGCAACTAGCTGTGCAAAAAAAAGACAGCCTGGCGGCCGGCTGTTGCAGTGTTGCCCTCTCAGGCAACACTGAGTGACTGACTGAGCCTCACCGTCTTATATAAAGTTCAGACGGAACTTTGCACGTGTCATAGTGGAGCCCTCAGGATTCCAGAGCCAGCTTTCTGACATCATAATGGGGCCTCAGAGATAAAAGCCTGGGCCCAGGCAGTGTTGGTCAGTGCTGCTCAGCAGGCAGCACTGGACTGGACTGGATTACAGCTGATACAAGGTGTGAAGGAACAAGGGGTGGCTGTGGGCATGCACTTGCTGCCGCTGCCAGTGTTTATCTGCATGGCAGCAGGGCATTTGGGCGTTGCCAGGAAGGCGTTTTTATGTAGATTCCTCCTCTTTCAGCACTGCATTGTGGTGCAAGCAAAAGAAGCAAATCCTGTCTGGCTTCCTCTCCGGCCTTTATTCACCTCCCGTGTAGCTGTGAGTGTGTGAGCCTGCAGGGCCCCATGGAATTGCCTAGAAGTAGGCTGAATCGCTGCAAGGGCTGAACAGCAGTATCGGGCAGGCTCGGGCAACGCGCGGCCCGTTCGGGTTATCGCTTCTCGGCCTTTTGGCTAAGATCAAGTGTAGTATCTGTTCTTATCAGTTTAATATCTGATACGTCCCCTATCTGGGGACCATATATTAAATGGATTTTTAGAACAGGGAGATGGAAATAGAGCTTGCTCTGTCCACTCCACGCATTGACCTGGTATTGCAGTATTTCCAGGACCGGTGCACCCTTTCCTTATGTGTTGACTAAAAGCAGATTCCAAAAGTGTTTTTTGTCTTTGCTATTGTTTCTGTCTTTCTGAAGGGATCTCCCCTTTTAATCCCATTATTTCAACACCTGTTGGACAATGCATGAGTGATAATGAGCTCATTGATTAAATGCAATTAATGAATAGATTGCCACCTCTTGTTGTGTGTCGTCTGTGTTTCTGTGTTTCCGGCATTTCACATTGGAACACCTCATTCACCTTCCTTGTCTTCTCTCCGCCCTCCCTTTTAGGTAAGTTAAAGAGCTGCACCTGAGCCAGCCACTGATTGATTGATTGATTGATTGATTGATTGATTGATTGATTGATTGATGCAGCACAACAGTCAAATAGTGGAGTGGAGTAGGGGAACAGCAAACAGCCAATAAAGCAGCCCGCCCGCTCGCCTGCCCGCCACAATGGACCTACCTGTGTACTCTAGATGGATGTGATGGAATGTACTGTCGTCCCTACATTTCAAGAAGAAGTAAGAATTGCAGTTGCAACAAAGCCTTGCTTGCCTACAAAGAGAGCAGCAATTTGGATTTGTTACTATGTTACCTAGAAGAATAACAAACTGTGCAAGGATGGAGGTTGTAGGAGCAAGGAGAAGTTGTCTGTAAAGTTGGTGGATGCCTATTTTCCATTTTGCAGTCCCTTGTCTCCCTCTTGTGGCCTCCTGGAGGCAACTAGCTGTGCAAAAAAAAGACAGCCTGGCGGCCGGCTGTTGCAGTGTTGCCCTCTCAGGCAACACTGAGTGACTGACTGAGCCTCACCGTCTTATATAAAGTTCAGACGGAACTTTGCACGTGTCATAGTGGAGCCCTCAGGATTCCAGAGCCAGCTTTCTGACATCATAATGGGGCCTCAGAGATAAAAGCCTGGGCCCAGGCAGTGTTGGTCAGTGCTGCTCAGCAGGCAGCACTGGACTGGACTGGATTACAGCTGATACAAGGTGTGAAGGAACAAGGGGTGGCTGTGGGCATGCACTTGCTGCCGCTGCCAGTGTTTATCTGCATGGCAGCAGGGCATTTGGGCGTTGCCAGGAAGGCGTTTTTATGTAGATTCCTCCTCTTTCAGCACTGCATTGTGGTGCAAGCAAAAGAAGCAAATCCTGTCTGGCTTCCTCTCCGGCCTTTATTCACCTCCCGTGTAGCTGTGAGTGTGTGAGCCTGCAGGGCCCCATGGAATTGCCTAGAAGTAGGCTGAATCGCTGCAAGGGCTGAACAGCAGTATCGGGCAGGCTCGGGCAACGCGCGGCCCGTTCGGGTTATCGCTTCTCGGCCTTTTGGCTAAGATCAAGTGTAGTATCTGTTCTTATCAGTTTAATATCTGATACGTCCCCTATCTGGGGACCATATATTAAATGGATTTTTAGAACAGGGAGATGGAAATAGAGCTTGCTCTGTCCACTCCACGCATTGACCTGGTATTGCAGTATTTCCAGGACCGGTGCACCCTTTCCTTATGTGTTGACTAAAAGCAGATTCCAAAAGTGTTTTTTGTCTTTGCTATTGTTTCTGTCTTTCTGAAGGGATCTCCCCTTTTAATCCCATTATTTCAACACCTGTTGGACAATGCATGAGTGATAATGAGCTCATTGATTAAATGCAATTAATGAATAGATTGCCACCTCTTGTTGTGTGTCGTCTGTGTTTCTGTGTTTCCGGCATTTCACATTGGAACACCTCATTCACCTTCCTTGTCTTCTCTCCGCCCTCCCTTTTAGGTAAGTTAAAGAGCTGCACCTGAGCCAGCCACTGATTGATTGATTGATTGATTGATTGATGCAGCACAACAGTCAAATAGTGGAGTGGAGTAGGGGAACAGCAAACAGCCAATAAAGCAGCCCGCCCGCTCGCCTGCCCGCCACAATGGACCTACCTGTGTACACTAGATGGATGTGATGGAATGTACTGTCGTCCCTACATTTCAAGAAGAAGTAAGAATTGCAGTTGCAACAAAGCCTTGCTTGCCTACAAAGAGAGCAGCAATTTGGATTTGTTACTATGTTACCTAGAAGAATAACAAACTGTGCAAGGATGGAGGTTGTAGGAGCAAGGAGAAGTTGTCTGTAAAGTTGGTGGATGCCTATTTTCCATTTTGCAGTCCCTTGTCTCCCTCTTGTGGCCTCCTGGAGGCAACTAGCTGTGCAAAAAAAAGACAGCCTGGCGGCCGGCTGTTGCAGTGTTGCCCTCTCAGGCAACACTGAGTGACTGACTGAGCCTCACCGTCTTATATAAAGTTCAGACGGAACTTTGCACGTGTCATAGTGGAGCCCTCAGGATTCCAGAGCCAGCTTTCTGACATCATAATGGGGCCTCAGAGATAAAAGCCTGGGCCCAGGCAGTGTTGGTCAGTGCTGCTCAGCAGGCAGCACTGGACTGGACTGGATTACAGCTGATACAAGGTGTGAAGGAACAAGGGGTGGCTGTGGGCATGCACTTGCTGCCGCTGCCAGTGTTTATCTGCATGGCAGCAGGGCATTTGGGCGTTGCCAGGAAGGCGTTTTTATGTAGATTCCTCCTCTTTCAGCACTGCATTGTGGTGCAAGCAAAAGAAGCAAATCCTGTCTGGCTTCCTCTCCGGCCTTTATTCACCTCCCGTGTAGCTGTGAGTGTGTGAGCCTGCAGGGCCCCATGGAATTGCCTAGAAGTAGGCTGAATCGCTGCAAGGGCTGAACAGCAGTATCGGGCAGGCTCGGGCAACGCGCGGCCCGTTCGGGTTATCGCTTCTCGGCCTTTTGGCTAAGATCAAGTGTAGTATCTGTTCTTATCAGTTTAATATCTGATACGTCCCCTATCTGGGGACCATATATTAAATGGATTTTTAGAACAGGGAGATGGAAATAGAGCTTGCTCTGTCCACTCCACGCATTGACCTGGTATTGCAGTATTTCCAGGACCGGTGCACCCTTTCCTTATGTGTTGACTAAAAGCAGATTCCAAAAGTGTTTTTTGTCTTTGCTATTGTTTCTGTCTTTCTGAAGGGATCTCCCCTTTTAATCCCATTATTTCAACACCTGTTGGACAATGCATGAGTGATAATGAGCTCATTGATTAAATGCAATTAATGAATAGATTGCCACCTCTTGTTGTGTGTCGTCTGTGTTTCTGTGTTTCCGGCATTTCACATTGGAACACCTCATTCACCTTCCTTGTCTTCTCTCCGCCCTCCCTTTTAGGTAAGTTAAAGAGCTGCACCTGAGCCAGCCACTGATTGATTGATTGATTGATTGATTGATTGATTGATTGATTGATTGATGCAGCACAACAGTCAAATAGTGGAGTGGAGTAGGGGAACAGCAAACAGCCAATAAAGCAGCCCGCCCGCTCGCCTGCCCGCCACAATGGACCTACCTGTGTACTCTAGATGGATGTGATGGAATGTACTGTCGTCCCTACATTTCAAGAAGAAGTAAGAATTGCAGTTGCAACAAAGCCTTGCTTGCCTACAAAGAGAGCAGCAATTTGGATTTGTTACTATGTTACCTAGAAGAATAACAAACTGTGCAAGGATGGAGGTTGTAGGAGCAAGGAGAAGTTGTCTGTAAAGTTGGTGGATGCCTATTTTCCATTTTGCAGTCCCTTGTCTCCCTCTTGTGGCCTCCTGGAGGCAACTAGCTGTGCAAAAAAAAGACAGCCTGGCGGCCGGCTGTTGCAGTGTTGCCCTCTCAGGCAACACTGAGTGACTGACTGAGCCTCACCGTCTTATATAAAGTTCAGACGGAACTTTGCACGTGTCATAGTGGAGCCCTCAGGATTCCAGAGCCAGCTTTCTGACATCATAATGGGGCCTCAGAGATAAAAGCCTGGGCCCAGGCAGTGTTGGTCAGTGCTGCTCAGCAGGCAGCACTGGACTGGACTGGATTACAGCTGATACAAGGTGTGAAGGAACAAGGGGTGGCTGTGGGCATGCACTTGCTGCCGCTGCCAGTGTTTATCTGCATGGCAGCAGGGCATTTGGGCGTTGCCAGGAAGGCGTTTTTATGTAGATTCCTCCTCTTTCAGCACTGCATTGTGGTGCAAGCAAAAGAAGCAAATCCTGTCTGGCTTCCTCTCCGGCCTTTATTCACCTCCCGTGTAGCTGTGAGTGTGTGAGCCTGCAGGGCCCCATGGAATTGCCTAGAAGTAGGCTGAATCGCTGCAAGGGCTGAACAGCAGTATCGGGCAGGCTCGGGCAACGCGCGGCCCGTTCGGGTTATCGCTTCTCGGCCTTTTGGCTAAGATCAAGTGTAGTATCTGTTCTTATCAGTTTAATATCTGATACGTCCCCTATCTGGGGACCATATATTAAATGGATTTTTAGAACAGGGAGATGGAAATAGAGCTTGCTCTGTCCACTCCACGCATTGACCTGGTATTGCAGTATTTCCAGGACCGGTGCACCCTTTCCTTATGTGTTGACTAAAAGCAGATTCCAAAAGTGTTTTTTGTCTTTGCTATTGTTTCTGTCTTTCTGAAGGGATCTCCCCTTTTAATCCCATTATTTCAACACCTGTTGGACAATGCATGAGTGATAATGAGCTCATTGATTAAATGCAATTAATGAATAGATTGCCACCTCTTGTTGTGTGTCGTCTGTGTTTCTGTGTTTCCGGCATTTCACATTGGAACACCTCATTCACCTTCCTTGTCTTCTCTCCGCCCTCCCTTTTAGGTAAGTTAAAGAGCTGCACCTGAGCCAGCCACTGATTGATTGATTGATTGATTGATTGATTGATTGATTGATTGATGCAGCACAACAGTCAAATAGTGGAGTGGAGTAGGGGAACAGCAAACAGCCAATAAAGCAGCCCGCCCGCTCGCCTGCCCGCCACAATGGACCTACCTGTGTACACTAGATGGATGTGATGGAATGTACTGTCGTCCCTACATTTCAAGAAGAAGTAAGAATTGCAGTTGCAACAAAGCCTTGCTTGCCTACAAAGAGAGCAGCAATTTGGATTTGTTACTATGTTACCTAGAAGAATAACAAACTGTGCAAGGATGGAGGTTGTAGGAGCAAGGAGAAGTTGTCTGTAAAGTTGGTGGATGCCTATTTTCCATTTTGCAGTCCCTTGTCTCCCTCTTGTGGCCTCCTGGAGGCAACTAGCTGTGCAAAAAAAAGACAGCCTGGCGGCCGGCTGTTGCAGTGTTGCCCTCTCAGGCAACACTGAGTGACTGACTGAGCCTCACCGTCTTATATAAAGTTCAGACGGAACTTTGCACGTGTCATAGTGGAGCCCTCAGGATTCCAGAGCCAGCTTTCTGACATCATAATGGGGCCTCAGAGATAAAAGCCTGGGCCCAGGCAGTGTTGGTCAGTGCTGCTCAGCAGGCAGCACTGGACTGGACTGGATTACAGCTGATACAAGGTGTGAAGGAACAAGGGGTGGCTGTGGGCATGCACTTGCTGCCGCTGCCAGTGTTTATCTGCATGGCAGCAGGGCATTTGGGCGTTGCCAGGAAGGCGTTTTTATGTAGATTCCTCCTCTTTCAGCACTGCATTGTGGTGCAAGCAAAAGAAGCAAATCCTGTCTGGCTTCCTCTCCGGCCTTTATTCACCTCCCGTGTAGCTGTGAGTGTGTGAGCCTGCAGGGCCCCATGGAATTGCCTAGAAGTAGGCTGAATCGCTGCAAGGGCTGAACAGCAGTATCGGGCAGGCTCGGGCAACGCGCGGCCCGTTCGGGTTATCGCTTCTCGGCCTTTTGGCTAAGATCAAGTGTAGTATCTGTTCTTATCAGTTTAATATCTGATACGTCCCCTATCTGGGGACCATATATTAAATGGATTTTTAGAACAGGGAGATGGAAATAGAGCTTGCTCTGTCCACTCCACGCATTGACCTGGTATTGCAGTATTTCCAGGACCGGTGCACCCTTTCCTTATGTGTTGACTAAAAGCAGATTCCAAAAGTGTTTTTTGTCTTTGCTATTGTTTCTGTCTTTCTGAAGGGATCTCCCCTTTTAATCCCATTATTTCAACACCTGTTGGACAATGCATGAGTGATAATGAGCTCATTGATTAAATGCAATTAATGAATAGATTGCCACCTCTTGTTGTGTGTCGTCTGTGTTTCTGTGTTTCCGGCATTTCACATTGGAACACCTCATTCACCTTCCTTGTCTTCTCTCCGCCCTCCCTTTTAGGTAAGTTAAAGAGCTGCACCTGAGCCAGCCACTGATTGATTGATTGATTGATTGATTGATTGATTGATTGATTGATTGATTGATTGATGCAGCACAACAGTCAAATAGTGGAGTGGAGTAGGGGAACAGCAAACAGCCAATAAAGCAGCCCGCCCGCTCGCCTGCCCGCCACAATGGACCTACCTGTGTACACTAGATGGATGTGATGGAATGTACTGTCGTCCCTACATTTCAAGAAGAAGTAAGAATTGCAGTTGCAACAAAGCCTTGCTTGCCTACAAAGAGAGCAGCAATTTGGATTTGTTACTATGTTACCTAGAAGAATAACAAACTGTGCAAGGATGGAGGTTGTAGGAGCAAGGAGAAGTTGTCTGTAAAGTTGGTGGATGCCTATTTTCCATTTTGCAGTCCCTTGTCTCCCTCTTGTGGCCTCCTGGAGGCAACTAGCTGTGCAAAAAAAAGACAGCCTGGCGGCCGGCTGTTGCAGTGTTGCCCTCTCAGGCAACACTGAGTGACTGACTGAGCCTCACCGTCTTATATAAAGTTCAGACGGAACTTTGCACGTGTCATAGTGGAGCCCTCAGGATTCCAGAGCCAGCTTTCTGACATCATAATGGGGCCTCAGAGATAAAAGCCTGGGCCCAGGCAGTGTTGGTCAGTGCTGCTCAGCAGGCAGCACTGGACTGGACTGGATTACAGCTGATACAAGGTGTGAAGGAACAAGGGGTGGCTGTGGGCATGCACTTGCTGCCGCTGCCAGTGTTTATCTGCATGGCAGCAGGGCATTTGGGCGTTGCCAGGAAGGCGTTTTTATGTAGATTCCTCCTCTTTCAGCACTGCATTGTGGTGCAAGCAAAAGAAGCAAATCCTGTCTGGCTTCCTCTCCGGCCTTTATTCACCTCCCGTGTAGCTGTGAGTGTGTGAGCCTGCAGGGCCCCATGGAATTGCCTAGAAGTAGGCTGAATCGCTGCAAGGGCTGAACAGCAGTATCGGGCAGGCTCGGGCAACGCGCGGCCCGTTCGGGTTATCGCTTCTCGGCCTTTTGGCTAAGATCAAGTGTAGTATCTGTTCTTATCAGTTTAATATCTGATACGTCCCCTATCTGGGGACCATATATTAAATGGATTTTTAGAACAGGGAGATGGAAATAGAGCTTGCTCTGTCCACTCCACGCATTGACCTGGTATTGCAGTATTTCCAGGACCGGTGCACCCTTTCCTTATGTGTTGACTAAAAGCAGATTCCAAAAGTGTTTTTTGTCTTTGCTATTGTTTCTGTCTTTCTGAAGGGATCTCCCCTTTTAATCCCATTATTTCAACACCTGTTGGACAATGCATGAGTGATAATGAGCTCATTGATTAAATGCAATTAATGAATAGATTGCCACCTCTTGTTGTGTGTCGTCTGTGTTTCTGTGTTTCCGGCATTTCACATTGGAACACCTCATTCACCTTCCTTGTCTTCTCTCCGCCCTCCCTTTTAGGTAAGTTAAAGAGCTGCACCTGAGCCAGCCACTGATTGATTGATTGATTGATTGATTGATTGATTGATTGATTGATTGATTGATTGATGCAGCACAACAGTCAAATAGTGGAGTGGAGTAGGGGAACAGCAAACAGCCAATAAAGCAGCCCGCCCGCTCGCCTGCCCGCCACAATGGACCTACCTGTGTACACTAGATGGATGTGATGGAATGTACTGTCGTCCCTACATTTCAAGAAGAAGTAAGAATTGCAGTTGCAACAAAGCCTTGCTTGCCTACAAAGAGAGCAGCAATTTGGATTTGTTACTATGTTACCTAGAAGAATAACAAACTGTGCAAGGATGGAGGTTGTAGGAGCAAGGAGAAGTTGTCTGTAAAGTTGGTGGATGCCTATTTTCCATTTTGCAGTCCCTTGTCTCCCTCTTGTGGCCTCCTGGAGGCAACTAGCTGTGCAAAAAAAAGACAGCCTGGCGGCCGGCTGTTGCAGTGTTGCCCTCTCAGGCAACACTGAGTGACTGACTGAGCCTCACCGTCTTATATAAAGTTCAGACGGAACTTTGCACGTGTCATAGTGGAGCCCTCAGGATTCCAGAGCCAGCTTTCTGACATCATAATGGGGCCTCAGAGATAAAAGCCTGGGCCCAGGCAGTGTTGGTCAGTGCTGCTCAGCAGGCAGCACTGGACTGGACTGGATTACAGCTGATACAAGGTGTGAAGGAACAAGGGGTGGCTGTGGGCATGCACTTGCTGCCGCTGCCAGTGTTTATCTGCATGGCAGCAGGGCATTTGGGCGTTGCCAGGAAGGCGTTTTTATGTAGATTCCTCCTCTTTCAGCACTGCATTGTGGTGCAAGCAAAAGAAGCAAATCCTGTCTGGCTTCCTCTCCGGCCTTTATTCACCTCCCGTGTAGCTGTGAGTGTGTGAGCCTGCAGGGCCCCATGGAATTGCCTAGAAGTAGGCTGAATCGCTGCAAGGGCTGAACAGCAGTATCGGGCAGGCTCGGGCAACGCGCGGCCCGTTCGGGTTATCGCTTCTCGGCCTTTTGGCTAAGATCAAGTGTAGTATCTGTTCTTATCAGTTTAATATCTGATACGTCCCCTATCTGGGGACCATATATTAAATGGATTTTTAGAACAGGGAGATGGAAATAGAGCTTGCTCTGTCCACTCCACGCATTGACCTGGTATTGCAGTATTTCCAGGACCGGTGCACCCTTTCCTTATGTGTTGACTAAAAGCAGATTCCAAAAGTGTTTTTTGTCTTTGCTATTGTTTCTGTCTTTCTGAAGGGATCTCCCCTTTTAATCCCATTATTTCAACACCTGTTGGACAATGCATGAGTGATAATGAGCTCATTGATTAAATGCAATTAATGAATAGATTGCCACCTCTTGTTGTGTGTCGTCTGTGTTTCTGTGTTTCCGGCATTTCACATTGGAACACCTCATTCACCTTCCTTGTCTTCTCTCCGCCCTCCCTTTTAGGTAAGTTAAAGAGCTGCACCTGAGCCAGCCACTGATTGATTGATTGATTGATTGATTGATTGATTGATTGATTGATTGATTGATTGATGCAGCACAACAGTCAAATAGTGGAGTGGAGTAGGGGAACAGCAAACAGCCAATAAAGCAGCCCGCCCGCTCGCCTGCCCGCCACAATGGACCTACCTGTGTACACTAGATGGATGTGATGGAATGTACTGTCGTCCCTACATTTCAAGAAGAAGTAAGAATTGCAGTTGCAACAAAGCCTTGCTTGCCTACAAAGAGAGCAGCAATTTGGATTTGTTACTATGTTACCTAGAAGAATAACAAACTGTGCAAGGATGGAGGTTGTAGGAGCAAGGAGAAGTTGTCTGTAAAGTTGGTGGATGCCTATTTTCCATTTTGCAGTCCCTTGTCTCCCTCTTGTGGCCTCCTGGAGGCAACTAGCTGTGCAAAAAAAAGACAGCCTGGCGGCCGGCTGTTGCAGTGTTGCCCTCTCAGGCAACACTGAGTGACTGACTGAGCCTCACCGTCTTATATAAAGTTCAGACGGAACTTTGCACGTGTCATAGTGGAGCCCTCAGGATTCCAGAGCCAGCTTTCTGACATCATAATGGGGCCTCAGAGATAAAAGCCTGGGCCCAGGCAGTGTTGGTCAGTGCTGCTCAGCAGGCAGCACTGGACTGGACTGGATTACAGCTGATACAAGGTGTGAAGGAACAAGGGGTGGCTGTGGGCATGCACTTGCTGCCGCTGCCAGTGTTTATCTGCATGGCAGCAGGGCATTTGGGCGTTGCCAGGAAGGCGTTTTTATGTAGATTCCTCCTCTTTCAGCACTGCATTGTGGTGCAAGCAAAAGAAGCAAATCCTGTCTGGCTTCCTCTCCGGCCTTTATTCACCTCCCGTGTAGCTGTGAGTGTGTGAGCCTGCAGGGCCCCATGGAATTGCCTAGAAGTAGGCTGAATCGCTGCAAGGGCTGAACAGCAGTATCGGGCAGGCTCGGGCAACGCGCGGCCCGTTCGGGTTATCGCTTCTCGGCCTTTTGGCTAAGATCAAGTGTAGTATCTGTTCTTATCAGTTTAATATCTGATACGTCCCCTATCTGGGGACCATATATTAAATGGATTTTTAGAACAGGGAGATGGAAATAGAGCTTGCTCTGTCCACTCCACGCATTGACCTGGTATTGCAGTATTTCCAGGACCGGTGCACCCTTTCCTTATGTGTTGACTAAAAGCAGATTCCAAAAGTGTTTTTTGTCTTTGCTATTGTTTCTGTCTTTCTGAAGGGATCTCCCCTTTTAATCCCATTATTTCAACACCTGTTGGACAATGCATGAGTGATAATGAGCTCATTGATTAAATGCAATTAATGAATAGATTGCCACCTCTTGTTGTGTGTCGTCTGTGTTTCTGTGTTTCCGGCATTTCACATTGGAACACCTCATTCACCTTCCTTGTCTTCTCTCCGCCCTCCCTTTTAGGTAAGTTAAAGAGCTGCACCTGAGCCAGCCACTGATTGATTGATTGATTGATTGATTGATTGATTGATTGATTGATTGATTGATTGATGCAGCACAACAGTCAAATAGTGGAGTGGAGTAGGGGAACAGCAAACAGCCAATAAAGCAGCCCGCCCGCTCGCCTGCCCGCCACAATGGACCTACCTGTGTACACTAGATGGATGTGATGGAATGTACTGTCGTCCCTACATTTCAAGAAGAAGTAAGAATTGCAGTTGCAACAAAGCCTTGCTTGCCTACAAAGAGAGCAGCAATTTGGATTTGTTACTATGTTACCTAGAAGAATAACAAACTGTGCAAGGATGGAGGTTGTAGGAGCAAGGAGAAGTTGTCTGTAAAGTTGGTGGATGCCTATTTTCCATTTTGCAGTCCCTTGTCTCCCTCTTGTGGCCTCCTGGAGGCAACTAGCTGTGCAAAAAAAAGACAGCCTGGCGGCCGGCTGTTGCAGTGTTGCCCTCTCAGGCAACACTGAGTGACTGACTGAGCCTCACCGTCTTATATAAAGTTCAGACGGAACTTTGCACGTGTCATAGTGGAGCCCTCAGGATTCCAGAGCCAGCTTTCTGACATCATAATGGGGCCTCAGAGATAAAAGCCTGGGCCCAGGCAGTGTTGGTCAGTGCTGCTCAGCAGGCAGCACTGGACTGGACTGGATTACAGCTGATACAAGGTGTGAAGGAACAAGGGGTGGCTGTGGGCATGCACTTGCTGCCGCTGCCAGTGTTTATCTGCATGGCAGCAGGGCATTTGGGCGTTGCCAGGAAGGCGTTTTTATGTAGATTCCTCCTCTTTCAGCACTGCATTGTGGTGCAAGCAAAAGAAGCAAATCCTGTCTGGCTTCCTCTCCGGCCTTTATTCACCTCCCGTGTAGCTGTGAGTGTGTGAGCCTGCAGGGCCCCATGGAATTGCCTAGAAGTAGGCTGAATCGCTGCAAGGGCTGAACAGCAGTATCGGGCAGGCTCGGGCAACGCGCGGCCCGTTCGGGTTATCGCTTCTCGGCCTTTTGGCTAAGATCAAGTGTAGTATCTGTTCTTATCAGTTTAATATCTGATACGTCCCCTATCTGGGGACCATATATTAAATGGATTTTTAGAACAGGGAGATGGAAATAGAGCTTGCTCTGTCCACTCCACGCATTGACCTGGTATTGCAGTATTTCCAGGACCGGTGCACCCTTTCCTTATGTGTTGACTAAAAGCAGATTCCAAAAGTGTTTTTTGTCTTTGCTATTGTTTCTGTCTTTCTGAAGGGATCTCCCCTTTTAATCCCATTATTTCAACACCTGTTGGACAATGCATGAGTGATAATGAGCTCATTGATTAAATGCAATTAATGAATAGATTGCCACCTCTTGTTGTGTGTCGTCTGTGTTTCTGTGTTTCCGGCATTTCACATTGGAACACCTCATTCACCTTCCTTGTCTTCTCTCCGCCCTCCCTTTTAGGTAAGTTAAAGAGCTGCACCTGAGCCAGCCACTGATTGATTGATTGATTGATTGATTGATTGATTGATTGATTGATTGATTGATTGATTGATGCAGCACAACAGTCAAATAGTGGAGTGGAGTAGGGGAACAGCAAACAGCCAATAAAGCAGCCCGCCCGCTCGCCTGCCCGCCACAATGGACCTACCTGTGTACACTAGATGGATGTGATGGAATGTACTGTCGTCCCTACATTTCAAGAAGAAGTAAGAATTGCAGTTGCAACAAAGCCTTGCTTGCCTACAAAGAGAGCAGCAATTTGGATTTGTTACTATGTTACCTAGAAGAATAACAAACTGTGCAAGGATGGAGGTTGTAGGAGCAAGGAGAAGTTGTCTGTAAAGTTGGTGGATGCCTATTTTCCATTTTGCAGTCCCTTGTCTCCCTCTTGTGGCCTCCTGGAGGCAACTAGCTGTGCAAAAAAAAGACAGCCTGGCGGCCGGCTGTTGCAGTGTTGCCCTCTCAGGCAACACTGAGTGACTGACTGAGCCTCACCGTCTTATATAAAGTTCAGACGGAACTTTGCACGTGTCATAGTGGAGCCCTCAGGATTCCAGAGCCAGCTTTCTGACATCATAATGGGGCCTCAGAGATAAAAGCCTGGGCCCAGGCAGTGTTGGTCAGTGCTGCTCAGCAGGCAGCACTGGACTGGACTGGATTACAGCTGATACAAGGTGTGAAGGAACAAGGGGTGGCTGTGGGCATGCACTTGCTGCCGCTGCCAGTGTTTATCTGCATGGCAGCAGGGCATTTGGGCGTTGCCAGGAAGGCGTTTTTATGTAGATTCCTCCTCTTTCAGCACTGCATTGTGGTGCAAGCAAAAGAAGCAAATCCTGTCTGGCTTCCTCTCCGGCCTTTATTCACCTCCCGTGTAGCTGTGAGTGTGTGAGCCTGCAGGGCCCCATGGAATTGCCTAGAAGTAGGCTGAATCGCTGCAAGGGCTGAACAGCAGTATCGGGCAGGCTCGGGCAACGCGCGGCCCGTTCGGGTTATCGCTTCTCGGCCTTTTGGCTAAGATCAAGTGTAGTATCTGTTCTTATCAGTTTAATATCTGATACGTCCCCTATCTGGGGACCATATATTAAATGGATTTTTAGAACAGGGAGATGGAAATAGAGCTTGCTCTGTCCACTCCACGCATTGACCTGGTATTGCAGTATTTCCAGGACCGGTGCACCCTTTCCTTATGTGTTGACTAAAAGCAGATTCCAAAAGTGTTTTTTGTCTTTGCTATTGTTTCTGTCTTTCTGAAGGGATCTCCCCTTTTAATCCCATTATTTCAACACCTGTTGGACAATGCATGAGTGATAATGAGCTCATTGATTAAATGCAATTAATGAATAGATTGCCACCTCTTGTTGTGTGTCGTCTGTGTTTCTGTGTTTCCGGCATTTCACATTGGAACACCTCATTCACCTTCCTTGTCTTCTCTCCGCCCTCCCTTTTAGGTAAGTTAAAGAGCTGCACCTGAGCCAGCCACTGATTGATTGATTGATTGATTGATTGATTGATTGATTGATTGATTGATTGATTGATTGATGCAGCACAACAGTCAAATAGTGGAGTGGAGTAGGGGAACAGCAAACAGCCAATAAAGCAGCCCGCCCGCTCGCCTGCCCGCCACAATGGACCTACCTGTGTACACTAGATGGATGTGATGGAATGTACTGTCGTCCCTACATTTCAAGAAGAAGTAAGAATTGCAGTTGCAACAAAGCCTTGCTTGCCTACAAAGAGAGCAGCAATTTGGATTTATTACTATGTTACCTAGAAGAATAACAAACTGTGCAAGGATGGAGGTTGTAGGAGCAAGGAGAAGTTGTCTGTAAAGTTGGTGGATGCCTATTTTCCATTTTGCAGTCCCTTGTCTCCCTCTTGTGGCCTCCTGGAGGCAACTAGCTGTGCAAAAAAAAGACAGCCTGGCGGCCGGCTGTTGCAGTGTTGCCCTCTCAGGCAACACTGAGTGACTGACTGAGCCTCACCGTCTTATATAAAGTTCAGACGGAACTTTGCACGTGTCATAGTGGAGCCCTCAGGATTCCAGAGCCAGCTTTCTGACATCATAATGGGGCCTCAGAGATAAAAGCCTGGGCCCAGGCAGTGTTGGTCAGTGCTGCTCAGCAGGCAGCACTGGACTGGACTGGATTACAGCTGATACAAGGTGTGAAGGAACAAGGGGTGGCTGTGGGCATGCACTTGCTGCCGCTGCCAGTGTTTATCTGCATGGCAGCAGGGCATTTGGGCGTTGCCAGGAAGGCGTTTTTATGTAGATTCCTCCTCTTTCAGCACTGCATTGTGGTGCAAGCAAAAGAAGCAAATCCTGTCTGGCTTCCTCTCCGGCCTTTATTCACCTCCCGTGTAGCTGTGAGTGTGTGAGCCTGCAGGGCCCCATGGAATTGCCTAGAAGTAGGCTGAATCGCTGCAAGGGCTGAACAGCAGTATCGGGCAGGCTCGGGCAACGCGCGGCCCGTTCGGGTTATCGCTTCTCGGCCTTTTGGCTAAGATCAAGTGTAGTATCTGTTCTTATCAGTTTAATATCTGATACGTCCCCTATCTGGGGACCATATATTAAATGGATTTTTAGAACAGGGAGATGGAAATAGAGCTTGCTCTGTCCACTCCACGCATTGACCTGGTATTGCAGTATTTCCAGGACCGGTGCACCCTTTCCTTATGTGTTGACTAAAAGCAGATTCCAAAAGTGTTTTTTGTCTTTGCTATTGTTTCTGTCTTTCTGAAGGGATCTCCCCTTTTAATCCCATTATTTCAACACCTGTTGGACAATGCATGAGTGATAATGAGCTCATTGATTAAATGCAATTAATGAATAGATTGCCACCTCTTGTTGTGTGTCGTCTGTGTTTCTGTGTTTCCGGCATTTCACATTGGAACACCTCATTCACCTTCCTTGTCTTCTCTCCGCCCTCCCTTTTAGGTAAGTTAAAGAGCTGCACCTGAGCCAGCCACTGATTGATTGATTGATTGATTGATTGATTGATTGATTGATTGATTGATGCAGCACAACAGTCAAATAGTGGAGTGGAGTAGGGGAACAGCAAACAGCCAATAAAGCAGCCCGCCCGCTCGCCTGCCCGCCACAATGGACCTACCTGTGTACACTAGATGGATGTGATGGAATGTACTGTCGTCCCTACATTTCAAGAAGAAGTAAGAATTGCAGTTGCAACAAAGCCTTGCTTGCCTACAAAGAGAGCAGCAATTTGGATTTGTTACTATGTTACCTAGAAGAATAACAAACTGTGCAAGGATGGAGGTTGTAGGAGCAAGGAGAAGTTGTCTGTAAAGTTGGTGGATGCCTATTTTCCATTTTGCAGTCCCTTGTCTCCCTCTTGTGGCCTCCTGGAGGCAACTAGCTGTGCAAAAAAAAGACAGCCTGGCGGCCGGCTGTTGCAGTGTTGCCCTCTCAGGCAACACTGAGTGACTGACTGAGCCTCACCGTCTTATATAAAGTTCAGACGGAACTTTGCACGTGTCATAGTGGAGCCCTCAGGATTCCAGAGCCAGCTTTCTGACATCATAATGGGGCCTCAGAGATAAAAGCCTGGGCCCAGGCAGTGTTGGTCAGTGCTGCTCAGCAGGCAGCACTGGACTGGACTGGATTACAGCTGATACAAGGTGTGAAGGAACAAGGGGTGGCTGTGGGCATGCACTTGCTGCCGCTGCCAGTGTTTATCTGCATGGCAGCAGGGCATTTGGGCGTTGCCAGGAAGGCGTTTTTATGTAGATTCCTCCTCTTTCAGCACTGCATTGTGGTGCAAGCAAAAGAAGCAAATCCTGTCTGGCTTCCTCTCCGGCCTTTATTCACCTCCCGTGTAGCTGTGAGTGTGTGAGCCTGCAGGGCCCCATGGAATTGCCTAGAAGTAGGCTGAATCGCTGCAAGGGCTGAACAGCAGTATCGGGCAGGCTCGGGCAACGCGCGGCCCGTTCGGGTTATCGCTTCTCGGCCTTTTGGCTAAGATCAAGTGTAGTATCTGTTCTTATCAGTTTAATATCTGATACGTCCCCTATCTGGGGACCATATATTAAATGGATTTTTAGAACAGGGAGATGGAAATAGAGCTTGCTCTGTCCACTCCACGCATTGACCTGGTATTGCAGTATTTCCAGGACCGGTGCACCCTTTCCTTATGTGTTGACTAAAAGCAGATTCCAAAAGTGTTTTTTGTCTTTGCTATTGTTTCTGTCTTTCTGAAGGGATCTCCCCTTTTAATCCCATTATTTCAACACCTGTTGGACAATGCATGAGTGATAATGAGCTCATTGATTAAATGCAATTAATGAATAGATTGCCACCTCTTGTTGTGTGTCGTCTGTGTTTCTGTGTTTCCGGCATTTCACATTGGAACACCTCATTCACCTTCCTTGTCTTCTCTCCGCCCTCCCTTTTAGGTAAGTTAAAGAGCTGCACCTGAGCCAGCCACTGATTGATTGATTGATTGATTGATTGATTGATTGATTGATTGATGCAGCACAACAGTCAAATAGTGGAGTGGAGTAGGGGAACAGCAAACAGCCAATAAAGCAGCCCGCCCGCTCGCCTGCCCGCCACAATGGACCTACCTGTGTACACTAGATGGATGTGATGGAATGTACTGTCGTCCCTACATTTCAAGAAGAAGTAAGAATTGCAGTTGCAACAAAGCCTTGCTTGCCTACAAAGAGAGCAGCAATTTGGATTTGTTACTATGTTACCTAGAAGAATAACAAACTGTGCAAGGATGGAGGTTGTAGGAGCAAGGAGAAGTTGTCTGTAAAGTTGGTGGATGCCTATTTTCCATTTTGCAGTCCCTTGTCTCCCTCTTGTGGCCTCCTGGAGGCAACTAGCTGTGAAAAAAAAAGACAGCCTGGCGGCCGGCTGTTGCAGTGTTGCCCTCTCAGGCAACACTGAGTGACTGACTGAGCCTCACCGTCTTATATAAAGTTCAGACGGAACTTTGCACGTGTCATAGTGGAGCCCTCAGGATTCCAGAGCCAGCTTTCTGACATCATAATGGGGCCTCAGAGATAAAAGCCTGGGCCCAGGCAGTGTTGGTCAGTGCTGCTCAGCAGGCAGCACTGGACTGGACTGGATTACAGCTGATACAAGGTGTGAAGGAACAAGGGGTGGCTGTGGGCATGCACTTGCTGCCGCTGCCAGTGTTTATCTGCATGGCAGCAGGGCATTTGGGCGTTGCCAGGAAGGCGTTTTTATGTAGATTCCTCCTCTTTCAGCACTGCATTGTGGTGCAAGCAAAAGAAGCAAATCCTGTCTGGCTTCCTCTCCGGCCTTTATTCACCTCCCGTGTAGCTGTGAGTGTGTGAGCCTGCAGGGCCCCATGGAATTGCCTAGAAGTAGGCTGAATCGCTGCAAGGGCTGAACAGCAGTATCGGGCAGGCTCGGGCAACGCGCGGCCCGTTCGGGTTATCGCTTCTCGGCCTTTTGGCTAAGATCAAGTGTAGTATCTGTTCTTATCAGTTTAATATCTGATACGTCCCCTATCTGGGGACCATATATTAAATGGATTTTTAGAACAGGGAGATGGAAATAGAGCTTGCTCTGTCCACTCCACGCATTGACCTGGTATTGCAGTATTTCCAGGACCGGTGCACCCTTTCCTTATGTGTTGACTAAAAGCAGATTCCAAAAGTGTTTTTTGTCTTTGCTATTGTTTCTGTCTTTCTGAAGGGATCTCCCCTTTTAATCCCATTATTTCAACACCTGTTGGACAATGCATGAGTGATAATGAGCTCATTGATTAAATGCAATTAATGAATAGATTGCCACCTCTTGTTGTGTGTCGTCTGTGTTTCTGTGTTTCCGGCATTTCACATTGGAACACCTCATTCACCTTCCTTGTCTTCTCTCCGCCCTCCCTTTTAGGTAAGTTAAAGAGCTGCACCTGAGCCAGCCACTGATTGATTGATTGATTGATTGATTGATTGATTGATTGATTGATTGATTGATTGATTGATTGATGCAGCACAACAGTCAAATAGTGGAGTGGAGTAGGGGAACAGCAAACAGCCAATAAAGCAGCCCGCCCGCTCGCCTGCCCGCCACAATGGACCTACCTGTGTACACTAGATGGATGTGATGGAATGTACTGTCGTCCCTACATTTCAAGAAGAAGTAAGAATTGCAGTTGCAACAAAGCCTTGCTTGCCTACAAAGAGAGCAGCAATTTGGATTTGTTACTATGTTACCTAGAAGAATAACAAACTGTGCAAGGATGGAGGTTGTAGGAGCAAGGAGAAGTTGTCTGTAAAGTTGGTGGATGCCTATTTTCCATTTTGCAGTCCCTTGTCTCCCTCTTGTGGCCTCCTGGAGGCAACTAGCTGTGCAAAAAAAAGACAGCCTGGCGGCCGGCTGTTGCAGTGTTGCCCTCTCAGGCAACACTGAGTGACTGACTGAGCCTCACCGTCTTATATAAAGTTCAGACGGAACTTTGCACGTGTCATAGTGGAGCCCTCAGGATTCCAGAGCCAGCTTTCTGACATCATAATGGGGCCTCAGAGATAAAAGCCTGGGCCCAGGCAGTGTTGGTCAGTGCTGCTCAGCAGGCAGCACTGGACTGGACTGGATTACAGCTGATACAAGGTGTGAAGGAACAAGGGGTGGCTGTGGGCATGCACTTGCTGCCGCTGCCAGTGTTTATCTGCATGGCAGCAGGGCATTTGGGCGTTGCCAGGAAGGCGTTTTTATGTAGATTCCTCCTCTTTCAGCACTGCATTGTGGTGCAAGCAAAAGAAGCAAATCCTGTCTGGCTTCCTCTCCGGCCTTTATTCACCTCCCGTGTAGCTGTGAGTGTGTGAGCCTGCAGGGCCCCATGGAATTGCCTAGAAGTAGGCTGAATCGCTGCAAGGGCTGAACAGCAGTATCGGGCAGGCTCGGGCAACGCGCGGCCCGTTCGGGTTATCGCTTCTCGGCCTTTTGGCTAAGATCAAGTGTAGTATCTGTTCTTATCAGTTTAATATCTGATACGTCCCCTATCTGGGGACCATATATTAAATGGATTTTTAGAACAGGGAGATGGAAATAGAGCTTGCTCTGTCCACTCCACGCATTGACCTGGTATTGCAGTATTTCCAGGACCGGTGCACCCTTTCCTTATGTGTTGACTAAAAGCAGATTCCAAAAGTGTTTTTTGTCTTTGCTATTGTTTCTGTCTTTCTGAAGGGATCTCCCCTTTTAATCCCATTATTTCAACACCTGTTGGACAATGCATGAGTGATAATGAGCTCATTGATTAAATGCAATTAATGAATAGATTGCCACCTCTTGTTGTGTGTCGTCTGTGTTTCTGTGTTTCCGGCATTTCACATTGGAACACCTCATTCACCTTCCTTGTCTTCTCTCCGCCCTCCCTTTTAGGTAAGTTAAAGAGCTGCACCTGAGCCAGCCACTGATTGATTGATTGATTGATTGATTGATTGATTGATTGATTGATTGATTGATTGATGCAGCACAACAGTCAAATAGTGGAGTGGAGTAGGGGAACAGCAAACAGCCAATAAAGCAGCCCGCCCGCTCGCCTGCCCGCCACAATGGACCTACCTGTGTACACTAGATGGATGTGATGGAATGTACTGTCGTCCCTACATTTCAAGAAGAAGTAAGAATTGCAGTTGCAACAAAGCCTTGCTTGCCTACAAAGAGAGCAGCAATTTGGATTTGTTACTATGTTACCTAGAAGAATAACAAACTGTGCAAGGATGGAGGTTGTAGGAGCAAGGAGAAGTTGTCTGTAAAGTTGGTGGATGCCTATTTTCCATTTTGCAGTCCCTTGTCTCCCTCTTGTGGCCTCCTGGAGGCAACTAGCTGTGCAAAAAAAAGACAGCCTGGCGGCCGGCTGTTGCAGTGTTGCCCTCTCAGGCAACACTGAGTGACTGACTGAGCCTCACCGTCTTATATAAAGTTCAGACGGAACTTTGCACGTGTCATAGTGGAGCCCTCAGGATTCCAGAGCCAGCTTTCTGACATCATAATGGGGCCTCAGAGATAAAAGCCTGGGCCCAGGCAGTGTTGGTCAGTGCTGCTCAGCAGGCAGCACTGGACTGGACTGGATTACAGCTGATACAAGGTGTGAAGGAACAAGGGGTGGCTGTGGGCATGCACTTGCTGCCGCTGCCAGTGTTTTTTCTGCATGGCAGCAGGGCATTTGGGCGTTGCCAGGAAGGCATTTTTATGTAGATTCCTCCTCTTTCAGCACTGCATTGTGGTGCAAGCAAAAGAAGCAAATCCTGTCTGGCTTCCTCTCCGGCCTTTATTCACCTCCCGTGTAGCTGTGAGTGTGTGAGCCTGCAGGGCCCCATGGAATTGCCTAGAAGTAGGCTGAATCGCTGCAAGGGCTGAACAGCAGTATCGGGCAGGCTCGGGCAACGCGCGGCCCGTTCGGGTTATCGCTTCTCGGCCTTTTGGCTAAGATCAAGTGTAGTATCTGTTCTTATCAGTTTAATATCTGATACGTCCCCTATCTGGGGACCATATATTAAATGGATTTTTAGAACAGGGAGATGGAAATAGAGCTTGCTCTGTCCACTCCACGCATTGACCTGGTATTGCAGTATTTCCAGGACCGGTGCACCCTTTCCTTATGTGTTGACTAAAAGCAGATTCCAAAAGTGTTTTTTGTCTTTGCTATTGTTTCTGTCTTTCTGAAGGGATCTCCCCTTTTAATCCCATTATTTCAACACCTGTTGGACAATGCATGAGTGATAATGAGCTCATTGATTAAATGCAATTAATGAATAGATTGCCACCTCTTGTTGTGTGTCGTCTGTGTTTCTGTGTTTCCGGCATTTCACATTGGAACACCTCATTCACCTTCCTTGTCTTCTCTCCGCCCTCCCTTTTAGGTAAGTTAAAGAGCTGCACCTGAGCCAGCCACTGATTGATTGATTGATTGATTGATTGATTGATTGATTGATTGATTGATTGATTGATTGATTGATTGATTGATGCAGCACAACAGTCAAATAGTGGAGTGGAGTAGGGGAACAGCAAACAGCCAATAAAGCAGCCCGCCCGCTCGCCTGCCCGCCACAATGGACCTACCTGTGTACACTAGATGGATGTGATGGAATGTACTGTCGTCCCTACATTTCAAGAAGAAGTAAGAATTGCAGTTGCAACAAAGCCTTGCTTGCCTACAAAGAGAGCAGCAATTTGGATTTGTTACTATGTTACCTAGAAGAATAACAAACTGTGCAAGGATGGAGGTTGTAGGAGCAAGGAGAAGTTGTCTGTAAAGTTGGTGGATGCCTATTTTCCATTTTGCAGTCCCTTGTCTCCCTCTTGTGGCCTCCTGGAGGCAACTAGCTGTGCAAAAAAAAGACAGCCTGGCGGCCGGCTGTTGCAGTGTTGCCCTCTCAGGCAACACTGAGTGACTGACTGAGCCTCACCGTCTTATATAAAGTTCAGACGGAACTTTGCACGTGTCATAGTGGAGCCCTCAGGATTCCAGAGCCAGCTTTCTGACATCATAATGGGGCCTCAGAGATAAAAGCCTGGGCCCAGGCAGTGTTGGTCAGTGCTGCTCAGCAGGCAGCACTGGACTGGACTGGATTACAGCTGATACAAGGTGTGAAGGAACAAGGGGTGGCTGTGGGCATGCACTTGCTGCCGCTGCCAGTGTTTATCTGCATGGCAGCAGGGCATTTGGGCGTTGCCAGGAAGGCGTTTTTATGTAGATTCCTCCTCTTTCAGCACTGCATTGTGGTGCAAGCAAAAGAAGCAAATCCTGTCTGGCTTCCTCTCCGGCCTTTATTCACCTCCCGTGTAGCTGTGAGTGTGTGAGCCTGCAGGGCCCCATGGAATTGCCTAGAAGTAGGCTGAATCGCTGCAAGGGCTGAACAGCAGTATCGGGCAGGCTCGGGCAACGCGCGGCCCGTTCGGGTTATCGCTTCTCGGCCTTTTGGCTAAGATCAAGTGTAGTATCTGTTCTTATCAGTTTAATATCTGATACGTCCCCTATCTGGGGACCATATATTAAATGGATTTTTAGAACAGGGAGATGGAAATAGAGCTTGCTCTGTCCACTCCACGCATTGACCTGGTATTGCAGTATTTCCAGGACCGGTGCACCCTTTCCTTATGTGTTGACTAAAAGCAGATTCCAAAAGTGTTTTTTGTCTTTGCTATTGTTTCTGTCTTTCTGAAGGGATCTCCCCTTTTAATCCCATTATTTCAACACCTGTTGGACAATGCATGAGTGATAATGAGCTCATTGATTAAATGCAATTAATGAATAGATTGCCACCTCTTGTTGTGTGTCGTCTGTGTTTCTGTGTTTCCGGCATTTCACATTGGAACACCTCATTCACCTTCCTTGTCTTCTCTCCGCCCTCCCTTTTAGGTAAGTTAAAGAGCTGCACCTGAGCCAGCCACTGATTGATTGATTGATTGATTGATTGATTGATTGATTGATTGATTGATTGATTGATTGATTGATTGATTGATGCAGCACAACAGTCAAATAGTGGAGTGGAGTAGGGGAACAGCAAACAGCCAATAAAGCAGCCCGCCCGCTCGCCTGCCCGCCACAATGGACCTACCTGTGTACACTAGATGGATGTGATGGAATGTACTGTCGTCCCTACATTTCAAGAAGAAGTAAGAATTGCAGTTGCAACAAAGCCTTGCTTGCCTACAAAGAGAGCAGCAATTTGGATTTGTTACTATGTTACCTAGAAGAATAACAAACTGTGCAAGGATGGAGGTTGTAGGAGCAAGGAGAAGTTGTCTGTAAAGTTGGTGGATGCCTATTTTCCATTTTGCAGTCCCTTGTCTCCCTCTTGTGGCCTCCTGGAGGCAACTAGCTGTGCAAAAAAAAGACAGCCTGGCGGCCGGCTGTTGCAGTGTTGCCCTCTCAGGCAACACTGAGTGACTGACTGAGCCTCACCGTCTTATATAAAGTTCAGACGGAACTTTGCACGTGTCATAGTGGAGCCCTCAGGATTCCAGAGCCAGCTTTCTGACATCATAATGGGGCCTCAGAGATAAAAGCCTGGGCCCAGGCAGTGTTGGTCAGTGCTGCTCAGCAGGCAGCACTGGACTGGACTGGATTACAGCTGATACAAGGTGTGAAGGAACAAGGGGTGGCTGTGGGCATGCACTTGCTGCCGCTGCCAGTGTTTATCTGCATGGCAGCAGGGCATTTGGGCGTTGCCAGGAAGGCGTTTTTATGTAGATTCCTCCTCTTTCAGCACTGCATTGTGGTGCAAGCAAAAGAAGCAAATCCTGTCTGGCTTCCTCTCCGGCCTTTATTCACCTCCCGTGTAGCTGTGAGTGTGTGAGCCTGCAGGGCCCCATGGAATTGCCTAGAAGTAGGCTGAATCGCTGCAAGGGCTGAACAGCAGTATCGGGCAGGCTCGGGCAACGCGCGGCCCGTTCGGGTTATCGCTTCTCGGCCTTTTGGCTAAGATCAAGTGTAGTATCTGTTCTTATCAGTTTAATATCTGATACGTCCCCTATCTGGGGACCATATATTAAATGGATTTTTAGAACAGGGAGATGGAAATAGAGCTTGCTCTGTCCACTCCACGCATTGACCTGGTATTGCAGTATTTCCAGGACCGGTGCACCCTTTCCTTATGTGTTGACTAAAAGCAGATTCCAAAAGTGTTTTTTGTCTTTGCTATTGTTTCTGTCTTTCTGAAGGGATCTCCCCTTTTAATCCCATTATTTCAACACCTGTTGGACAATGCATGAGTGATAATGAGCTCATTGATTAAATGCAATTAATGAATAGATTGCCACCTCTTGTTGTGTGTCGTCTGTGTTTCTGTGTTTCCGGCATTTCACATTGGAACACCTCATTCACCTTCCTTGTCTTCTCTCCGCCCTCCCTTTTAGGTAAGTTAAAGAGCTGCACCTGAGCCAGCCACTGATTGATTGATTGATTGATTGATTGATTGATTGATTGATTGATTGATTGATTGATTGATTGATGCAGCACAACAGTCAAATAGTGGAGTGGAGTAGGGGAACAGCAAACAGCCAATAAAGCAGCCCGCCCGCTCGCCTGCCCGCCACAATGGACCTACCTGTGTACACTAGATGGATGTGATGGAATGTACTGTCGTCCCTACATTTCAAGAAGAAGTAAGAATTGCAGTTGCAACAAAGCCTTGCTTGCCTACAAAGAGAGCAGCAATTTGGATTTGTTACTATGTTACCTAGAAGAATAACAAACTGTGCAAGGATGGAGGTTGTAGGAGCAAGGAGAAGTTGTCTGTAAAGTTGGTGGATGCCTATTTTCCATTTTGCAGTCCCTTGTCTCCCTCTTGTGGCCTCCTGGAGGCAACTAGCTGTGCAAAAAAAAGACAGCCTGGCGGCCGGCTGTTGCAGTGTTGCCCTCTCAGGCAACACTGAGTGACTGACTGAGCCTCACCGTCTTATATAAAGTTCAGACGGAACTTTGCACGTGTCATAGTGGAGCCCTCAGGATTCCAGAGCCAGCTTTCTGACATCATAATGGGGCCTCAGAGATAAAAGCCTGGGCCCAGGCAGTGTTGGTCAGTGCTGCTCAGCAGGCAGCACTGGACTGGACTGGATTACAGCTGATACAAGGTGTGAAGGAACAAGGGGTGGCTGTGGGCATGCACTTGCTGCCGCTGCCAGTGTTTATCTGCATGGCAGCAGGGCATTTGGGCGTTGCCAGGAAGGCGTTTTTATGTAGATTCCTCCTCTTTCAGCACTGCATTGTGGTGCAAGCAAAAGAAGCAAATCCTGTCTGGCTTCCTCTCCGGCCTTTATTCACCTCCCGTGTAGCTGTGAGTGTGTGAGCCTGCAGGGCCCCATGGAATTGCCTAGAAGTAGGCTGAATCGCTGCAAGGGCTGAACAGCAGTATCGGGCAGGCTCGGGCAACGCGCGGCCCGTTCGGGTTATCGCTTCTCGGCCTTTTGGCTAAGATCAAGTGTAGTATCTGTTCTTATCAGTTTAATATCTGATACGTCCCCTATCTGGGGACCATATATTAAATGGATTTTTAGAACAGGGAGATGGAAATAGAGCTTGCTCTGTCCACTCCACGCATTGACCTGGTATTGCAGTATTTCCAGGACCGGTGCACCCTTTCCTTATGTGTTGACTAAAAGCAGATTCCAAAAGTGTTTTTTGTCTTTGCTATTGTTTCTGTCTTTCTGAAGGGATCTCCCCTTTTAATCCCATTATTTCAACACCTGTTGGACAATGCATGAGTGATAATGAGCTCATTGATTAAATGCAATTAATGAATAGATTGCCACCTCTTGTTGTGTGTCGTCTGTGTTTCTGTGTTTCCGGCATTTCACATTGGAACACCTCATTCACCTTCCTTGTCTTCTCTCCGCCCTCCCTTTTAGGTAAGTTAAAGAGCTGCACCTGAGCCAGCCACTGATTGATTGATTGATTGATTGATTGATTGATTGATTGATTGATTGATTGATTGATTGATGCAGCACAACAGTCAAATAGTGGAGTGGAGTAGGGGAACAGCAAACAGCCAATAAAGCAGCCCGCCCGCTCGCCTGCCCGCCACAATGGACCTACCTGTGTACACTAGATGGATGTGATGGAATGTACTGTCGTCCCTACATTTCAAGAAGAAGTAAGAATTGCAGTTGCAACAAAGCCTTGCTTGCCTACAAAGAGAGCAGCAATTTGGATTTGTTACTATGTTACCTAGAAGAATAACAAACTGTGCAAGGATGGAGGTTGTAGGAGCAAGGAGAAGTTGTCTGTAAAGTTGGTGGATGCCTATTTTCCATTTTGCAGTCCCTTGTCTCCCTCTTGTGGCCTCCTGGAGGCAACTAGCTGTGCAAAAAAAAGACAGCCTGGCGGCCGGCTGTTGCAGTGTTGCCCTCTCAGGCAACACTGAGTGACTGACTGAGCCTCACCGTCTTATATAAAGTTCAGACGGAACTTTGCACGTGTCATAGTGGAGCCCTCAGGATTCCAGAGCCAGCTTTCTGACATCATAATGGGGCCTCAGAGATAAAAGCCTGGGCCCAGGCAGTGTTGGTCAGTGCTGCTCAGCAGGCAGCACTGGACTGGACTGGATTACAGCTGATACAAGGTGTGAAGGAACAAGGGGTGGCTGTGGGCATGCACTTGCTGCCGCTGCCAGTGTTTATCTGCATGGCAGCAGGGCATTTGGGCGTTGCCAGGAAGGCGTTTTTATGTAGATTCCTCCTCTTTCAGCACTGCATTGTGGTGCAAGCAAAAGAAGCAAATCCTGTCTGGCTTCCTCTCCGGCCTTTATTCACCTCCCGTGTAGCTGTGAGTGTGTGAGCCTGCAGGGCCCCATGGAATTGCCTAGAAGTAGGCTGAATCGCTGCAAGGGCTGAACAGCAGTATCGGGCAGGCTCGGGCAACGCGCGGCCCGTTCGGGTTATCGCTTCTCTGCCTTTTGGCTAAGATCAAGTGTAGTATCTGTTCTTATCAGTTTAATATCTGATACGTCCCCTATCTGGGGACCATATATTAAATGGATTTTTAGAACAGGGAGATGGAAATAGAGCTTGCTCTGTCCACTCCACGCATTGACCTGGTATTGCAGTATTTCCAGGACCGGTGCACCCTTTCCTTATGTGTTGACTAAAAGCAGATTCCAAAAGTGTTTTTTGTCTTTGCTATTGTTTCTGTCTTTCTGAAGGGATCTCCCCTTTTAATCCCATTATTTCAACACCTGTTGGACAATGCATGAGTGATAATGAGCTCATTGATTAAATGCAATTAATGAATAGATTGCCACCTCTTGTTGTGTGTCGTCTGTGTTTCTGTGTTTCCGGCATTTCACATTGGAACACCTCATTCACCTTCCTTGTCTTCTCTCCGCCCTCCCTTTTAGGTAAGTTAAAGAGCTGCACCTGAGCCAGCCACTGATTGATTGATTGATTGATTGATTGATTGATTGATTGATTGATTGATTGATGCAGCACAACAGTCAAATAGTGGAGTGGAGTAGGGGAACAGCAAACAGCCAATAAAGCAGCCCGCCCGCTCGCCTGCCCGCCACAATGGACCTACCTGTGTACACTAGATGGATGTGATGGAATGTACTGTCGTCCCTACATTTCAAGAAGAAGTAAGAATTGCAGTTGCAACAAAGCCTTGCTTGCCTACAAAGAGAGCAGCAATTTGGATTTGTTACTATGTTACCTAGAAGAATAACAAACTGTGCAAGGATGGAGGTTGTAGGAGCAAGGAGAAGTTGTCTGTAAAGTTGGTGGATGCCTATTTTCCATTTTGCAGTCCCTTGTCTCCCTCTTGTGGCCTCCTGGAGGCAACTAGCTGTGCAAAAAAAAGACAGCCTGGCGGCCGGCTGTTGCAGTGTTGCCCTCTCAGGCAACACTGAGTGACTGACTGAGCCTCACCGTCTTATATAAAGTTCAGACGGAACTTTGCACGTGTCATAGTGGAGCCCTCAGGATTCCAGAGCCAGCTTTCTGACATCATAATGGGGCCTCAGAGATAAAAGCCTGGGCCCAGGCAGTGTTGGTCAGTGCTGCTCAGCAGGCAGCACTGGACTGGACTGGATTACAGCTGATACAAGGTGTGAAGGAACAAGGGGTGGCTGTGGGCATGCACTTGCTGCCGCTGCCAGTGTTTATCTGCATGGCAGCAGGGCATTTGGGCGTTGCCAGGAAGGCGTTTTTATGTAGATTCCTCCTCTTTCAGCACTGCATTGTGGTGCAAGCAAAAGAAGCAAATCCTGTCTGGCTTCCTCTCCGGCCTTTATTCACCTCCCGTGTAGCTGTGAGTGTGTGAGCCTGCAGGGCCCCATGGAATTGCCTAGAAGTAGGCTGAATCGCTGCAAGGGCTGAACAGCAGTATCGGGCAGGCTCGGGCAACGCGCGGCCCGTTCGGGTTATCGCTTCTCGGCCTTTTGGCTAAGATCAAGTGTAGTATCTGTTCTTATCAGTTTAATATCTGATACGTCCCCTATCTGGGGACCATATATTAAATGGATTTTTAGAACAGGGAGATGGAAATAGAGCTTGCTCTGTCCACTCCACGCATTGACCTGGTATTGCAGTATTTCCAGGACCGGTGCACCCTTTCCTTATGTGTTGACTAAAAGCAGATTCCAAAAGTGTTTTTTGTCTTTGCTATTGTTTCTGTCTTTCTGAAGGGATCTCCCCTTTTAATCCCATTATTTCAACACC
Source organism: Rhinoderma darwinii (assembly GCF_050947455.1). Taxonomy (NCBI): domain Eukaryota; kingdom Metazoa; phylum Chordata; class Amphibia; order Anura; family Rhinodermatidae; genus Rhinoderma; species Rhinoderma darwinii. Next base: position 232,837 of record NW_027461806.1, on the reverse strand, counting down.
TGTTGGACAATGCATGAGTGATAATGAGCTCATTGATTAAATGCAATTAATGAATAGATTGCCACCTCTTGTTGTGTGTCGTCTGTGTTTCTGTGTTTCCGGCATTTCACATTGGAACACCTCATTCACCTTCCTTGTCTTCTCTCCGCCCTCCCTTTTAGGTAAGTTAAAGAGCTGCACCTGAGCCAGCCACTGATTGATTGATTGATTGATTGATTGATTGATTGATTGATTGATTGATTGATTGATTGATGCAGCACAACAGTCAAATAGTGGAGTGGAGTAGGGGAACAGCAAACAGCCAATAAAGCAGCCCGCCCGCTCGCCTGCCCGCCACAATGGACCTACCTGTGTACACTAGATGGATGTGATGGAATGTACTGTCGTCCCTACATTTCAAGAAGAAGTAAGAATTGCAGTTGCAACAAAGCCTTGCTTGCCTACAAAGAGAGCAGCAATTTGGATTTGTTACTATGTTACCTAGAAGAATAACAAACTGTGCAAGGATGGAGGTTGTAGGAGCAAGGAGAAGTTGTCTGTAAAGTTGGTGGATGCCTATTTTCCATTTTGCAGTCCCTTGTCTCCCTCTTGTGGCCTCCTGGAGGCAACTAGCTGTGCAAAAAAAAGACAGCCTGGCGGCCGGCTGTTGCAGTGTTGCCCTCTCAGGCAACACTGAGTGACTGACTGAGCCTCACCGTCTTATATAAAGTTCAGACGGAACTTTGCACGTGTCATAGTGGAGCCCTCAGGATTCCAGAGCCAGCTTTCTGACATCATAATGGGGCCTCAGAGATAAAAGCCTGGGCCCAGGCAGTGTTGGTCAGTGCTGCTCAGCAGGCAGCACTGGACTGGACTGGATTACAGCTGATACAAGGTGTGAAGGAACAAGGGGTGGCTGTGGGCATGCACTTGCTGCCGCTGCCAGTGTTTATCTGCATGGCAGCAGGGCATTTGGGCGTTGCCAGGAAGGCGTTTTTATGTAGATTCCTCCTCTTTCAGCACTGCATTGTGGTGCAAGCAAAAGAAGCAAATCCTGTCTGGCTTCCTCTCCGGCCTTTATTCACCTCCCGTGTAGCTGTGAGTGTGTGAGCCTGCAGGGCCCCATGGAATTGCCTAGAAGTAGGCTGAATCGCTGCAAGGGCTGAACAGCAGTATCGGGCAGGCTCGGGCAACGCGCGGCCCGTTCGGGTTATCGCTTCTCGGCCTTTTGGCTAAGATCAAGTGTAGTATCTGTTCTTATCAGTTTAATATCTGATACGTCCCCTATCTGGGGACCATATATTAAATGGATTTTTAGAACAGGGAGATGGAAATAGAGCTTGCTCTGTCCACTCCACGCATTGACCTGGTATTGCAGTATTTCCAGGACCGGTGCACCCTTTCCTTATGTGTTGACTAAAAGCAGATTCCAAAAGTGTTTTTTGTCTTTGCTATTGTTTCTGTCTTTCTGAAGGGATCTCCCCTTTTAATCCCATTATTTCAACACCTGTTGGACAATGCATGAGTGATAATGAGCTCATTGATTAAATGCAATTAATGAATAGATTGCCACCTCTTGTTGTGTGTCGTCTGTGTTTCTGTGTTTCCGGCATTTCACATTGGAACACCTCATTCACCTTCCTTGTCTTCTCTCCGCCCTCCCTTTTAGGTAAGTTAAAGAGCTGCACCTGAGCCAGCCACTGATTGATTGATTGATTGATTGATTGATTGATTGATTGATTGATTGATTGATTGATTGATGCAGCACAACAGTCAAATAGTGGAGTGGAGTAGGGGAACAGCAAACAGCCAATAAAGCAGCCCGCCCGCTCGCCTGCCCGCCACAATGGACCTACCTGTGTACACTAGATGGATGTGATGGAATGTACTGTCGTCCCTACATTTCAAGAAGAAGTAAGAATTGCAGTTGCAACAAAGCCTTGCTTGCCTACAAAGAGAGCAGCAATTTGGATTTGTTACTATGTTACCTAGAAGAATAACAAACTGTGCAAGGATGGAGGTTGTAGGAGCAAGGAGAAGTTGTCTGTAAAGTTGGTGGATGCCTATTTTCCATTTTGCAGTCCCTTGTCTCCCTCTTGTGGCCTCCTGGAGGCAACTAGCTGTGCAAAAAAAAGACAGCCTGGCGGCCGGCTGTTGCAGTGTTGCCCTCTCAGGCAACACTGAGTGACTGACTGAGCCTCACCGTCTTATATAAAGTTCAGACGGAACTTTGCACGTGTCATAGTGGAGCCCTCAGGATTCCAGAGCCAGCTTTCTGACATCATAATGGGGCCTCAGAGATAAAAGCCTGGGCCCAGGCAGTGTTGGTCAGTGCTGCTCAGCAGGCAGCACTGGACTGGACTGGATTACAGCTGATACAAGGTGTGAAGGAACAAGGGGTGGCTGTGGGCATGCACTTGCTGCCGCTGCCAGTGTTTATCTGCATGGCAGCAGGGCATTTGGGCGTTGCCAGGAAGGCGTTTTTATGTAGATTCCTCCTCTTTCAGCACTGCATTGTGGTGCAAGCAAAAGAAGCAAATCCTGTCTGGCTTCCTCTCCGGCCTTTATTCACCTCCCGTGTAGCTGTGAGTGTGTGAGCCTGCAGGGCCCCATGGAATTGCCTAGAAGTAGGCTGAATCGCTGCAAGGGCTGAACAGCAGTATCGGGCAGGCTCGGGCAACGCGCGGCCCGTTCGGGTTATCGCTTCTCGGCCTTTTGGCTAAGATCAAGTGTAGTATCTGTTCTTATCAGTTTAATATCTGATACGTCCCCTATCTGGGGACCATATATTAAATGGATTTTTAGAACAGGGAGATGGAAATAGAGCTTGCTCTGTCCACTCCACGCATTGACCTGGTATTGCAGTATTTCCAGGACCGGTGCACCCTTTCCTTATGTGTTGACTAAAAGCAGATTCCAAAAGTGTTTTTTGTCTTTGCTATTGTTTCTGTCTTTCTGAAGGGATCTCCCCTTTTAATCCCATTATTTCAACACCTGTTGGACAATGCATGAGTGATAATGAGCTCATTGATTAAATGCAATTAATGAATAGATTGCCACCTCTTGTTGTGTGTCGTCTGTGTTTCTGTGTTTCCGGCATTTCACATTGGAACACCTCATTCACCTTCCTTGTCTTCTCTCCGCCCTCCCTTTTAGGTAAGTTAAAGAGCTGCACCTGAGCCAGCCACTGATTGATTGATTGATTGATTGATTGATTGATTGATTGATTGATTGATGCAGCACAACAGTCAAATAGTGGAGTGGAGTAGGGGAACAGCAAACAGCCAATAAAGCAGCCCGCCCGCTCGCCTGCCCGCCACAATGGACCTACCTGTGTACACTAGATGGATGTGATGGAATGTACTGTCGTCCCTACATTTCAAGAAGAAGTAAGAATTGCAGTTGCAACAAAGCCTTGCTTGCCTACAAAGAGAGCAGCAATTTGGATTTGTTACTATGTTACCTAGAAGAATAACAAACTGTGCAAGGATGGAGGTTGTAGGAGCAAGGAGAAGTTGTCTGTAAAGTTGGTGGATGCCTATTTTCCATTTTGCAGTCCCTTGTCTCCCTCTTGTGGCCTCCTGGAGGCAACTAGCTGTGCAAAAAAAAGACAGCCTGGCGGCCGGCTGTTGCAGTGTTGCCCTCTCAGGCAACACTGAGTGACTGACTGAGCCTCACCGTCTTATATAAAGTTCAGACGGAACTTTGCACGTGTCATAGTGGAGCCCTCAGGATTCCAGAGCCAGCTTTCTGACATCATAATGGGGCCTCAGAGATAAAAGCCTGGGCCCAGGCAGTGTTGGTCAGTGCTGCTCAGCAGGCAGCACTGGACTGGACTGGATTACAGCTGATACAAGGTGTGAAGGAACAAGGGGTGGCTGTGGGCATGCACTTGCTGCCGCTGCCAGTGTTTATCTGCATGGCAGCAGGGCATTTGGGCGTTGCCAGGAAGGCGTTTTTATGTAGATTCCTCCTCTTTCAGCACTGCATTGTGGTGCAAGCAAAAGAAGCAAATCCTGTCTGGCTTCCTCTCCGGCCTTTATTCACCTCCCGTGTAGCTGTGAGTGTGTGAGCCTGCAGGGCCCCATGGAATTGCCTAGAAGTAGGCTGAATCGCTGCAAGGGCTGAACAGCAGTATCGGGCAGGCTCGGGCAACGCGCGGCCCGTTCGGGTTATCGCTTCTCGGCCTTTTGGCTAAGATCAAGTGTAGTATCTGTTCTTATCAGTTTAATATCTGATACGTCCCCTATCTGGGGACCATATATTAAATGGATTTTTAGAACAGGGAGATGGAAATAGAGCTTGCTCTGTCCACTCCACGCATTGACCTGGTATTGCAGTATTTCCAGGACCGGTGCACCCTTTCCTTATGTGTTGACTAAAAGCAGATTCCAAAAGTGTTTTTTGTCTTTGCTATTGTTTCTGTCTTTCTGAAGGGATCTCCCCTTTTAATCCCATTATTTCAACACCTGTTGGACAATGCATGAGTGATAATGAGCTCATTGATTAAATGCAATTAATGAATAGATTGCCACCTCTTGTTGTGTGTCGTCTGTGTTTCTGTGTTTCCGGCATTTCACATTGGAACACCTCATTCACCTTCCTTGTCTTCTCTCCGCCCTCCCTTTTAGGTAAGTTAAAGAGCTGCACCTGAGCCAGCCACTGATTGATTGATTGATTGATTGATTGATTGATTGATTGATTGATTGATTGATTGATGCAGCACAACAGTCAAATAGTGGAGTGGAGTAGGGGAACGCAAACAGCCAATAAAGCAGCCCGCCCGCTCGCCTGCCCGCCACAATGGACCTACCTGTGTACACTAGATGGATGTGATGGAATGTACTGTCGTCCCTACATTTCAAGAAGAAGTAAGAATTGCAGTTGCAACAAAGCCTTGCTTGCCTACAAAGAGAGCAGCAATTTGGATTTGTTACTATGTTACCTAGAAGAATAACAAACTGTGCAAGGATGGAGGTTGTAGGAGCAAGGAGAAGTTGTCTGTAAAGTTGGTGGATGCCTATTTTCCATTTTGCAGTCCCTTGTCTCCCTCTTGTGGCCTCCTGGAGGCAACTAGCTGTGCAAAAAAAAGACAGCCTGGCGGCCGGCTGTTGCAGTGTTGCCCTCTCAGGCAACACTGAGTGACTGACTGAGCCTCACCGTCTTATATAAAGTTCAGACGGAACTTTGCACGTGTCATAGTGGAGCCCTCAGGATTCCAGAGCCAGCTTTCTGACATCATAATGGGGCCTCAGAGATAAAAGCCTGGGCCCAGGCAGTGTTGGTCAGTGCTGCTCAGCAGGCAGCACTGGACTGGACTGGATTACAGCTGATACAAGGTGTGAAGGAACAAGGGGTGGCTGTGGGCATGCACTTGCTGCCGCTGCCAGTGTTTATCTGCATGGCAGCAGGGCATTTGGGCGTTGCCAGGAAGGCGTTTTTATGTAGATTCCTCCTCTTTCAGCACTGCATTGTGGTGCAAGCAAAATAAGCAAATCCTGTCTGGCTTCCTCTCCGGCCTTTATTCACCTCCCGTGTAGCTGTGAGTGTGTGAGCCTGCAGGGCCCCATGGAATTGCCTAGAAGTAGGCTGAATCGCTGCAAGGGCTGAACAGCAGTATCGGGCAGGCTCGGGCAACGCGCGGCCCGTTCGGGTTATCGCTTCTCGGCCTTTTGGCTAAGATCAAGTGTAGTATCTGTTCTTATCAGTTTAATATCTGATACGTCCCCTATCTGGGGACCATATATTAAATGGATTTTTAGAACAGGGAGATGGAAATAGAGCTTGCTCTGTCCACTCCACGCATTGACCTGGTATTGCAGTATTTCCAGGACCGGTGCACCCTTTCCTTATGTGTTGACTAAAAGCAGATTCCAAAAGTGTTTTTTGTCTTTGCTATTGTTTCTGTCTTTCTGAAGGGATCTCCCCTTTTAATCCCATTATTTCAACACCTGTTGGACAATGCATGAGTGATAATGAGCTCATTGATTAAATGCAATTAATGAATAGATTGCCACCTCTTGTTGTGTGTCGTCTGTGTTTCTGTGTTTCCGGCATTTCACATTGGAACACCTCATTCACCTTCCTTGTCTTCTCTCCGCCCTCCCTTTTAGGTAAGTTAAAGAGCTGCACCTGAGCCAGCCACTGATTGATTGATTGATTGATTGATTGATTGATTGATTGATTAATTGATTGATTGATTGATTGATGCAGCACAACAGTCAAATAGTGGAGTGGAGTAGGGGAACAGCAAACAGCCAATAAAGCAGCCCGCCCGCTCGCCTGCCCGCCACAATGGACCTACCTGTGTACACTAGATGGATGTGATGGAATGTACTGTCGTCCCTACATTTCAAGAAGAAGTAAGAATTGCAGTTGCAACAAAGCCTTGCTTGCCTACAAAGAGAGCAGCAATTTGGATTTGTTACTATGTTACCTAGAAGAATAACAAACTGTGCAAGGATGGAGGTTGTAGGAGCAAGGAGAAGTTGTCTGTAAAGTTGGTGGATGCCTATTTTCCATTTTGCAGTCCCTTGTCTCCCTCTTGTGGCCTCCTGGAGGCAACTAGCTGTGCAAAAAAAAGACAGCCTGGCAGCCGGCTGTTGCAGTGTTGCCCTCTCAGGCAACACTGAGTGACTGACTGAGCCTCACCGTCTTATATAAAGTTCAGACGGAACTTTGCACGTGTCATAGTGGAGCCCTCAGGATTCCAGAGCCAGCTTTCTGACATCATAATGGGGCCTCAGAGATAAAAGCCTGGGCCCAGGCAGTGTTGGTCAGTGCTGCTCAGCAGGCAGCACTGGACTGGACTGGATTACAGCTGATACAAGGTGTGAAGGAACAAGGGGTGGCTGTGGGCATGCACTTGCTGCCGCTGCCAGTGTTTATCTGCATGGCAGCAGGGCATTTGGGCGTTGCCAGGAAGGCGTTTTTATGTAGATTCCTCCTCTTTCAGCACTGCATTGTGGTGCAAGCAAAAGAAGCAAATCCTGTCTGGCTTCCTCTCCGGCCTTTATTCACCTCCCGTGTAGCTGTGAGTGTGTGAGCCTGCAGGGCCCCATGGAATTGCCTAGAAGTAGGCTGAATCGCTGCAAGGGCTGAACAGCAGTATCGGGCAGGCTCGGGCAACGCGCGGCCCGTTCGGGTTATCGCTTCTCGGCCTTTTGGCTAAGATCAAGTGTAGTATCTGTTCTTATCAGTTTAATATCTGATACGTCCCCTATCTGGGGACCATATATTAAATGGATTTTTAGAACAGGGAGATGGAAATAGAGCTTGCTCTGTCCACTCCACGCATTGACCTGGTATTGCAGTATTTCCAGGACCGGTGCACCCTTTCCTTATGTGTTGACTAAAAGCAGATTCCAAAAGTGTTTTTTGTCTTTGCTATTGTTTCTGTCTTTCTGAAGGGATCTCCCCTTTTAATCCCATTATTTCAACACCTGTTGGACAATGCATGAGTGATAATGAGCTCATTGATTAAATGCAATTAATGAATAGATTGCCACCTCTTGTTGTGTGTCGTCTGTGTTTCTGTGTTTCCGGCATTTCACATTGGAACACCTCATTCACCTTCCTTGTCTTCTCTCCGCCCTCCCTTTTAGGTAAGTTAAAGAGCTGCACCTGAGCCAGCCACTGATTGATTGATTGATTGATTGATTGATTGATTGATTGATTGATTGATGCAGCACAACAGTCAAATAGTGGAGTGGAGTAGGGGAACAGCAAACAGCCAATAAAGCAGCCCGCCCGCTCGCCTGCCCGCCACAATGGACCTACCTGTGTACACTAGATGGATGTGATGGAATGTACTGTCGTCCCTACATTTCAAGAAGAAGTAAGAATTGCAGTTGCAACAAAGCCTTGCTTGCCTACAAAGAGAGCAGCAATTTGGATTTGTTACTATGTTACCTAGAAGAATAACAAACTGTGCAAGGATGGAGGTTGTAGGAGCAAGGAGAAGTTGTCTGTAAAGTTGGTGGATGCCTATTTTCCATTTTGCAGTCCCTTGTCTCCCTCTTGTGGCCTCCTGGAGGCAACTAGCTGTGCAAAAAAAAGACAGCCTGGCGGCCGGCTGTTGCAGTGTTGCCCTCTCAGGCAACACTGAGTGACTGACTGAGCCTCACCGTCTTATATAAAGTTCAGACGGAACTTTGCACGTGTCATAGTGGAGCCCTCAGGATTCCAGAGCCAGCTTTCTGACATAATAATGGGGCCTCAGAGATAAAAGCCTGGGCCCAGGCAGTGTTGGTCAGTGCTGCTCAGCAGGCAGCACTGGACTGGACTGGATTACAGCTGATACAAGGTGTGAAGGAACAAGGGGTGGCTGTGGGCATGCACTTGCTGCCGCTGCCAGTGTTTATCTGCATGGCAGCAGGGCATTTGGGCGTTGCCAGGAAGGCGTTTTTATGTAGATTCCTCCTCTTTCAGCACTGCATTGTGGTGCAAGCAAAAGAAGCAAATCCTGTCTGGCTTCCTCTCCGGCCTTTATTCACCTCCCGTGTAGCTGTGAGTGTGTGAGCCTGCAGGGCCCCATGGAATTGCCTAGAAGTAGGCTGAATCGCTGCAAGGGCTGAACAGCAGTATCGGGCAGGCTCGGGCAACGCGCGGCCCGTTCGGGTTATCGCTTCTCGGCCTTTTGGCTAAGATCAAGTGTAGTATCTGTTCTTATCAGTTTAATATCTGATACGTCCCCTATCTGGGGACCATATATTAAATGGATTTTTAGAACAGGGAGATGGAAATAGAGCTTGCTCTGTCCACTCCACGCATTGACCTGGTATTGCAGTATTTCCAGGACCGGTGCACCCTTTCCTTATGTGTTGACTAAAAGCAGATTCCAAAAGTGTTTTTTGTCTTTGCTATTGTTTCTGTCTTTCTGAAGGGATCTCCCCTTTTAATCCCATTATTTCAACACCTGTTGGACAATGCATGAGTGATAATGAGCTCATTGATTAAATGCAATTAATGAATAGATTGCCACCTCTTGTTGTGTGTCGTCTGTGTTTCTGTGTTTCCGGCATTTCACATTGGAACACCTCATTCACCTTCCTTGTCTTCTCTCCGCCCTCCCTTTTAGGTAAGTTAAAGAGCTGCACCTGAGCCAGCCACTGATTGATTGATTGATTGATTGATTGATTGATTGATTGATTGATTGATTGATTGATTGATGCAGCACAACAGTCAAATAGTGGAGTGGAGTAGGGGAACAGCAAACAGCCAATAAAGCAGCCCGCCCGCTCGCCTGCCCGCCACAATGGACCTACCTGTGTACACTAGATGGATGTGATGGAATGTACTGTCGTCCCTACATTTCAAGAAGAAGTAAGAATTGCAGTTGCAACAAAGCCTTGCTTGCCTACAAAGAGAGCAGCAATTTGGATTTGTTACTATGTTACCTAGAAGAATAACAAACTGTGCAAGGATGGAGGTTGTAGGAGCAAGGAGAAGTTGTCTGTAAAGTTGGTGGATGCCTATTTTCCATTTTGCAGTCCCTTGTCTCCCTCTTGTGGCCTCCTGGAGGCAACTAGCTGTGCAAAAAAAAGACAGCCTGGCGGCCGGCTGTTGCAGTGTTGCCCTCTCAGGCAACACTGAGTGACTGACTGAGCCTCACCGTCTTATATAAAGTTCAGACGGAACTTTGCACGTGTCATAGTGGAGCCCTCAGGATTCCAGAGCCAGCTTTCTGACATCATAATGGGGCCTCAGAGATAAAAGCCTGGGCCCAGGCAGTGTTGGTCAGTGCTGCTCAGCAGGCAGCACTGGACTGGACTGGATTACAGCTGATACAAGGTGTGAAGGAACAAGGGGTGGCTGTGGGCATGCACTTGCTGCCGCTGCCAGTGTTTATCTGCATGGCAGCAGGGCATTTGGGCGTTGCCAGGAAGGCGTTTTTATGTAGATTCCTCCTCTTTCAGCACTGCATTGTGGTGCAAGCAAAATAAGCAAATCCTGTCTGGCTTCCTCTCCGGCCTTTATTCACCTCCCGTGTAGCTGTGAGTGTGTGAGCCTGCAGGGCCCCATGGAATTGCCTAGAAGTAGGCTGAATCGCTGCAAGGGCTGAACAGCAGTATCGGGCAGGCTCGGGCAACGCGCGGCCCGTTCGGGTTATCGCTTCTCGGCCTTTTGGCTAAGATCAAGTGTAGTATCTGTTCTTATCAGTTTAATATCTGATACGTCCCCTATCTGGGGACCATATATTAAATGGATTTTTAGAACAGGGAGATGGAAATAGAGCTTGCTCTGTCCACTCCACGCATTGACCTGGTATTGCAGTATTTCCAGGACCGGTGCACCCTTTCCTTATGTGTTGACTAAAAGCAGATTCCAAAAGTGTTTTTTGTCTTTGCTATTGTTTCTGTCTTTCTGAAGGGATCTCCCCTTTTAATCCCATTATTTCAACACCTGTTGGACAATGCATGAGTGATAATGAGCTCATTGATTAAATGCAATTAATGAATAGATTGCCACCTCTTGTTGTGTGTCGTCTGTGTTTCTGTGTTTCCGGCATTTCACATTGGAACACCTCATTCACCTTCCTTGTCTTCTCTCCGCCCTCCCTTTTAGGTAAGTTAAAGAGCTGCACCTGAGCCAGCCACTGATTGATTGATTGATTGATTGATTGATTGATTGATTAATTGATTGATTGATTGATTGATGCAGCACAACAGTCAAATAGTGGAGTGGAGTAGGGGAACAGCAAACAGCCAATAAAGCAGCCCGCCCGCTCGCCTGCCCGCCACAATGGACCTACCTGTGTACACTAGATGGATGTGATGGAATGTACTGTCGTCCCTACATTTCAAGAAGAAGTAAGAATTGCAGTTGCAACAAAGCCTTGCTTGCCTACAAAGAGAGCAGCAATTTGGATTTGTTACTATGTTACCTAGAAGAATAACAAACTGTGCAAGGATGGAGGTTGTAGGAGCAAGGAGAAGTTGTCTGTAAAGTTGGTGGATGCCTATTTTCCATTTTGCAGTCCCTTGTCTCCCTCTTGTGGCCTCCTGGAGGCAACTAGCTGTGCAAAAAAAAGACAGCCTGGCAGCCGGCTGTTGCAGTGTTGCCCTCTCAGGCAACACTGAGTGACTGACTGAGCCTCACCGTCTTATATAAAGTTCAGACGGAACTTTGCACGTGTCATAGTGGAGCCCTCAGGATTCCAGAGCCAGCTTTCTGACATCATAATGGGGCCTCAGAGATAAAAGCCTGGGCCCAGGCAGTGTTGGTCAGTGCTGCTCAGCAGGCAGCACTGGACTGGACTGGATTACAGCTGATACAAGGTGTGAAGGAACAAGGGGTGGCTGTGGGCATGCACTTGCTGCCGCTGCCAGTGTTTATCTGCATGGCAGCAGGGCATTTGGGCGTTGCCAGGAAGGCGTTTTTATGTAGATTCCTCCTCTTTCAGCACTGCATTGTGGTGCAAGCAAAAGAAGCAAATCCTGTCTGGCTTCCTCTCCGGCCTTTATTCACCTCCCGTGTAGCTGTGAGTGTGTGAGCCTGCAGGGCCCCATGGAATTGCCTAGAAGTAGGCTGAATCGCTGCAAGGGCTGAACAGCAGTATCGGGCAGGCTCGGGCAACGCGCGGCCCGTTCGGGTTATCGCTTCTCGGCCTTTTGGCTAAGATCAAGTGTAGTATCTGTTCTTATCAGTTTAATATCTGATACGTCCCCTATCTGGGGACCATATATTAAATGGATTTTTAGAACAGGGAGATGGAAATAGAGCTTGCTCTGTCCACTCCACGCATTGACCTGGTATTGCAGTATTTCCAGGACCGGTGCACCCTTTCCTTATGTGTTGACTAAAAGCAGATTCCAAAAGTGTTTTTTGTCTTTGCTATTGTTTCTGTCTTTCTGAAGGGATCTCCCCTTTTAATCCCATTATTTCAACACCTGTTGGACAATGCATGAGTGATAATGAGCTCATTGATTAAATGCAATTAATGAATAGATTGCCACCTCTTGTTGTGTGTCGTCTGTGTTTCTGTGTTTCCGGCATTTCACATTGGAACACCTCATTCACCTTCCTTGTCTTCTCTCCGCCCTCCCTTTTAGGTAAGTTAAAGAGCTGCACCTGAGCCAGCCACTGATTGATTGATTGATTGATTGATTGATTGATTGATTGATTGATTGATTGATTGATTGATTGATTGATGCAGCACAACAGTCAAATAGTGGAGTGGAGTAGGGGAACAGCAAACAGCCAATAAAGCAGCCCGCCCGCTCGCCTGCCCGCCACAATGGACCTACCTGTGTACACTAGATGGATGTGATGGAATGTACTGTCGTCCCTACATTTCAAGAAGAAGTAAGAATTGCAGTTGCAACAAAGCCTTGCTTGCCTACAAAGAGAGCAGCAATTTGGATTTGTTACTATGTTACCTAGAAGAATAACAAACTGTGCAAGGATGGAGGTTGTAGGAGCAAGGAGAAGTTGTCTGTAAAGTTGGTGGATGCCTATTTTCCATTTTGCAGTCCCTTGTCTCCCTCTTGTGGCCTCCTGGAGGCAACTAGCTGTGCAAAAAAAAGACAGCCTGGCGGCCGGCTGTTGCAGTGTTGCCCTCTCAGGCAACACTGAGTGACTGACTGAGCCTCACCGTCTTATATAAAGTTCAGACGGAACTTTGCACGTGTCATAGTGGAGCCCTCAGGATTCCAGAGCCAGCTTTCTGACATCATAATGGGGCCTCAGAGATAAAAGCCTGGGCCCAGGCAGTGTTGGTCAGTGCTGCTCAGCAGGCAGCACTGGACTGGACTGGATTACAGCTGATACAAGGTGTGAAGGAACAAGGGGTGGCTGTGGGCATGCACTTGCTGCCGCTGCCAGTGTTTATCTGCATGGCAGCAGGGCATTTGGGCGTTGCCAGGAAGGCGTTTTTATGTAGATTCCTCCTCTTTCAGCACTGCATTGTGGTGCAAGCAAAAGAAGCAAATCCTGTCTGGCTTCCTCTCCGGCCTTTATTCACCTCCCGTGTAGCTGTGAGTGTGTGAGCCTGCAGGGCCCCATGGAATTGCCTAGAAGTAGGCTGAATCGCTGCAAGGGCTGAACAGCAGTATCGGGCAGGCTCGGGCAACGCGCGGCCCGTTCGGGTTATCGCTTCTCGGCCTTTTGGCTAAGATCAAGTGTAGTATCTGTTCTTATCAGTTTAATATCTGATACGTCCCCTATCTGGGGACCATATATTAAATGGATTTTTAGAACAGGGAGATGGAAATAGAGCTTGCTCTGTCCACTCCACGCATTGACCTGGTATTGCAGTATTTCCAGGACCGGTGCACCCTTTCCTTATGTGTTGACTAAAAGCAGATTCCAAAAGTGTTTTTTGTCTTTGCTATTGTTTCTGTCTTTCTGAAGGGATCTCCCCTTTTAATCCCATTATTTCAACACCTGTTGGACAATGCATGAGTGATAATGAGCTCATTGATTAAATGCAATTAATGAATAGATTGCCACCTCTTGTTGTGTGTCGTCTGTGTTTCTGTGTTTCCGGCATTTCACATTGGAACACCTCATTCACCTTCCTTGTCTTCTCTCCGCCCTCCCTTTTAGGTAAGTTAAAGAGCTGCACCTGAGCCAGCCACTGATTGATTGATTGATTGATTGATTGATTGATTGATTGATTGATTGATTGATTGATGCAGCACAACAGTCAAATAGTGGAGTGGAGTAGGGGAACAGCAAACAGTCAATAAAGCAGCCCGCCCGCTCGCCTGCCCGCCACAATGGACCTACCTGTGTACACTAGATGGATGTGATGGAATGTACTGTCGTCCCTACATTTCAAGAAGAAGTAAGAATTGCAGTTGCAACAAAGCCTTGCTTGCCTACAAAGAGAGCAGCAATTTGGATTTGTTACTATGTTACCTAGAAGAATAACAAACTGTGCAAGGATGGAGGTTGTAGGAGCAAGGAGAAGTTGTCTGTAAAGTTGGTGGATGCCTATTTTCCATTTTGCAGTCCCTTGTCTCCCTCTTGTGGCCTCCTGGAGGCAACTAGCTGTGCAAAAAAAAGACAGCCTGGCGGCCGGCTGTTGCAGTGTTGCCCTCTCAGGCAACACTGAGTGACTGACTGAGCCTCACCGTCTTATATAAAGTTCAGACGGAACTTTGCACGTGTCATAGTGGAGCCCTCAGGATTCCAGAGCCAGCTTTCTGACATCATAATGGGGCCTCAGAGATAAAAGCCTGGGCCCAGGCAGTGTTGGTCAGTGCTGCTCAGCAGGCAGCACTGGACTGGACTGGATTACAGCTGATACAAGGTGTGAAGGAACAAGGGGTGGCTGTGGGCATGCACTTGCTGCCGCTGCCAGTGTTTATCTGCATGGCAGCAGGGCATTTGGGCGTTGCCAGGAAGGCGTTTTTATGTAGATTCCTCCTCTTTCAGCACTGCATTGTGGTGCAAGCAAAAGAAGCAAATCCTGTCTGGCTTCCTCTCCGGCCTTTATTCACCTCCCGTGTAGCTGTGAGTGTGTGAGCCTGCAGGGCCCCATGGAATTGCCTAGAAGTAGGCTGAATCGCTGCAAGGGCTGAACAGCAGTATCGGGCAGGCTCGGGCAACGCGCGGCCCGTTCGGGTTATCGCTTCTCGGCCTTTTGGCTAAGATCAAGTGTAGTATCTGTTCTTATCAGTTTAATATCTGATACGTCCCCTATCTGGGGACCATATATTAAATGGATTTTTAGAACAGGGAGATGGAAATAGAGCTTGCTCTGTCCACTCCACGCATTGACCTGGTATTGCAGTATTTCCAGGACCGGTGCACCCTTTCCTTATGTGTTGACTAAAAGCAGATTCCAAAAGTGTTTTTTGTCTTTGCTATTGTTTCTGTCTTTCTGAAGGGATCTCCCCTTTTAATCCCATTATTTCAACACCTGTTGGACAATGCATGAGTGATAATGAGCTCATTGATTAAATGCAATTAATGAATAGATTGCCACCTCTTGTTGTGTGTCGTCTGTGTTTCTGTGTTTCCGGCATTTCACATTGGAACACCTCATTCACCTTCCTTGCCTTCTCTCCGCCCTCCCTTTTAGGTAAGTTAAAGAGCTGCACCTGAGCCAGCCACTGATTGATTGATTGATTGATTGATTGATTGATTGATTGATTGATTGATTGATGCAGCACAACAGTCAAATAGTGGAGTGGAGTAGGGGAACAGCAAACAGCCAATAAAGCAGCCCGCCCGCTCGCCTGCCCGCCACAATGGACCTACCTGTGTACACTAGATGGATGTGATGGAATGTACTGTCGTCCCTACATTTCAAGAAGAAGTAAGAATTGCAGTTGCAACAAAGCCTTGCTTGCCTACAAAGAGAGCAGCAATTTGGATTTGTTACTATGTTACCTAGAAGAATAACAAACTGTGCAAGGATGGAGGTTGTAGGAGCAAGGAGAAGTTGTCTGTAAAGTTGGTGGATGCCTATTTTCCATTTTGCAGTCCCTTGTCTCCCTCTTGTGGCCTCCTGGAGGCAACTAGCTGTGCAAAAAAAAGACAGCCTGGCGGCCGGCTGTTGCAGTGTTGCCCGCTCAGGCAACACTGAGTGACTGACTGAGCCTCACCGTCTTATATAAAGTTCAGACGGAACTTTGCACGTGTCATAGTGGAGCCCTCAGGATTCCAGAGCCAGCTTTCTGACATCATAATGGGGCCTCAGAGATAAAAGCCTGGGCCCAGGCAGTGTTGGTCAGTGCTGCTCAGTAGGCAGCACTGGACTGGACTGGATTACAGCTGATACAAGGTGTGAAGGAACAAGGGGTGGCTGTGGGCATGCACTTGCTGCCGCTGCCAGTGTTTATCTGCATGGCAGCAGGGCATTTGGGCGTTGCCAGGAAGGCGTTTTTATGTAGATTCCTCCTCTTTCAGCACTGCATTGTGGTGCAAGCAAAAGAAGCAAATCCTGTCTGGCTTCCTCTCCGGCCTTTATTCACCTCCCGTGTAGCTGTGAGTGTGTGAGCCTGCAGGGCCCCATGGAATTGCCTAGAAGTAGGCTGAATCGCTGCAAGGGCTGAACAGCAGTATCGGGCAGGCTCGGGCAACGCGCGTCCCGTTCGGGTTATCGCTTCTCGGCCTTTTGGCTAAGATCAAGTGTAGTATCTGTTCTTATCAGTTTAATATCTGATACGTCCCCTATCTGGGGACCATATATTAAATGGATTTTTAGAACAGGGAGATGGAAATAGAGCTTGCTCTGTCCACTCCACGCATTGACCTGGTATTGCAGTATTTCCAGGACCGGTGCACCCTTTCCTTATGTGTTGACTAAAAGCAGATTCCAAAAGTGTTTTTTGTCTTTGCTATTGTTTCTGTCTTTCTGAAGGGATCTCCCCTTTTAATCCCATTATTTCAACACCTGTTGGACAATGCATGAGTGATAATGAGCTCATTGATTAAATGCAATTAATGAATAGATTGCCACCTCTTGTTGTGTGTCGTCTGTGTTTCTGTGTTTCCGGCATTTCACATTGGAACACCTCATTCACCTTCCTTGTCTTCTCTCCGCCCTCCCTTTTAGGTAAGTTAAAGAGCTGCACCTGAGCCAGCCACTGATTGATTGATTGATTGATTGATTGATTGATTGATTGATTGATTGATTGATGCAGCACAACAGTCAAATAGTGGAGTGGAGTAGGGGAACAGCAAACAGCCAATAAAGCAGCCCGCCCGCTCGCCTGCCCGCCACAATGGACCTACCTGTGTACACTAGATGGATGTGATGGAATGTACTGTCGTCCCTACATTTCAAGAAGAAGTAAGAATTGCAGTTGCAACAAAGCCTTGCTTGCCTACAAAGAGAGCAGCAATTTGGATTTGTTACTATGTTACCTAGAAGAATAACAAACTGTGCAAGGATGGAGGTTGTAGGAGCAAGGAGAAGTTGTCTGTAAAGTTGGTGGATGCCTATTTTCCATTTTGCAGTCCCTTGTCTCCCTCTTGTGGCCTCCTGGAGGCAACTAGCTGTGCAAAAAAAAGACAGCCTGGCGGCCGGCTGTTGCAGTGTTGCCCTCTCAGGCAACACTGAGTGACTGACTGAGCCTCACCGTCTTATATAAAGTTCAGACGGAACTTTGCACGTGTCATAGTGGAGCCCTCAGGATTCCAGAGCCAGCTTTCTGACATCATAATGGGGCCTCAGAGATAAAAGCCTGGGCCCAGGCAGTGTTGGTCAGTGCTGCTCAGCAGGCAGCACTGGACTGGACTGGATTACAGCTGATACAAGGTGTGAAGGAACAAGGGGTGGCTGTGGGCATGCACTTGCTGCCGCTGCCAGTGTTTATCTGCATGGCAGCAGGGCATTTGGGCGTTGCCAGGAAGGCGTTTTTATGTAGATTCCTCCTCTTTCAGCACTGCATTGTGGTGCAAGCAAAAGAAGCAAATCCTGTCTGGCTTCCTCTCCGGCCTTTATTCACCTCCCGTGTAGCTGTGAGTGTGTGAGCCTGCAGGGCCCCATGGAATTGCCTAGAAGTAGGCTGAATCGCTGCAAGGGCTGAACAGCAGTATCGGGCAGGCTCGGGCAACGCGCGGCCCGTTCGGGTTATCGCTTCTCGGCCTTTTGGCTAAGATCAAGTGTAGTATCTGTTCTTATCAGTTTAATATCTGATACGTCCCCTATCTGGGGACCATATATTAAATGGATTTTTAGAACAGGGAGATGGAAATAGAGCTTGCTCTGTCCACTCCACGCATTGACCTGGTATTGCAGTATTTCCAGGACCGGTGCACCCTTTCCTTATGTGTTGACTAAAAGCAGATTCCAAAAGTGTTTTTTGTCTTTGCTATTGTTTCTGTCTTTCTGAAGGGATCTCCCCTTTTAATCCCATTATTTCAACACCTGTTGGACAATGCATGAGTGATAATGAGCTCATTATTAAATGCAATTAATGAATAGATTGCCACCTCTTGTTGTGTGTCGTCTGTGTTTCTGTGTTTCCGGCATTTCACATTGGAACACCTCATTCACCTTCCTTGTCTTCTCTCCGCCCTCCCTTTTAGGTAAGTTAAAGAGCTGCACCTGAGCCAGCCACTGATTGATTGATTGATTGATTGATTGATTGATTGATTGATTGATTGATTGATTGATGCAGCACAACAGTCAAATAGTGGAGTGGAGTAGGGGAACAGCAAACAGCCAATAAAGCAGCCCGCCCGCTCGCCTGCCCGCCACAATGGACCTACCTGTGTACACTAGATGGATGTGATGGAATGTACTGTCGTCCCTACATTTCAAGAAGAAGTAAGAATTGCAGTTGCAACAAAGCCTTGCTTGCCTACAAAGAGAGCAGCAATTTGGATTTGTTACTATGTTACCTAGAAGAATAACAAACTGTGCAAGGATGGAGGTTGTAGGAGCAAGGAGAAGTTGTCTGTAAAGTTGGTGGATGCCTATTTTCCATTTTGCAGTCCCTTGTCTCCCTCTTGTGGCCTCCTGGAGGCAACTAGCTGTGCAAAAAAAAGACAGCCTGGCGGCCGGCTGTTGCAGTGTTGCCCTCTCAGGCAACACTGAGTGACTGACTGAGCCTCACCGTCTTATATAAAGTTCAGACGGAACTTTGCACGTGTCATAGTGGAGCCCTCAGGATTCCAGAGCCAGCTTTCTGACATCATAATGGGGCCTCAGAGATAAAAGCCTGGGCCCAGGCAGTGTTGGTCAGTGCTGCTCAGCAGGCAGCACTGGACTGGACTGGATTACAGCTGATACAAGGTGTGAAGGAACAAGGGGTGGCTGTGGGCATGCACTTGCTGCCGCTGCCAGTGTTTATCTGCATGGCAGCAGGGCATTTGGGCGTTGCCAGGAAGGCGTTTTTATGTAGATTCCTCCTCTTTCAGCACTGCATTGTGGTGCAAGCAAAAGAAGCAAATCCTGTCTGGCTTCCTCTCCGGCCTTTATTCACCTCCCGTGTAGCTGTGAGTGTGTGAGCCTGCAGGGCCCCATGGAATTGCCTAGAAGTAGGCTGAATCGCTGCAAGGGCTGAACAGCAGTATCGGGCAGGCTCGGGCAACGCGCGGCCCGTTCGGGTTATCGCTTCTCGGCCTTTTGGCTAAGATCAAGTGTAGTATCTGTTCTTATCAGTTTAATATCTGATACGTCCCCTATCTGGGGACCATATATTAAATGGATTTTTAGAACAGGGAGATGGAAATAGAGCTTGCTCTGTCCACTCCACGCATTGACCTGGTATTGCAGTATTTCCAGGACCGGTGCACCCTTTCCTTATGTGTTGACTAAAAGCAGATTCCAAAAGTGTTTTTTGTCTTTGCTATTGTTTCTGTCTTTCTGAAGGGATCTCCCCTTTTAATCCCATTATTTCAACACCTGTTGGACAATGCATGAGTGATAATGAGCTCATTGATTAAATGCAATTAATGAATAGATTGCCACCTCTTGTTGTGTGTCGTCTGTGTTTCTGTGTTTCCGGCATTTCACATTGGAACACCTCATTCACCTTCCTTGTCTTCTCTCCGCCCTCCCTTTTAGGTAAGTTAAAGAGCTGCACCTGAGCCAGCCACTTGATTGATTGATTGATTGATTGATTGATTGATTGATTGATTGATTGATTGATTGATGCAGCACAACAGTCAAATAGTGGAGTGGAGTAGGGGAACAGCAAACAGCCAATAAAGCAGCCCGCCCGCTCGCCTGCCCGCCACAATGGACCTACCTGTGTACACTAGATGGATGTGATGGAATGTACTGTCGTCCCTACATTTCAAGAAGAAGTAAGAATTGCAGTTGCAACAAAGCCTTGCTTGCCTACAAAGAGAGCAGCAATTTGGATTTGTTACTATGTTACCTAGAAGAATAACAAACTGTGCAAGGATGGAGGTTGTAGGAGCAAGGAGAAGTTGTCTGTAAAGTTGGTGGATGCCTATTTTCCATTTTGCAGTCCCTTGTCTCCCTCTTGTGGCCTCCTGGAGGCAACTAGCTGTGCAAAAAAAAGACAGCCTGGCGGCCGGCTGTTGCAGTGTTGCCCTCTCAGGCAACACTGAGTGACTGACTGAGCCTCACCGTCTTATATAAAGTTCAGACGGAACTTTGCACGTGTCATAGTGGAGCCCTCAGGATTCCAGAGCCAGCTTTCTGACATCATAATGGGGCCTCAGAGATAAAAGCCTGGGCCCAGGCAGTGTTGGTCAGTGCTGCTCAGCAGGCAGCACTGGACTGGACTGGATTACAGCTGATACAAGGTGTGAAGGAACAAGGGGTGGCTGTGGGCATGCACTTGCTGCCGCTGCCAGTGTTTATCTGCATGGCAGCAGGGCATTTGGGCGTTGCCAGGAAGGCGTTTTTATGTAGATTCCTCCTCTTTCAGCACTGCATTGTGGTGCAAGCAAAAGAAGCAAATCCTGTCTGGCTTCCTCTCCGGCCTTTATTCACCTCCCGTGTAGCTGTGAGTGTGTGAGCCTGCAGGGCCCCATGGAATTGCCTAGAAGTAGGCTGAATCGCTGCAAGGGCTGAACAGCAGTATCGGGCAGGCTCGGGCAACGCGCGGCCCGTTCGGGTTATCGCTTCTCGGCCTTTTGGCTAAGATCAAGTGTAGTATCTGTTCTTATCAGTTTAATATCTGATACGTCCCCTATCTGGGGACCATATATTAAATGGATTTTTAGAACAGGGAGATGGAAATAGAGCTTGCTCTGTCCACTCCACGCATTGACCTGGTATTGCAGTATTTCCAGGACCGGTGCACCCTTTCCTTATGTGTTGACTAAAAGCAGATTCCAAAAGTGTTTTTTGTCTTTGCTATTGTTTCTGTCTTTCTGAAGGGATCTCCCCTTTTAATCCCATTATTTCAACACCTGTTGGACAATGCATGAGTGATAATGAGCTCATTGATTAAATGCAATTAATGAATAGATTGCCACCTCTTGTTGTGTGTCGTCTGTGTTTCTGTGTTTCCGGCATTTCACATTGGAACACCTCATTCACCTTCCTTGTCTTCTCTCCGCCCTCCCTTTTAGGTAAGTTAAAGAGCTGCACCTGAGCCAGCCACTGATTGATTGATTGATTGATTGATTGATTGATTGATTGATTGATGCAGCACAACAGTCAAATAGTGGAGTGGAGTAGGGGAACAGCAAACAGCCAATAAAGCAGCCCGCCCGCTCGCCTGCCCGCCACAATGGACCTACCTGTGTACACTAGATGGATGTGATGGAATGTACTGTCGTCCCTACATTTCAAGAAGAAGTAAGAATTGCAGTTGCAACAAAGCCTTGCTTGCCTACAAAGAGAGCAGCAATTTGGATTTGTTACTATGTTACCTAGAAGAATAACAAACTGTGCAAGGATGGAGGTTGTAGGAGCAAGGAGAAGTTGTCTGTAAAGTTGGTGGATGCCTATTTTCCATTTTGCAGTCCCTTGTCTCCCTCTTGTGGCCTCCTGGAGGCAACTAGCTGTGCAAAAAAAAGACAGCCTGGCGGCCGGCTGTTGCAGTGTTGCCCTCTCAGGCAACACTGAGTGACTGACTGAGCCTCACCGTCTTATATAAAGTTCAGACGGAACTTTGCACGTGTCATAGTGGAGCCCTCAGGATTCCAGAGCCAGCTTTCTGACATCATAATGGGGCCTCAGAGATAAAAGCCTGGGCCCAGGCAGTGTTGGTCAGTGCTGCTCAGCAGGCAGCACTGGACTGGACTGGATTACAGCTGATACAAGGTGTGAAGGAACAAGGGGTGGCTGTGGGCATGCACTTGCTGCCGCTGCCAGTGTTTATCTGCATGGCAGCAGGGCATTTGGGCGTTGCCAGGAAGGCGTTTTTATGTAGATTCCTCCTCTTTCAGCACTGCATTGTGGTGCAAGCAAAAGAAGCAAATCCTGTCTGGCTTCCTCTCCGGCCTTTATTCACCTCCCGTGTAGCTGTGAGTGTGTGAGCCTGCAGGGCCCCATGGAATTGCCTAGAAGTAGGCTGAATCGCTGCAAGGGCTGAACAGCAGTATCGGGCAGGCTCGGGCAACGCGCGGCCCGTTCGGGTTATCGCTTCTCGGCCTTTTGGCTAAGATCAAGTGTAGTATCTGTTCTTATCAGTTTAATATCTGATACGTCCCCTATCTGGGGACCATATATTAAATGGATTTTTAGAACAGGGAGATGGAAATAGAGCTTGCTCTGTCCACTCCACGCATTGACCTGGTATTGCAGTATTTCCAGGACCGGTGCACCCTTTCCTTATGTGTTGACTAAAAGCAGATTCCAAAAGTGTTTTTTGTCTTTGCTATTGTTTCTGTCTTTCTGAAGGGATCTCCCCTTTTAATCCCATTATTTCAACACCTGTTGGACAATGCATGAGTGATAATGAGCTCATTGATTAAATGCAATTAATGAATAGATTGCCACCTCTTGTTGTGTGTCGTCTGTGTTTCTGTGTTTCCGGCATTTCACATTGGAACACCTCATTCACCTTCCTTGTCTTCTCTCCGCCCTCCCTTTTAGGTAAGTTAAAGAGCTGCACCTGAGCCAGCCACTGATTGATTGATTGATTGATTGATTGATTGATTGATTGATGCAGCACAACAGTCAAATAGTGGAGTGGAGTAGGGGAACAGCAAACAGCCAATAAAGCAGCCCGCCCGCTCGCCTGCCCGCCACAATGGACCTACCTGTGTACACTAGATGGATGTGATGGAATGTACTGTCGTCCCTACATTTCAAGAAGAAGTAAGAATTGCAGTTGCAACAAAGCCTTGCTTGCCTACAAAGAGAGCAGCAATTTGGATTTGTTACTATGTTACCTAGAAGAATAACAAACTGTGCAAGGATGGAGGTTGTAGGAGCAAGGAGAAGTTGTCTGTAAAGTTGGTGGATGCCTATTTTCCATTTTGCAGTCCCTTGTCTCCCTCTTGTGGCCTCCTGGAGGCAACTAGCTGTGCAAAAAAAAGACAGCCTGGCGGCCGGCTGTTGCAGTGTTGCCCTCTCAGGCAACACTGAGTGACTGACTGAGCCTCACCGTCTTATATAAAGTTCAGACGGAACTTTGCACGTGTCATAGTGGAGCCCTCAGGATTCCAGAGCCAGCTTTCTGACATCATAATGGGGCCTCAGAGATAAAAGCCTGGGCCCAGGCAGTGTTGATCAGTGCTGCTCAGCAGGCAGCACTGGACTGGACTGGATTACAGCTGATACAAGGTGTGAAGGAACAAGGGGTGGCTGTGGGCATGCACTTGCTGCCGCTGCCAGTGTTTATCTGCATGGCAGCAGGGCATTTGGGCGTTGCCAGGAAGGCGTTTTTATGTAGATTCCTCCTCTTTCAGCACTGCATTGTGGTGCAAGCAAAAGAAGCAAATCCTGTCTGGCTTCCTCTCCGGCCTTTATTCACCTCCCGTGTAGCTGTGAGTGTGTGAGCCTGCAGGGCCCCATGGAATTGCCTAGAAGTAGGCTGAATCGCTGCAAGGGCTGAACAGCAGTATCGGGCAGGCTCGGGCAACGCGCGGCCCGTTCGGGTTATCGCTTCTCGGCCTTTTGGCTAAGATCAAGTGTAGTATCTGTTCTTATCAGTTTAATATCTGATACGTCCCCTATCTGGGGACCATATATTAAATGGATTTTTAGAACAGGGAGATGGAAATAGAGCTTGCTCTGTCCACTCCACGCATTGACCTGGTATTGCAGTATTTCCAGGACCGGTGCACCCTTTCCTTATGTGTTGACTAAAAGCAGATTCCAAAAGTGTTTTTTGTCTTTGCTATTGTTTCTGTCTTTCTGAAGGGATCTCCCCTTTTAATCCCATTATTTCAACACCTGTTGGACAATGCATGAGTGATAATGAGCTCATTGATTAAATGCAATTAATGAATAGATTCAGGGGCGGACATACCGCATGTGCAGCCGGTGCAGCTGCACAAGGGCCCCGCGTGGGAAGGGGGCCCGTTCCTCTGCTGGCCGACTCAGTTCTCAGCTGCGCGATGCTGAGGACTGAGACAGAGGCCCGTGGACCACTGGCGTAGCTATAGGGGTCGCAGCGGTCGCAATTGCGACCGGGCCCCGAAGCCAGGGGGGCCCACGGCCCCCCGCACCACATCAATAAAAAGTTACTATAGTAACTCGGGCCGCGGGCCCCTGTTACTATAGTAACATACTTTACTTACCTTCCTGGTTCCGGATCGCAGCGGAGGTCCTGACGTCAGGCGCTGTGCGCAGCACATGACGTCACAGCGCTATGCGCCGCGCACAGCATCGAGACGACAGAACTCCCGCCGCGGCCGAAGAGGAAGGTAAGATAGCCCTGACTGGCGGGGTCCGACTCCTGGGACCCGCCAATCAGCTGTTTTGAAGGGGCCGCAGCACTCGTACGAGAGCTGCTCCCCTTCATTCCTGTCACTTCATTCCGGTCACACTGTGAATCGGTTTCGGCGATTCACAGTGTGGGCGAGTAGTGAAATGAAGGGGAAGCAGCTCTCGTACGAGTGCTGCGGCCCCTTCAAAACAGCTGATTTGCGGGTCCCGGGCGACACATCAGCTATTGATGGCCTATCCTGAGGATAGGCCATCAATGTTTAGGGACTGCACAACCCCTAAGCCTACGATGTAGCAGGCTTAGGGGGCCCATGAGACAGGATCACAGATTGTGTGATGCTGTCTGCTGGGCCCTGTATCTAAGCCAATCACATGGTAGGCTTAGATACATGGCCCATGCGTGATCCTGTCTGCTGGGCCCTGTATCTAAGCCTACCACACTGTAGGTTTAGATACAGGGCCCCAGCACACAGTAATCTTATACTGTATAAGATTACTGTCTGCTGGACCCTGTATCTAAGCCTACCTTGTGGTAGGCTTAGATACAGGGTCCCACAGACAGTATCACACATGGGCCCTGTATCTAAGCCTTAGGGTATGTGCACAGACACTAATTACGTCCGTAAGTGACGGATGTATTTCGGCCGCAAGTACCGGACCGAACACACTGCAGGGAGCCGGGCTCCTAGCGTCGTACTTATGTACGACGCTAGGAGTCCCTGCCTCGCTGTGGGACAACTGTCCTGTACTGTAATCATGTTTTCAGTACCGGACAGTTGTCCGGCAGCGAGGCAGGGACTCCTAGCGTCGTACATAACTATGATGCTAGGAGCCCGGCTCCCTGCAGTGTGTTCGGTCCGGTACTTGCGGCCGAAATACGTCCGTCAATTCCGGACGTAATTAGTGTGTGTGCACATACCCTAACACATGTGTTACTAATCATTTTTTGTGTGTTTTCTTACAGGTTCGGTCGTTGGACTACGGCGGATTCCAGGACTACTTCGATGACAGCTTTTTTTTTTATTAATAAAATGGTTAATGAGGGTTGTGTTTTTTTTTTTATTTCAATAAAATATTTTTTCTATGTCTTTGTGGTTTTTTTTAAACTATATTACTACCGCCTTAGTAATGGCCGCCGGCTGATTGACAGCATCCATTGCTAAGGCAGGGCTTAGTGTTAGCCGGTGCAGAGGCTAACACTAACCCCCTTTATTACCCCGGTACCCACCGCCACCAGGGGTGCTGGGAAGAGCCGGGTACGATCCAGTACCTGACCATCTGTAGTGATGGTCGGCCACTGGGGTGGCCGCAGGCTGGTATTATCAGGAGGGGAAAGGCCAGATACAGTGGCCCTTCCTACCCTGGTGATGCTAGGCTGCTGCTGCTTTATTGTATCTGGCTGGTTATGAAAATGGGGGGGACGCCACGTCATTTAAAAAATAATTGGAAAGAACGATGTCGGGTCCCCCCCAATTTTCATAACCAGCCAGATACAACACAGCAGCAGCAGGCAGCATTACAAGGGTGGGAAGGGCCACTGTTTTTGGCCTTCCCCAGCCTAATACTACCAGCCTGCGGCCACCCCGGTGCCTGCCCGTCACTACAGCTGGTCGGGTACTGGTTTGTACCCGGCTCTTCCCAGTACCCCTGGTGGCGGTGGGTACCGGGGTAATAATGGGGGTTAGTGTAGACTCTGCACCGGCTAACATTAAGCCTCGCCTTAGTAATGGAGGTTGTCAATCAGCCAGCGGCCATTACTAAGGCGGTGATAATAAAGTTTAAAAAGATACAAGCACATAGAAATTTTTTTTATTGAAATAAAAACACAACCCTCATTAACCATTTTATTGAGAATAAAAAAAACGCCGTCATTGAAGTCCTCGTATCCGAAGTCCAACAACCGAACCTGTAAAAAAAACACAAACACACAAAAATAATCAGTAACACATAAAGAAGCAAAATTATTATTCTTACCTTTCCTGGGTCCAGCGCTGGAGCCGCAATGTCAGCGAGCTGGGCCCTGTATCTAATCCTATCATGTGTGATACAGTCTGCTGAGCTGTGTATCTAATCCAATCATGTATGATACTGTGCTGGGCCCTATATCTAATCCGATCATGTGTGATACTGTCTGCTGAGCCACTGTATCTAATCCTATCATGTGTGATACTGTCTGCTGAGCCACTGTATCTAATCCTATAATGTGTGGTACTGTCTGCTGAGCCACTGTATCTAATCCTATCATGTGTGATACTGTCTGCTGAGCCACTGTATCTAATCCTATCATGTGTGGTACTGTCTGCTGAGCCACTGTATCTAATCCTATCATGTGTGGTACTGTCTGCTGAGCCACTGTATCTAATCCTATCATGTGTGATACTGTCTGCTGGGCCACTGTATCTAATCCTATCATGTGTGATACTGTCTGCTGAGCTGTGTATCTAATCCTATCATGTGTGATACTGCCTTCTGAGCCACTGTATCTAATCCTATCATGTGTGATACTGTCTGCTCAGCCACTGTATCTAATCCTATCCATAGTTTATAGGGTCGTAGTGCTATAGATATGCTATGCTGTCTCCTATACACACACTTTTTTTTGGGGCGGACACATATGTATTGGGGCTATTTCCCGGACATTTTAAGCCCTGAGGGTATGTTCACACGGCAGCGTCTGTTACGGCTGAAATTACTGTGCTGTTTTCAGGAGAAAACAGCACCGTAATTTCAGCCGTAATGGCATGTGCAGGCGTCTTTTGCTGCGTCCACTACGGAAGTAATTGAAGCTGGTTTTCCATGGAGTCCATGGAAAACGGCTCCATTTACATCTGAAGAAGTGACAGGCAGTTTTTTACGCGCCGCCTTTCGACAGCGGCGCGTAAAAAAAAATGACCATCGGCACAGAACATCGTAAGACCCATTCAAATGAATGGGCAGATGTTTTCCGACGCTTTTGAGCCGCATTTTCGGATGTAATTCAATGCTAAAACGCCCAAATTACGTCCGTAAATAGTGTGTGTGTGAACCCAGCCTTAGTGACGCACCGGCTGCTAGTGCTGCATTGTTGGGTCACTTAGGAGACCCAGCGATGCAGCTGAAAGCGGACCGTCGGCCATGAGAAGTTTGCGGGGTGGGGGGGGGGGGGCCCTGGCACATTATCTGCACAGGGGCCTTTTGCAGTCTGTGTCCGCCACTGAATAGATTGCCACCTCTTGTTGTGTGTCGTCTGTGTTTCTGTGTTTCCGGCATTTCACATTGGAACACCTCATTCACCTTCCTTGTCTTCTCTCCGCCCTCCCTTTTAGGTAAGTTAAAGAGCTGCACCTGAGCCAGCCACTGATTGATTGATTGATTGATTGATTGATTGATTGATTGATTGATTGATTGATTGATTGATGCAGCACAACAGTCAAATAGTGGAGTGGAGTAGGGGAACAGCAAACAGCCAATAAAGCAGCCCGCCCGCTCGCCTGCCCGCCACAATGGACCTACCTGTGTACACTAGATGGATGTGATGGAATGTACTGTCGTCCCTACATTTCAAGAAGAAGTAAGAATTGCAGTTGCAACAAAGCCTTGCTTGCCTACAAAGAGAGCAGCAATTTGGATTTGTTACTATGTTACCTAGAAGAATAACAAACTGTGCAAGGATGGAGGTTGTAGGAGCAAGGAGAAGTTGTCTGTAAAGTTGGTGGATGCCTATTTTCCATTTTGCAGTCCCTTGTCTCCCTCTTGTGGCCTCCTGGAGGCAACTAGCTGTGCAAAAAAAAGACAGCCTGGCGGCCGGCTGTTGCAGTGTTGCCCTCTCAGGCAACACTGAGTGACTGACTGAGCCTCACCGTCTTATATAAAGTTCAGACGGAACTTTGCACGTGTCATAGTGGAGCCCTCAGGATTCCAGAGCCAGCTTTCTGACATCATAATGGGGCCTCAGAGATAAAAGCCTGGGCCCAGGCAGTGTTGGTCAGTGCTGCTCAGCAGGCAGCACTGGACTGGACTGGATTACAGCTGATACAAGGTGTGAAGGAACAAGGGGTGGCTGTGGGCATGCACTTGCTGCCGCTGCCAGTGTTTATCTGCATGGCAGCAGGGCATTTGGGCGTTGCCAGGAAGGCGTTTTTATGTAGATTCCTCCTCTTTCAGCACTGCATTGTAGTGCAAGCAAAAGAAGCAAATCCTGTCTGGCTTCCTCTCCGGCCTTTATTCACCTCCCGTGTAGCTGTGAGTGTGTGAGCCTGCAGGGCCCCATGGAATTGCCTAGAAGTAGGCTGAATCGCTGCAAGGGCTGAACAGCAGTATCGGGCAGCCTCGGGCAACGCGCGGCCCGTTCGGGTTATCGCTTCTCGGCCTTTTGGCTAAGATCAAGTGTAGTATCTGTTCTTATCAGTTTAATATCTGATACGTCCCCTATCTGGGGACCATATATTAAATGGATTTTTAGAACAGGGAGATGGAAATAGAGCTTGCTCTGTCCACTCCACGCATTGACCTGGTATTGCAGTATTTCCAGGACCGGTGCACCCTTTCCTTATGTGTTGACTAAAAGCAGATTCCAAAAGTGTTTTTTGTCTTTGCTATTGTTTCTGTCTTTCTGAAGGGATCTCCCCTTTTAATCCCATTATTTCAACACCTGTTGGACAATGCATGAGTGATAATGAGCTCATTGATTAAATACAATTAATGAATAGATTGCCACCTCTTGTTGTGTGTCGTCTGTGTTTCTGTGTTTCCGGCATTTCACATTGGAACACCTCATTCACCTTCCTTGTCTTCTCTCCGCCCTCCCTTTTAGGTAAGTTAAAGAGCTGCACCTGAGCCAGCCACTGATTGATTGATTGATTGATTGATTGATTGATTGATTGATTGATTGATTGATGCAGCACAACAGTCAAATAGTGGAGTGGAGTAGGGGAACAGCAAACAGCCAATAAAGCAGCCCGCCCGCTCGCCTGCCCGCCACAATGGACCTACCTGTGTACACTAGATGGATGTGATGGAATGTACTGTCGTCCCTACATTTCAAGAAGAAGTAAGAATTGCAGTTGCAACAAAGCCTTGCTTGCCTACAAAGAGAGCAGCAATTTGGATTTGTTACTATGTTACCTAGAAGAATAACAAACTGTGCAAGGATGGAGGTTGTAGGAGCAAGGAGAAGTTGTCTGTAAAGTTGGTGGATGCCTATTTTCCATTTTGCAGTCCCTTGTCTCCCTCTTGTGGCCTCCTGGAGGCAACTAGCTGTGCAAAAAAAAGACAGCCTGGCGGCCGGCTGTTGCAGTGTTGCCCTCTCAGGCAACACTGAGTGACTGACTGAGCCTCACCGTCTTATATAAAGTTCAGACGGAACTTTGCACGTGTCATAGTGGAGCCCTCAGGATTCCAGAGCCAGCTTTCTGACATCATAATGGGGCCTCAGAGATAAAAGCCTGGGCCCAGGCAGTGTTGGTCAGTGCTGCTCAGCAGGCAGCACTGGACTGGACTGGATTACAGCTGATACAAGGTGTGAAGGAACAAGGGGTGGCTGTGGGCATGCACTTGCTGCCGCTGCCAGTGTTTATCTGCATGGCAGCAGGGCATTTGGGCGTTGCCAGGAAGGCGTTTTTATGTAGATTCCTCCTCTTTCAGCACTGCATTGTGGTGCAAGCAAAAGAAGCAAATCCTGTCTGGCTTCCTCTCCGGCCTTTATTCACCTCCCGTGTAGCTGTGAGTGTGTGAGCCTGCAGGGCCCCATGGAATTGCCTCGAAGTAGGCTGAATCGCTGCAAGGGCTGAACAGCAGTATCGGGCAGGCTCGGGCAACGCGCGGCCCGTTCGGGTTATCGCTTCTCGGCCTTTTGGCTAAGATCAAGTGTAGTATCTGTTCTTATCAGTTTAATATCTGATACGTCCCCTATCTGGGGACCATATATTAAATGGATTTTTAGAACAGGGAGATGGAAATAGAGCTTGCTCTGTCCACTCCACGCATTGACCTGGTATTGCAGTATTTCCAGGACCGGTGCACCCTTTCCTTATGTGTTGACTAAAAGCAGATTCCAAAAGTGTTTTTTGTCTTTGCTATTGTTTCTGTCTTTCTGAAGGGATCTCCCCTTTTAATCCCATTATTTCAACACCTGTTGGACAATGCATGAGTGATAATGAGCTCATTGATTAAATGCAATTAATGAATAGATTGCCACCTCTTGTTGTGTGTCGTCTGTGTTTCTGTGTTTCCGGCATTTCACATTGGAACACCTCATTCACCTTCCTTGTCTTCTCTCCGCCCTCCCTTTTAGGTAAGTTAAAGAGCTGCACCTGAGCCAGCCACTGATTGATTGATTGATTGATTGATTGATTGATTGATTGATTGATTGATGCAGCACAACAGTCAAATAGTGGAGTGGAGTAGGGGAACAGCAAACAGCCAATAAAGCAGCCCGCCCGCTCGCCTGCCCGCCACAATGGACCTACCTGTGTACACTAGATGGATGTGATGGAATGTACTGTCGTCCCTACATTTCAAGAAGAAGTAAGAATTGCAGTTGCAACAAAGCCTTGCTTGCCTACAAAGAGAGCAGCAATTTGGATTTGTTACTATGTTACCTAGAAGAATAACAAACTGTGCAAGGATGGAGGTTGTAGGAGCAAGGAGAAGTTGTCTGTAAAGTTGGTGGATGCCTATTTTCCATTTTGCAGTCCCTTGTCTCCCTCTTGTGGCCTCCTGGAGGCAACTAGCTGTGCAAAAAAAAGACAGCCTGGCGGCCGGCTGTTGCAGTGTTGCCCTCTCAGGCAACACTGAGTGACTGACTGAGCCTCACCGTCTTATATAAAGTTCAGACGGAACTTTGCACGTGTCATAGTGGAGCCCTCAGGATTCCAGAGCCAGCTTTCTGACATCATAATGGGGCCTCAGAGATAAAAGCCTGGGCCCAGGCAGTGTTGGTCAGTGCTGCTCAGCAGGCAGCACTGGACTGGACTGGATTACAGCTGATACAAGGTGTGAAGGAACAAGGGGTGGCTGTGGGCATGCACTTGCTGCCGCTGCCAGTGTTTATCTGCATGGCAGCAGGGCATTTTGGCGTTGCCAGGAAGGCGTTTTTATGTAGATTCCTCCTCTTTCAGCACTGCATTGTGGTGCAAGCAAAAGAAGCAAATCCTGTCTGGCTTCCTCTCCGGCCTTTATTCACCTCCCGTGTAGCTGTGAGTGTGTGAGCCTGCAGGGCCCCATGGAATTGCCTAGAAGTAGGCTGAATCGCTGCAAGGGCTGAACAGCAGTATCGGGCAGGCTCGGGCAACGCGCGGCCCGTTCGGGTTATCGCTTCTCGGCCTTTTGGCTAAGATCAAGTGTAGTATCTGTTCTTATCAGTTTAATATCTGATACGTCCTCTATCTGGGGACCATATATTAAATGGATTTTTAGAACAGGGAGATGGAAATAGAGCTTGCTCTGTCCACTCCACGCATTGACCTGGTATTGCAGTATTTCCAGGACCGATGCACCCTTTCCTTATGTGTTGACTAAAAGCAGATTCCAAAAGTGTTTTTTGTCTTTGCTATTGTTTCTGTCTTTCTGAAGGGATCTCCCCTTTTAATCCCATTATTTCAACACCTGTTGGACAATGCATGAGTGATAATGAGCTCATTGATTAAATGCAATTAATGAATAGATTGCCACCTCTTGTTGTGTGTCGTCTGTGTTTCTGTGTTTCCGGCATTTCACATTGGAACACCTCATTCACCTTCCTTGTCTTCTCTCCGCCCTCCCTTTTAGGTAAGTTAAAGAGCTGCACCTGAGCCAGCCACTGATTGATTGATTGATTGATTGATTGATTGATTGATTGATTGATTGATTGATTGATGCAGCACAACAGTCAAATAGTGGAGTGGAGTAGGGGAACAGCAAACAGCCAATAAAGCAGCCCGCCCGCTCGCCTGCCCGCCACAATGGACCTACCTGTGTACACTAGATGGATGTGATGGAATGTACTGTCGTCCCTACATTTCAAGAAGAAGTAAGAATTGCAGTTGCAACAAAGCCTTGCTTGCCTACAAAGAGAGCAGCAATTTGGATTTGTTACTATGTTACCTAGAAGAATAACAAACTGTGCAAGGATGGAGGTTGTAGGAGCAAGGAGAAGTTGTCTGTAAAGTTGGTGGATGCCTATTTTCCATTTTGCAGTCCCTTGTCTCCCTCTTGTGGCCTCCTGGAGGCAACTAGCTGTGCAAAAAAAAGACAGCCTGGCGGCCGGCTGTTGCAGTGTTGCCCTCTCAGGCAACACTGAGTGACTGACTGAGCCTCACCGTCTTATATAAAGTTCAGACGGAACTTTGCACGTGTCATAGTGGAGCCCTCAGGATTCCAGAGCCAGCTTTCTGACATCATAATGGGGCCTCAGAGATAAAAGCCTGGGCCCAGGCAGTGTTGGTCAGTGCTGCTCAGCAGGCAGCACTGGACTGGACTGGATTACAGCTGATACAAGGTGTGAAGGAACAAGGGGTGGCTGTGGGCATGCACTTGCTGCCGCTGCCAGTGTTTATCTGCATGGCAGCAGGGCATTTGGGCGTTGCCAGGAAGGCGTTTTTATGTAGATTCCTCCTCTTTCAGCACTGCATTGTGGTGCAAGCAAAAGAAGCAAATCCTGTCTGGCTTCCTCTCCGGCCTTTATTCACCTCCCGTGTAGCTGTGAGTGTGTGAGCCTGCAGGGCCCCATGGAATTGCCTAGAAGTAGGCTGAATCGCTGCAAGGGCTGAACAGCAGTATCGGGCAGGCTCGGGCAACGCGCGGCCCGTTCGGGTTATCGCTTCTCGGCCTTTTGGCTAAGATCAAGTGTAGTATCTGTTCTTATCAGTTTAATATCTGATACGTCCCCTATCTGGGGACCATATATTAAATGGATTTTTAGAACAGGGAGATGGAAATAGAGCTTGCTCTGTCCACTCCACGCATTGACCTGGTATTGCAGTATTTCCAGGACCGGTGCACCCTTTCCTTATGTGTTGACTAAAAGCAGATTCCAAAAGTGTTTTTTGTCTTTGCTATTGTTTCTGTCTTTCTGAAGGGATCTCCCCTTTTAATCCCATTATTTCAACACCTGTTGGACAATGCATGAGTGATAATGAGCTCATTGATTAAATGCAATTAATGAATAGATTGCCACCTCTTGTTGTGTGTCGTCTGTGTTTCTGTGTTTCCGGCATTTCACATTGGAACACCTCATTCACCTTCCTTGTCTTCTCTCCGCCCTCCCTTTTAGGTAAGTTAAAGAGCTGCACCTGAGCCAGCCACTGATTGATTGATTGATTGATTGATTGATTGATTGATTGATTCAGCACAACAGTCAAATAGTGGAGTGGAGTAGGGGAACAGCAAACAGCCAATAAAGCAGCCCGCCCGCTCGCCTGCCCGCCACAATGGACCTACCTGTGTACACTAGATGGATGTGATGGAATGTACTGTCGTCCCTACATTTCAAGAAGAAGTAAGAATTGCAGTTGCAACAAAGCCTTGCTTGCCTACAAAGAGAGCAGCAATTTGGATTTGTTACTATGTTACCTAGAAGAATAACAAACTGTGCAAGGATGGAGGTTGTAGGAGCAAGGAGAAGTTGTCTGTAAAGTTGGTGGATGCCTATTTTCCATTTTGCAGTCCCTTGTCTCCCTCTTGTGGCCTCCTGGAGGCAACTAGCTGTGCAAAAAAAAGACAGCCTGGCGGCCGGCTGTTGCAGTGTTGCCCTCTCAGGCAACACTGAGTGACTGACTGAGCCTCACCGTCTTATATAAAGTTCAGACGGAACTTTGCACGTGTCATAGTGGAGCCCTCAGGATTCCAGAGCCAGCTTTCTGACATCATAATGGGGCCTCAGAGATAAAAGCCTGGGCCCAGGCAGTGTTGGTCAGTGCTGCTCAGCAGGCAGCACTGGACTGGACTGGATTACAGCTGATACAAGGTGTGAAGGAACAAGGGGTGGCTGTGGGCATGCACTTGCTGCCGCTGCCAGTGTTTATCTGCATGGCAGCAGGGCATTTGGGCGTTGCCAGGAAGGCGTTTTTATGTAGATTCCTCCTCTTTCAGCACTGCATTGTGGTGCAAGCAAAAGAAGCAAATCCTGTCTGGCTTCCTCTCCGGCCTTTATTCACCTCCCGTGTAGCTGTGAGTGTGTGAGCCTGCAGGGCCCCATGGAATTGCCTAGAAGTAGGCTGAATCGCTGCAAGGGCTGAACAGCAGTATCGGGCAGGCTCGGGCAACGCGCGGCCCGTTCGGGTTATCGCTTCTCGGCCTTTTGGCTAAGATCAAGTGTAGTATCTGTTCTTATCAGTTTAATATCTGATACGTCCCCTATCTGGGGACCATATATTAAATGGATTTTTAGAACAGGGAGATGGAAATAGAGCTTGCTCTGTCCACTCCACGCATTGACCTGGTATTGCAGTATTTCCAGGACCGGTGCACCCTTTCCTTATGTGTTGACTAAAAGCAGATTCCAAAAGTGTTTTTTGTCTTTGCTATTGTTTCTGTCTTTCTGAAGGGATCTCCCCTTTTAATCCCATTATTTCAACACCTGTTGGACAATGCATGAGTGATAATGAGCTCATTGATTAAATGCAATTAATGAATAGATTGCCACCTCTTGTTGTGTGTCGTCTGTGTTTCTGTGTTTCCGGCATTTCACATTGGAACACCTCATTCACCTTCCTTGTCTTCTCTCCGCCCTCCCTTTTAGGTAAGTTAAAGAGCTGCACCTGAGCCAGCCACTGATTGATTGATTGATTGATTGATTGATTGATTGATTGATGCAGCACAACAGTCAAATAGTGGAGTGGAGTAGGGGAACAGCAAACAGCCAATAAAGCAGCCCGCCCGCTCGCCTGCCCGCCACAATGGACCTACCTGTGTACACTAGATGGATGTGATGGAATGTACTGTCGTCCCTACATTTCAAGAAGAAGTAAGAATTGCAGTTGCAACAAAGCCTTGCTTGCCTACAAAGAGAGCAGCAATTTGGATTTGTTACTATGTTACCTAGAAGAATAACAAACTGTGCAAGGATGGAGGTTGTAGGAGCAAGGAGAAGTTGTCTGTAAAGTTGGTGGATGCCTATTTTCCATTTTGCAGTCCCTTGTCTCCCTCTTGTGGCCTCCTGGAGGCAACTAGCTGTGCAAAAAAAAGACAGCCTGGCGGCCGGCTGTTGCAGTGTTGCCCTCTCAGGCAACACTGAGTGACTGACTGAGCCTCACCGTCTTATATAAAGTTCAGACGGAACTTTGCACGTGTCATAGTGGAGCCCTCAGGATTCCAGAGCCAGCTTTCTGACATCATAATGGGGCCTCAGAGATAAAAGCCTGGGCCCAGGCAGTGTTGGTCAGTGCTGCTCAGCAGGCAGCACTGGACTGGACTGGATTACAGCTGATACAAGGTGTGAAGGAACAAGGGGTGGCTGTGGGCATGCACTTGCTGCCGCTGCCAGTGTTTATCTGCATGGCAGCAGGGCATTTGGGCGTTGCCAGGAAGGCGTTTTTATGTAGATTCCTCCTCTTTCAGCACTGCATTGTGGTGCAAGCAAAAGAAGCAAATCCTGTCTGGCTTCCTCTCCGGCCTTTATTCACCTCCCGTGTAGCTGTGAGTGTGTGAGCCTGCAGGGCCCCATGGAATTGCCTAGAAGTAGGCTGAATCGCTGCAAGGGCTGAACAGCAGTATCGGGCAGGCTCGGGCAACGCGCGGCCCGTTCGGGTTATCGCTTCTCTGCCTTTTGGCTAAGATCAAGTGTAGTATCTGTTCTTATCAGTTTAATATCTGATACGTCCCCTATCTGGGGACCATATATTAAATGGATTTTTAGAACAGGGAGATGGAAATAGAGCTTGCTCTGTCCACTCCACGCATTGACCTGGTATTGCAGTATTTCCAGGACCGGTGCACCCTTTCCTTATGTGTTGACTAAAAGCAGATTCCAAAAGTGTTTTTTGTCTTTGCTATTGTTTCTGTCTTTCTGAAGGGATCTCCCCTTTTAATCCCATTATTTCAACACCTGTTGGACAATGCATGAGTGATAATGAGCTCATTGATTAAATGCAATTAATGAATAGATTGCCACCTCTTGTTGTGTGTCGTCTGTGTTTCTGTGTTTCCGGCATTTCACATTGGAACACCTCATTCACCTTCCTTGTCTTCTCTCCGCCCTCCCTTTTAGGTAAGTTAAAGAGCTGCACCTGAGCCAGCCACTGATTGATTGATTGATTGATTGATTGATTGATTGATTGATTGATTGATTGATTGATGCAGCACAACAGTCAAATAGTGGAGTGGAGTAGGGGAACAGCAAACAGTCAATAAAGCAGCCCGCCCGCTCGCCTGCCCGCCACAATGGACCTACCTGTGTACACTAGATGGATGTGATGGAATGTACTGTCGTCCCTACATTTCAAGAAGAAGTAAGAATTGCAGTTGCAACAAAGCCTTGCTTGCCTACAAAGAGAGCAGCAATTTGGATTTGTTACTATGTTACCTAGAAGAATAACAAACTGTGCAAGGATGGAGGTTGTAGGAGCAAGGAGAAGTTGTCTGTAAAGTTGGTGGATGCCTATTTTCCATTTTGCAGTCCCTTGTCTCCCTCTTGTGGCCTCCTGGAGGCAACTAGCTGTGCAAAAAAAAGACAGCCTGGCGGCCGGCTGTTGCAGTGTTGCCCTCTCAGGCAACACTGAGTGACTGACTGAGCCTCACCGTCTTATATAAAGTTCAGACGGAACTTTGCACGTGTCATAGTGGAGCCCTCAGGATTCCAGAGCCAGCTTTCTGACATCATAATGGGGCCTCAGAGATAAAAGCCTGGGCCCAGGCAGTGTTGGTCAGTGCTGCTCAGCAGGCAGCACTGGACTGGACTGGATTACAGCTGATACAAGGTGTGAAGGAACAAGGGGTGGCTGTGGGCATGCACTTGCTGCCGCTGCCAGTGTTTATCTGCATGGCAGCAGGGCATTTGGGCGTTGCCAGGAAGGCGTTTTTATGTAGATTCCTCCTCTTTCAGCACTGCATTGTGGTGCAAGCAAAAGAAGCAAATCCTGTCTGGCTTCCTCTCCGGCCTTTATTCACCTCCCGTGTAGCTGTGAGTGTGTGAGCCTGCAGGGCCCCATGGAATTGCCTAGAAGTAGGCTGAATCGCTGCAAGGGCTGAACAGCAGTATCGGGCAGGCTCTGGCAACGCGCGGCCCGTTCGGGTTATCGCTTCTCGGCCTTTTGGCTAAGATCAAGTGTAGTATCTGTTCTTATCAGTTTAATATCTGATACGTCCCCTATCTGGGGACCATATATTAAATGGATTTTTAGAACAGGGAGATGGAAATAGAGCTTGCTCTGTCCACTCCACGCATTGACCTGGTATTGCAGTATTTCCAGGACCGGTGCACCCTTTCCTTATGTGTTGACTAAAAGCAGATTCCAAAAGTGTTTTTTGTCTTTGCTATTGTTTCTGTCTTTCTGAAGGGATCTCCCCTTTTAATCCCATTATTTCAACACCTGTTGGACAATGCATGAGTGATAATGAGCTCATTGATTAAATGCAATTAATGAATAGATTGCCACCTCTTGTTGTGTGTCGTCTGTGTTTCTGTGTTTCCGGCATTTCACATTGGAACACCTCATTCACCTTCCTTGTCTTCTCTCCGCCCTCCCTTTTAGGTAAGTTAAAGAGCTGCACCTGAGCCAGCCACTGATTGATTGATTGATTGATTGATTGATTGATTGATTGATTGATTGATGCAGCACAACAGTCAAATAGTGGAGTGGAGTAGGGGAACAGCAAACAGCCAATAAAGCAGCCCGCCCGCTCGCCTGCCCGCCACAATGGACCTACCTGTGTACACTAGATGGATGTGATGGAATGTACTGTCGTCCCTACATTTCAAGAAGAAGTAAGAATTGCAGTTGCAACAAAGCCTTGCTTGCCTACAAAGAGAGCAGCAATTTGGATTTGTTACTATGTTACCTAGAAGAATAACAAACTGTGCAAGGATGGAGGTTGTAGGAGCAAGGAGAAGTTGTCTGTAAAGTTGGTGGATGCCTATTTTCCATTTTGCAGTCCCTTGTCTCCCTCTTGTGGCCTCCTGGAGGCAACTAGCTGTGCAAAAAAAAGACAGCCTGGCGGCCGGCTGTTGCAGTGTTGCCCTCTCAGGCAACACTGAGTGACTGACTGAGCCTCACCGTCTTATATAAAGTTCAGACGGAACTTTGCACGTGTCATAGTGGAGCCCTCAGGATTCCAGAGCCAGCTTTCTGACATCATAATGGGGCCTCAGAGATAAAAGCCTGGGCCCAGGCAGTGTTGGTCAGTGCTGCTCAGCAGGCAGCACTGGACTGGACTGGATTACAGCTGATACAAGG
This sequence comes from Rhinoderma darwinii, assembly GCF_050947455.1. Taxonomy (NCBI): domain Eukaryota; kingdom Metazoa; phylum Chordata; class Amphibia; order Anura; family Rhinodermatidae; genus Rhinoderma; species Rhinoderma darwinii. The sequence goes on along the minus strand of NW_027461806.1, from coordinate 194,284 downwards.
TGTGAAGGAACAAGGGGTGGCTGTGGGCATGCACTTGCTGCCGCTGCCAGTGTTTATCTGCATGGCAGCAGGGCATTTGGGCGTTGCCAGGAAGGCGTTTTTATGTAGATTCCTCCTCTTTCAGCACTGCATTGTGGTGCAAGCAAAAGAAGCAAGTCCTGTCTGGCTTCCTCTCCGGCCTTTATTCACCTCCCGTGTAGCTGTGAGTGTGTGAGCCTGCAGGGCCCCATGGAATTGCCTAGAAGTAGGCTGAATCGCTGCAAGGGCTGAACAGCAGTATCGGGCAGGCTCGGGCAACGCGCGGCCCGTTCGGGTTATCGCTTCTCGGCCTTTTGGCTAAGATCAAGTGTAGTATCTGTTCTTATCAGTTTAATATCTGATACGTCCCCTATCTGGGGACCATATATTAAATGGATTTTTAGAACAGGGAGATGGAAATAGAGCTTGCTCTGTCCACTCCACGCATTGACCTGGTATTGCAGTATTTCCAGGACCGGTGCACCCTTTCCTTATGTGTTGACTAAAAGCAGATTCCAAAAGTGTTTTTTGTCTTTGCTATTGTTTCTGTCTTTCTGAAGGGATCTCCCCTTTTAATCCCATTATTTCAACACCTGTTGGACAATGCATGAGTGATAATGAGCTCATTGATTAAATGCAATTAATGAATAGATTGCCACCTCTTGTTGTGTGTCGTCTGTGTTTCTGTGTTTCCGGCATTTCACATTGGAACACCTCATTCACCTTCCTTGTCTTCTCTCCGCCCTCCCTTTTAGGTAAGTTAAAGAGCTGCACCTGAGCCAGCCACTGATTGATTGATTGATTGATTGATTGATTGATGCAGCACAACAGTCAAATAGTGGAGTGGAGTAGGGGAACAGCAAACAGCCAATAAAGCAGCCCGCCCGCTCGCCTGCCCGCCACAATGGACCTACCTGTGTACACTAGATGGATGTGATGGAATGTACTGTCGTCCCTACATTTCAAGAAGAAGTAAGAATTGCAGTTGCAACAAAGCCTTGCTTGCCTACAAAGAGAGCAGCAATTTGGATTTGTTACTATGTTACCTAGAAGAATAACAAACTGTGCAAGGATGGAGGTTGTAGGAGCAAGGAGAAGTTGTCTGTAAAGTTGGTGGATGCCTATTTTCCATTTTGCAGTCCCTTGTCTCCCTCTTGTGGCCTCCTGGAGGCAACTAGCTGTGCAAAAAAAAGACAGCCTGGCGGCCGGCTGTTGCAGTGTTGCCCTCTCAGGCAACACTGAGTGACTGACTGAGCCTCACCGTCTTATATAAAGTTCAGACGGAACTTTGCACGTGTCATAGTGGAGCCCTCAGGATTCCAGAGCCAGCTTTCTGACATCATAATGGGGCCTCAGAGATAAAAGCCTGGGCCCAGGCAGTGTTGGTCAGTGCTGCTCAGCAGGCAGCACTGGACTGGACTGGATTACAGCTGATACAAGGTGTGAAGGAACAAGGGGTGGCTGTGGGCATGCACTTGCTGCCGCTGCCAGTGTTTATCTGCATGGCAGCAGGGCATTTGGGCGTTGCCAGGAAGGCGTTTTTATGTAGATTCCTCCTCTTTCAGCACTGCATTGTGGTGCAAGCAAAAGAAGCAAATCCTGTCTGGCTTCCTCTCCGGCCTTTATTCACCTCCCGTGTAGCTGTGAGTGTGTGAGCCTGCAGGGCCCCATGGAATTGCCTAGAAGTAGGCTGAATCGCTGCAAGGGCTGAACAGCAGTATCGGGCAGGCTCGGGCAACGCGCGGCCCGTTCGGGTTATCGCTTCTCGGCCTTTTGGCTAAGATCAAGTGTAGTATCTGTTCTTATCAGTTTAATATCTGATACGTCCCCTATCTGGGGACCATATATTAAATGGATTTTTAGAACAGGGAGATGGAAATAGAGCTTGCTCTGTCCACTCCACGCATTGACCTGGTATTGCAGTATTTCCAGGACCGGTGCACCCTTTCCTTATGTGTTGACTAAAAGCAGATTCCAAAAGTGTTTTTTGTCTTTGCTATTGTTTCTGTCTTTCTGAAGGGATCTCCCCTTTTAATCCCATTATTTCAACACCTGTTGGACAATGCATGAGTGATAATGAGCTCATTGATTAAATGCAATTAATGAATAGATTGCCACCTCTTGTTGTGTGTCGTCTGTGTTTCTGTGTTTCCGGCATTTCACATTGGAACACCTCATTCACCTTCCTTGTCTTCTCTCCGCCCTCCCTTTTAGGTAAGTTAAAGAGCTGCACCTGAGCCAGCCACTGATTGATTGATTGATTGATTGATTGATTGATTGATTGATTGATTGATTGATTGATGCAGCACAACAGTCAAATAGTGGAGTGGAGTAGGGGAACAGCAAACAGCCAATAAAGCAGCCCGCCCGCTCGCCTGCCCGCCACAATGGACCTACCTGTGTACACTAGATGGATGTGATGGAATGTACTGTCGTCCCTACATTTCAAGAAGAAGTAAGAATTGCAGTTGCAACAAAGCCTTGCTTGCCTACAAAGAGAGCAGCAATTTGGATTTGTTACTATGTTACCTAGAAGAATAACAAACTGTGCAAGGATGGAGGTTGTAGGAGCAAGGAGAAGTTGTCTGTAAAGTTGGTGGATGCCTATTTTCCATTTTGCAGTCCCTTGTCTCCCTCTTGTGGCCTCCTGGAGGCAACTAGCTGTGCAAAAAAAAGACAGCCTGGCGGCCGGCTGTTGCAGTGTTGCCCTCTCAGGCAACACTGAGTGACTGACTGAGCCTCACCGTCTTATATAAAGTTCAGACGGAACTTTGCACGTGTCATAGTGGAGCCCTCAGGATTCCAGAGCCAGCTTTCTGACATCATAATGGGGCCTCAGAGATAAAAGCCTGGGCCCAGGCAGTGTTGGTCAGTGCTGCTCAGCAGGCAGCACTGGACTGGACTGGATTACAGCTGATACAAGGTGTGAAGGAACAAGGGGTGGCTGTGGGCATGCACTTGCTGCCGCTGCCAGTGTTTATCTGCATGGCAGCAGGGCATTTGGGCGTTGCCAGGAAGGCGTTTTTATGTAGATTCCTCCTCTTTCAGCACTGCATTGTGGTGCAAGCAAAAGAAGCAAATCCTGTCTGGCTTCCTCTCCGGCCTTTATTCACCTCCCGTGTAGCTGTGAGTGTGTGAGCCTGCAGGGCCCCATGGAATTGCCTAGAAGTAGGCTGAATCGCTGCAAGGGCTGAACAGCAGTATCGGGCAGGCTCGGGCAACGCGCGGCCCGTTCGGGTTATCGCTTCTCGGCCTTTTGGCTAAGATCAAGTGTAGTATCTGTTCTTATCAGTTTAATATCTGATACGTCCCCTATCTGGGGACCATATATTAAATGGATTTTTAGAACAGGGAGATGGAAATAGAGCTTGCTCTGTCCACTCCACGCATTGACCTGGTATTGCAGTATTTCCAGGACCGGTGCACCCTTTCCTTATGTGTTGACTAAAAGCAGATTCCAAAAGTGTTTTTTGTCTTTGCTATTGTTTCTGTCTTTCTGAAGGGATCTCCCCTTTTAATCCCATTATTTCAACACCTGTTGGACAATGCATGAGTGATAATGAGCTCATTGATTAAATGCAATTAATGAATAGATTGCCACCTCTTGTTGTGTGTCGTCTGTGTTTCTGTGTTTCCGGCATTTCACATTGGAACACCTCATTCACCTTCCTTGTCTTCTCTCCGCCCTCCCTTTTAGGTAAGTTAAAGAGCTGCACCTGAGCCAGCCACTGATTGATTGATTGATTGATTGATTGATTGATTGATTGATTGATTGATTGATTGATGCAGCACAACAGTCAAATAGTGGAGTGGAGTAGGGGAACAGCAAACAGCCAATAAAGCAGCCCGCCCGCTCGCCTGCCCGCCACAATGGACCTACCTGTGTACACTAGATGGATGTGATGGAATGTACTGTCGTCCCTACATTTCAAGAAGAAGTAAGAATTGCAGTTGCAACAAAGCCTTGCTTGCCTACAAAGAGAGCAGCAATTTGGATTTGTTACTATGTTACCTAGAAGAATAACAAACTGTGCAAGGATGGAGGTTGTAGGAGCAAGGAGAAGTTGTCTGTAAAGTTGGTGGATGCCTATTTTCCATTTTGCAGTCCCTTGTCTCCCTCTTGTGGCCTCCTGGAGGCAACTAGCTGTGCAAAAAAAAGACAGCCTGGCGGCCGGCTGTTGCAGTGTTGCCCTCTCAGGCAACACTGAGTGACTGACTGAGCCTCACCGTCTTATATAAAGTTCAGACGGAACTTTGCACGTGTCATAGTGGAGCCCTCAGGATTCCAGAGCCAGCTTTCTGACATCATAATGGGGCCTCAGAGATAAAAGCCTGGGCCCAGGCAGTGTTGGTCAGTGCTGCTCAGCAGGCAGCACTGGACTGGACTGGATTACAGCTGATACAAGGTGTGAAGGAACAAGGGGTGGCTGTGGGCATGCACTTGCTGCCGCTGCCAGTGTTTATCTGCATGGCAGCAGGGCATTTGGGCGTTGCCAGGAAGGCGTTTTTATGTAGATTCCTCCTCTTTCAGCACTGCATTGTGGTGCAAGCAAAAGAAGCAAATCCTGTCTGGCTTCCTCTCCGGCCTTTATTCACCTCCCGTGTAGCTGTGAGTGTGTGAGCCTGCAGGGCCCCATGGAATTGCCTAGAAGTAGGCTGAATCGCTGCAAGGGCTGAACAGCAGTATCGGGCAGGCTCGGGCAACGCGCGGCCCGTTCGGGTTATCGCTTCTCGGCCTTTTGGCTAAGATCAAGTGTAGTATCTGTTCTTATCAGTTTAATATCTGATACGTCCCCTATCTGGGGACCATATATTAAATGGATTTTTAGAACAGGGAGATGGAAATAGAGCTTGCTCTGTCCACTCCACGCATTGACCTGGTATTGCAGTATTTCCAGGACCGGTGCACCCTTTCCTTATGTGTTGACTAAAAGCAGATTCCAAAAGTGTTTTTTGTCTTTGCTATTGTTTCTGTCTTTCTGAAGGGATCTCCCCTTTTAATCCCATTATTTCAACACCTGTTGGACAATGCATGAGTGATAATGAGCTCATTGATTAAATGCAATTAATGAATAGATTGCCACCTCTTGTTGTGTGTCGTCTGTGTTTCTGTGTTTCCGGCATTTCACATTGGAACACCTCATTCACCTTCCTTGTCTTCTCTCCGCCCTCCCTTTTAGGTAAGTTAAAGAGCTGCACCTGAGCCAGCCACTGATTGATTGATTGATTGATTGATTGATTGATTGATTGATTGATTGATTGATGCAGCACAACAGTCAAATAGTGGAGTGGAGTAGGGGAACAGCAAACAGCCAATAAAGCAGCCCGCCCGCTCGCCTGCCCGCCACAATGGACCTACCTGTGTACACTAGATGGATGTGATGGAATGTACTGTCGTCCCTACATTTCAAGAAGAAGTAAGAATTGCAGTTGCAACAAAGCCTTGCTTGCCTACAAAAAAAGCAGCAATTTGGATTTGTTACTATGTTACCTAGAAGAATAACAAACTGTGCAAGGATGGATGTTGTAGGAGCAAGGAGAAGTTGTCTGTAAAGTTGGTGGATGCCTATTTTCCATTTTGCAGTCCCTTGTCTCCCTCTTGTGGCCTCCTGGAGGCAACTAGCTGTGCAAAAAAAAGACAGCCTGGCGGCCGGCTGTTGCAGTGTTGCCCTCTCAGGCAACACTGAGTGACTGACTGAGCCTCACCGTCTTATATAAAGTTCAGACGGAACTTTGCACGTGTCATAGTGGAGCCCTCAGGATTCCAGAGCCAGCTTTCTGACATCATAATGGGGCCTCAGAGATAAAAGCCTGGGCCCAGGCAGTGTTGGTCAGTGCTGCTCAGCAGGCAGCACTGGACTGGACTGGATTACAGCTGATACAAGGTGTGAAGGAACAAGGGGTGGCTGTGGGCATGCACTTGCTGCCGCTGCCAGTGTTTATCTGCATGGCAGCAGGGCATTTGGGCGTTGCCAGGAAGGCGTTTTTATGTAGATTCCTCCTCTTTCAGCACTGCATTGTGGTGCAAGCAAAAGAAGCAAATCCTGTCTGGCTTCCTCTCCGGCCTTTATTCACCTCCCGTGTAGCTGTGAGTGTGTGAGCCTGCAGGGCCCCATGGAATTGCCTAGAAGTAGGCTGAATCGCTGCAAGGGCTGAACAGCAGTATCGGGCAGGCTCGGGCAACGCGCGGCCCGTTCGGGTTATCGCTTCTCGGCCTTTTGGCTAAGATCAAGTGTAGTATCTGTTCTTATCAGTTTAATATCTGATACGTCCCCTATCTGGGGACCATATATTAAATGGATTTTTAGAACAGGGAGATGGAAATAGAGCTTGCTCTGTCCACTCCACGCATTGACCTGGTATTGCAGTATTTCCAGGACCGGTGCACCCTTTCCTTATGTGTTGACTAAAAGCAGATTCCAAAAGTGTTTTTTGTCTTTGCTATTGTTTCTGTCTTTCTGAAGGGATCTCCCCTTTTAATCCCATTATTTCAACACCTGTTGGACAATGCATGAGTGATAATGAGCTCATTGATTAAATGCAATTAATGAATAGATTGCCACCTCTTGTTGTGTGTCGTCTGTGTTTCTGTGTTTCCGGCATTTCACATTGGAACACCTCATTCACCTTCCTTGTCTTCTCTCCGCCCTCCCTTTTAGGTAAGTTAAAGAGCTGCACCTGAGCCAGCCACTGATTGATTGATTGATTGATTGATTGATTGATTGATTGATTGATTGATTGATTGATTGATTGATGCAGCACAACAGTCAAATAGTGGAGTGGAGTAGGGGAACAGCAAACAGCCAATAAAGCAGCCCGCCCGCTCGCCTGCCCGCCACAATGGACCTACCTGTGTACACTAGATGGATGTGATGGAATGTACTGTCGTCCCTACATTTCAAGAAGAAGTAAGAATTGCAGTTGCAACAAAGCCTTGCTTGCCTACAAAGAGAGCAGCAATTTGGATTTGTTACTATGTTACCTAGAAGAATAACAAACTGTGCAAGGATGGAGGTTGTAGGAGCAAGGAGAAGTTGTCTGTAAAGTTGGTGGATGCCTATTTTCCATTTTGCAGTCCCTTGTCTCCCTCTTGTGGCCTCCTGGAGGCAACTAGCTGTGCAAAAAAAAGACAGCCTGGCGGCCGGCTGTTGCAGTGTTGCCCTCTCAGGCAACACTGAGTGACTGACTGAGCCTCACCGTCTTATATAAAGTTCAGACGGAACTTTGCACGTGTCATAGTGGAGCCCTCAGGATTCCAGAGCCAGCTTTCTGACATCATAATGGGGCCTCAGAGATAAAAGCCTGGGCCCAGGCAGTGTTGGTCAGTGCTGCTCAGCAGGCAGCACTGGACTGGACTGGATTACAGCTGATACAAGGTGTGAAGGAACAAGGGGTGGCTGTGGGCATGCACTTGCTGCCGCTGCCAGTGTTTATCTGCATGGCAGCAGGGCATTTGGGCGTTGCCAGGAAGGCGTTTTTATGTAGATTCCTCCTCTTTCAGCACTGCATTGTGGTGCAAGCAAAAGAAGCAAATCCTGTCTGGCTTCCTCTCCGGCCTTTATTCACCTCCCGTGTAGCTGTGAGTGTGTGAGCCTGCAGGGCCCCATGGAATTGCCTAGAAGTAGGCTGAATCGCTGCAAGGGCTGAACAGCAGTATCGGGCAGGCTCGGGCAACGCGCGGCCCGTTCGGGTTATCGCTTCTCGGCCTTTTGGCTAAGATCAAGTGTAGTATCTGTTCTTATCAGTTTAATATCTGATACGTCCCCTATCTGGGGACCATATATTAAATGGATTTTTAGAACAGGGAGATGGAAATAGAGCTTGCTCTGTCCACTCCACGCATTGACCTGGTATTGCAGTATTTCCAGGACCGGTGCACCCTTTCCTTATGTGTTGACTAAAAGCAGATTCCAAAAGTGTTTTTTGTCTTTGCTATTGTTTCTGTCTTTCTGAAGGGATCTCCCCTTTTAATCCCATTATTTCAACACCTGTTGGACAATGCATGAGTGATAATGAGCTCATTGATTAAATGCAATTAATGAATAGATTGCCACCTCTTGTTGTGTGTCGTCTGTGTTTCTGTGTTTCCGGCATTTCACATTGGAACACCTCATTCACCTTCCTTGTCTTCTCTCCGCCCTCCCTTTTAGGTAAGTTAAAGAGCTGCACCTGAGCCAGCCACTGATTGATTGATTGATTGATTGATTGATTGATTGATTGATTGATTGATTGATTGATGCAGCACAACAGTCAAATAGTGGAGTGGAGTAGGGGAACAGCAAACAGCCAATAAAGCAGCCCGCCCGCTCGCCTGCCCGCCACAATGGACCTACCTGTGTACACTAGATGGATGTGATGGAATGTACTGTCGTCCCTACATTTCAAGAAGAAGTAAGAATTGCAGTTGCAACAAAGCCTTGCTTGCCTACAAAAAAAGCAGCAATTTGGATTTGTTACTATGTTACCTAGAAGAATAACAAACTGTGCAAGGATGGATGTTGTAGGAGCAAGGAGAAGTTGTCTGTAAAGTTGGTGGATGCCTATTTTCCATTTTGCAGTCCCTTGTCTCCCTCTTGTGGCCTCCTGGAGGCAACTAGCTGTGCAAAAAAAAGACAGCCTGGCGGCCGGCTGTTGCAGTGTTGCCCTCTCAGGCAACACTGAGTGACTGACTGAGCCTCACCGTCTTATATAAAGTTCAGACGGAACTTTGCACGTGTCATAGTGGAGCCCTCAGGATTCCAGAGCCAGCTTTCTGACATCATAATGGGGCCTCAGAGATAAAAGCCTGGGCCCAGGCAGTGTTGGTCAGTGCTGCTCAGCAGGCAGCACTGGACTGGACTGGATTACAGCTGATACAAGGTGTGAAGGAACAAGGGGTGGCTGTGGGCATGCACTTGCTGCCGCTGCCAGTGTTTATCTGCATGGCAGCAGGGCATTTGGGCGTTGCCAGGAAGGCGTTTTTATGTAGATTCCTCCTCTTTCAGCACTGCATTGTGGTGCAAGCAAAAGAAGCAAATCCTGTCTGGCTTCCTCTCCGGCCTTTATTCACCTCCCGTGTAGCTGTGAGTGTGTGAGCCTGCAGGGCCCCATGGAATTGCCTAGAAGTAGGCTGAATCGCTGCAAGGGCTGAACAGCAGTATCGGGCAGGCTCGGGCAACGCGCGGCCCGTTCGGGTTATCGCTTCTCGGCCTTTTGGCTAAGATCAAGTGTAGTATCTGTTCTTATCAGTTTAATATCTGATACGTCCCCTATCTGGGGACCATATATTAAATGGATTTTTAGAACAGGGAGATGGAAATAGAGCTTGCTCTGTCCACTCCACGCATTGACCTGGTATTGCAGTATTTCCAGGACCGGTGCACCCTTTCCTTATGTGTTGACTAAAAGCAGATTCCAAAAGTGTTTTTTGTCTTTGCTATTGTTTCTGTCTTTCTGAAGGGATCTCCCCTTTTAATCCCATTATTTCAACACCTGTTGGACAATGCATGAGTGATAATGAGCATGAGTGATAATGAGCTCATTGATTAAATGCAATTAATGAATAGATTGCCACCTCTTGTTGTGTGTCGTCTGTGTTTCTGTGTTTCCGGCATTTCACATTGGAACACCTCATTCACCTTCCTTGTCTTCTCTCCGCCCTCCCTTTTAGGTAAGTTAAAGAGCTGCACCTGAGCCAGCCACTGATTGATTGATTGATTGATTGATTGATTGATTGATTGATTGATTGATTGATTGATGCAGCACAACAGTCAAATAGTGGAGTGGAGTAGGGGAACAGCAAACAGCCAATAAAGCAGCCCGCCCGCTCGCCTGCCCGCCACAATGGACCTACCTGTGTACACTAGATGGATGTGATGGAATGTACTGTCGTCCCTACATTTCAAGAAGAAGTAAGAATTGCAGTTGCAACAAAGCCTTGCTTGCCTACAAAGAGAGCAGCAATTTGGATTTGTTACTATGTTACCTAGAAGAATAACAAACTGTGCAAGGATGGAGGTTGTAGGAGCAAGGAGAAGTTGTCTGTAAAGTTGGTGGATGCCTATTTTCCATTTTGCAGTCCCTTGTCTCCCTCTTGTGGCCTCCTGGAGGCAACTAGCTGTGCAAAAAAAAGACAGCCTGGCGGCCGGCTGTTGCAGTGTTGCCCTCTCAGGCAACACTGAGTGACTGACTGAGCCTCACCGTCTTATATAAAGTTCAGACGGAACTTTGCACGTGTCATAGTGGAGCCCTCAGGATTCCAGAGCCAGCTTTCTGACATCATAATGGGGCCTCAGAGATAAAAGCCTGGGCCCAGGCAGTGTTGGTCAGTGCTGCTCAGCAGGCAGCACTGGACTGGACTGGATTACAGCTGATACAAGGTGTGAAGGAACAAGGGGTGGCTGTGGGCATGCACTTGCTGCCGCTGCCAGTGTTTATCTGCATGGCAGCAGGGCATTTGGGCGTTGCCAGGAAGGCGTTTTTATGTAGATTCCTCCTCTTTCAGCACTGCATTGTGGTGCAAGCAAAAGAAGCAAATCCTGTCTGGCTTCCTCTCCGGCCTTTATTCACCTCCCGTGTAGCTGTGAGTGTGTGAGCCTGCAGGGCCCCATGGAATTGCCTAGAAGTAGGCTGAATCGCTGCAAGGGCTGAACAGCAGTATCGGGCAGGCTCGGGCAACGCGCGGCCCGTTCGGGTTATCGCTTCTCGGCCTTTTGGCTAAGATCAAGTGTAGTATCTGTTCTTATCAGTTTAATATCTGATACGTCCCCTATCTGGGGACCATATATTAAATGGATTTTTAGAACAGGGAGATGGAAATAGAGCTTGCTCTGTCCACTCCACGCATTGACCTGGTATTGCAGTATTTCCAGGACCGGTGCACCCTTTCCTTATGTGTTGACTAAAAGCAGATTCCAAAAGTGTTTTTTGTCTTTGCTATTGTTTCTGTCTTTCTGAAGGGATCTCCCCTTTTAATCCCATTATTTCAACACCTGTTGGACAATGCATGAGTGATAATGAGCTCATTGATTAAATGCAATTAATGAATAGATTGCCACCTCTTGTTGTGTGTCGTCTGTGTTTCTGTGTTTCCGGCATTTCACATTGGAACACCTCATTCACCTTCCTTGTCTTCTCTCCGCCCTCCCTTTTAGGTAAGTTAAAGAGCTGCACCTGAGCCAGCCACTGATTGATTGATTGATTGATTGATTGATTGATTGATTGATTGATGCAGCACAACAGTCAAATAGTGGAGTGGAGTAGGGGAACAGCAAACAGCCAATAAAGCAGCCCGCCCGCTCGCCTGCCCGCCACAATGGACCTACCTGTGTACACTAGATGGATGTGATGGAATGTACTGTCGTCCCTACATTTCAAGAAGAAGTAAGAATTGCAGTTGCAACAAAGCCTTGCTTGCCTACAAAGAGAGCAGCAATTTGGATTTGTTACTATGTTACCTAGAAGAATAACAAACTGTGCAAGGATGGAGGTTGTAGGAGCAAGGAGAAGTTGTCTGTAAAGTTGGTGGATGCCTATTTTCCATTTTGCAGTCCCTTGTCTCCCTCTTGTGGCCTCCTGGAGGCAACTAGCTGTGCAAAAAAAAGACAGCCTGGCGGCCGGCTGTTGCAGTGTTGCCCTCTCAGGCAACACTGAGTGACTGACTGAGCCTCACCGTCTTATATAAAGTTCAGACGGAACTTTGCACGTGTCATAGTGGAGCCCTCAGGATTCCAGAGCCAGCTTTCTGACATCATAATGGGGCCTCAGAGATAAAAGCCTGGGCCCAGGCAGTGTTGGTCAGTGCTGCTCAGCAGGCAGCACTGGACTGGACTGGATTACAGCTGATACAAGGTGTGAAGGAACAAGGGGTGGCTGTGGGCATGCACTTGCTGCCGCTGCCAGTGTTTATCTGCATGGCAGCAGGGCATTTGGGCGTTGCCAGGAAGGCGTTTTTATGTAGATTCCTCCTCTTTCAGCACTGCATTGTGGTGCAAGCAAAAGAAGCAAATCCTGTCTGGCTTCCTCTCCGGCCTTTATTCACCTCCCGTGTAGCTGTGAGTGTGTGAGCCTGCAGGGCCCCATGGAATTGCCTCGAAGTAGGCTGAATCGCTGCAAGGGCTGAACAGCAGTATCGGGCAGGCTCGGGCAACGCGCGGCCCGTTCGGGTTATCGCTTCTCGGCCTTTTGGCTAAGATCAAGTGTAGTATCTGTTCTTATCAGTTTAATATCTGATACGTCCCCTATCTGGGGACCATATATTAAATGGATTTTTAGAACAGGGAGATGGAAATAGAGCTTGCTCTGTCCACTCCACGCATTGACCTGGTATTGCAGTATTTCCAGGACCGGTGCACCCTTTCCTTATGTGTTGACTAAAAGCAGATTCCAAAAGTGTTTTTTGTCTTTGCTATTGTTTCTGTCTTTCTGAAGGGATCTCCCCTTTTAATCCCATTATTTCAACACCTGTTGGACAATGCATGAGTGATAATGAGCTCATTGATTAAATGCAATTAATGAATAGATTGCCACCTCTTGTTGTGTGTCGTCTGTGTTTCTGTGTTTCCGGCATTTCACATTGGAACACCTCATTCACCTTCCTTGTCTTCTCTCCGCCCTCCCTTTTAGGTAAGTTAAAGAGCTGCACCTGAGCCAGCCACTGATTGATTGATTGATTGATTGATTGATTGATTGATTGATTGATTGATTGCAGCACAACAGTCAAATAGTGGAGTGGAGTAGGGGAACAGCAAACAGCCAATAAAGCAGCCCGCCCGCTCGCCTGCCCGCCACAATGGACCTACCTGTGTACACTAGATGGATGTGATGGAATGTACTGTCGTCCCTACATTTCAAGAAGAAGTAAGAATTGCAGTTGCAACAAAGCCTTGCTTGCCTACAAAGAGAGCAGCAATTTGGATTTGTTACTATGTTACCTAGAAGAATAACAAACTGTGCAAGGATGGAGGTTGTAGGAGCAAGGAGAAGTTGTCTGTAAAGTTGGTGGATGCCTATTTTCCATTTTGCAGTCCCTTGTCTCCCTCTTGTGGCCTCCTGGAGGCAACTAGCTGTGCAAAAAAAAGACAGCCTGGCGGCCGGCTGTTGCAGTGTTGCCCTCTCAGGCAACACTGAGTGACTGACTGAGCCTCACCGTCTTATATAAAGTTCAGACGGAACTTTGCACGTGTCATAGTGGAGCCCTCAGGATTCCAGAGCCAGCTTTCTGACATCATAATGGGGCCTCAGAGATAAAAGCCTGGGCCCAGGCAGTGTTGGTCAGTGCTGCTCAGCAGGCAGCACTGGACTGGACTGGATTACAGCTGATACAAGGTGTGAAGGAACAAGGGGTGGCTGTGGGCATGCACTTGCTGCCGCTGCCAGTGTTTATCTGCATGGCAGCAGGGCAATTGGGCGTTGCCAGGAAGGCGTTTTTATGTAGATTCCTCCTCTTTCAGCACTGCATTGTGGTGCAAGCAAAAGAAGCAAATCCTGTCTGGCTTCCTCTCCGGCCTTTATTCACCTCCCGTGTAGCTGTGAGTGTGTGAGCCTGCAGGGCCCCATGGAATTGCCTAGAAGTAGGCTGAATCGCTGCAAGGGCTGAACAGCAGTATCGGGCAGGCTCGGGCAACGCGCGGCCCGTTCGGGTTATCGCTTCTCGGCCTTTTGGCTAAGATCAAGTGTAGTATCTGTTCTTATCAGTTTAATATCTGATACGTCCCCTATCTGGGGACCATATATTAAATGGATTTTTAGAACAGGGAGATGGAAATAGAGCTTGCTCTGTCCACTCCACGCATTGACCTGGTATTGCAGTATTTCCAGGACCGGTGCACCCTTTCCTTATGTGTTGACTAAAAGCAGATTCCAAAAGTGTTTTTTGTCTTTGCTATTGTTTCTGTCTTTCTGAAGGGATCTCCCCTTTTAATCCCATTATTTCAACACCTGTTGGACAATGCATGAGTGATAATGAGCTCATTGATTAAATGCAATTAATGAATAGATTGCCACCTCTTGTTGTGTGTCGTCTGTGTTTCTGTGTTTCCGGCATTTCACATTGGAACACCTCATTCACCTTCCTTGTCTTCTCTCCGCCCTCCCTTTTAGGTAAGTTAAAGAGCTGCACCTGAGCCAGCCACTGATTGATTGATTGATTGATTGATTGATTGATTGATTGATTGATGCAGCACAACAGTCAAATAGTGGAGTGGAGTAGGGGAACAGCAAACAGCCAATAAAGCAGCCCGCCCGCTCGCCTGCCCGCCACAATGGACCTACCTGTGTACACTAGATGGATGTGATGGAATGTACTGTCGTCCCTACATTTCAAGAAGAAGTAAGAATTGCAGTTGCAACAAAGCCTTGCTTGCCTACAAAGAGAGCAGCAATTTGGATTTGTTACTATGTTACCTACAAGAATAACAAACTGTGCAAGGATGGAGGTTGTAGGAGCAAGGAGAAGTTGTCTGTAAAGTTGGTGGATGCCTATTTTCCATTTTGCAGTCCCTTGTCTCCCTCTTGTGGCCTCCTGGAGGCAACTAGCTGTGCAAAAAAAAGACAGCCTGGCGGCCGGCTGTTGCAGTGTTGCCCTCTCAGGCAACACTGAGTGACTGACTGAGCCTCACCGTCTTATATAAAGTTCAGACGGAACTTTGCACGTGTCATAGTGGAGCCCTCAGGATTCCAGAGCCAGCTTTCTGACATCATAATGGGGCCTCAGAGATAAAAGCCTGGGCCCAGGCAGTGTTGGTCAGTGCTGCTCAGCAGGCAGCACTGGACTGGACTGGATTACAGCTGATACAAGGTGTGAAGGAACAAGGGGTGGCTGTGGGCATGCACTTGCTGCCGCTGCCAGTGTTTATCTGCATGGCAGCAGGGCATTTGGGCGTTGCCAGGAAGGCGTTTTTATGTAGATTCCTCCTCTTTCAGCACTGCATTGTGGTGCAAGCAAAAGAAGCAAATCCTGTCTGGCTTCCTCTCCGGCCTTTATTCACCTCCCGTGTAGCTGTGAGTGTGTGAGCCTGCAGGGCCCCATGGAATTGCCTAGAAGTAGGCTGAATCGCTGCAAGGGCTGAACAGCAGTATCGGGCAGGCTCGGGCAACGCGCGGCCCGTTCGGGTTATCGCTTCTCGGCCTTTTGGCTAAGATCAAGTGTAGTATCTGTTCTTATCAGTTTAATATCTGATACGTCCCCTATCTGGGGACCATATATTAAATGGATTTTTAGAACAGGGAGATGGAAATAGAGCTTGCTCTGTCCACTCCACGCATTGACCTGGTATTGCAGTATTTCCAGGACCGGTGCACCCTTTCCTTATGTGTTGACTAAAAGCAGATTCCAAAAGTGTTTTTTGTCTTTGCTATTGTTTCTGTCTTTCTGAAGGGATCTCCCCTTTTAATCCCATTATTTCAACACCTGTTGGACAATGCATGAGTGATAATGAGCTCATTGATTAAATGCAATTGATGAATAGATTGCCACCTCTTGTTGTGTGTCGTCTGTGTTTCTGTGTTTCCGGCATTTCACATTGGAACACCTCATTCACCTTCCTTGTCTTCTCTCCGCCCTCCCTTTTAGGTAAGTTAAAGAGCTGCACCTGAGCCAGCCACTGATTGATTGATTGATTGATTGATTGATTGATTGATTGATTGATTGATGCAGCACAACAGTCAAATAGTGGAGTGGAGTAGGGGAACAGCAAACAGCCAATAAAGCAGCCCGCCCGCTCGCCTGCCCGCCACAATGGACCTACCTGTGTACACTAGATGGATGTGATGGAATGTACTGTCGTCCCTACATTTCAAGAAGAAGTAAGAATTGCAGTTGCAACAAAGCCTTGCTTGCCTACAAAGAGAGCAGCAATTTGGATTTGTTACTATGTTACCTAGAAGAATAACAAACTGTGCAAGGATGGAGGTTGTAGGAGCAAGGAGAAGTTGTCTGTAAAGTTGGTGGATGCCTATTTTCCATTTTGCAGTCCCTTGTCTCCCTCTTGTGGCCTCCTGGAGGCAACTAGCTGTGCAAAAAAAAGACAGCCTGGCGGCCGGCTGTTGCAGTGTTGCCCTCTCAGGCAACACTGAGTGACTGACTGAGCCTCACCGTCTTATATAAAGTTCAGACGGAACTTTGCAGCTTTCTGACATCATAATGGGGCCTCAGAGATAAAAGCCTGGGCCCAGGCAGTGTTGGTCAGTGCTGCTCAGCAGGCAGCACTGGACTGGACTGGATTACAGCTGATACAAGGTGTGAAGGAACAAGGGGTGGCTGTGGGCATGCACTTGCTGCCGCTGCCAGTGTTTATCTGCATGGCAGCAGGGCATTTGGGCGTTGCCAGGAAGGCGTTTTTATGTAGATTCCTCCTCTTTCAGCACTGCATTGTGGTGCAAGCAAAAGAAGCAAATCCTGTCTGGCTTCCTCTCCGGCCTTTATTCACCTCCCGTGTAGCTGTGAGTGTGTGAGCCTGCAGGGCCCCATGGAATTGCCTAGAAGTAGGCTGAATCGCTGCAAGGGCTGAACAGCAGTATCGGGCAGGCTCGGGCAACGCGCGGCCCGTTCGGGTTATCGCTTCTCGGCCTTTTGGCTAAGATCAAGTGTAGTATCTGTTCTTATCAGTTTAATATCTGATACGTCCCCTATCTGGGGACCATATATTAAATGGATTTTTAGAACAGGGAGATGGAAATAGAGCTTGCTCTGTCCACTCCACGCATTGACCTGGTATTGCAGTATTTCCAGGACCGGTGCACCCTTTCCTTATGTGTTGACTAAAAGCAGATTCCAAAAGTGTTTTTTGTCTTTGCTATTGTTTCTGTCTTTCTGAAGGGATCTCCCCTTTTAATCCCATTATTTCAACACCTGTTGGACAATGCATGAGTGATAATGAGCTCATTGATTAAATGCAATTAATGAATAGATTGCCACCTCTTGTTGTGTGTCGTCTGTGTTTCTGTGTTTCCGGCATTTCACATTGGAACACCTCATTCACCTTCCTTGTCTTCTCTCCGCCCTCCCTTTTAGGTAAGTTAAAGAGCTGCACCTGAGCCAGCCACTGATTGATTGATTGATTGATTGATTGATTGATTGATTGATTGATTGATTGATTGATGCAGCACAACAGTCAAATAGTGGAGTGGAGTAGGGGAACAGCAAACAGCCAATAAAGCAGCCCGCCCGCTCGCCTGCCCGCCACAATGGACCTACCTGTGTACACTAGATGGATGTGATGGAATGTACTGTCGTCCCTACATTTCAAGAAGAAGTAAGAATTGCAGTTGCAACAAAGCCTTGCTTGCCTACAAAGAGAGCAGCAATTTGGATTTGTTACTATGTTACCTAGAAGAATAACAAACTGTGCAAGGATGGAGGTTGTAGGAGCAAGGAGAAGTTGTCTGTAAAGTTGGTGGATGCCTATTTTCCATTTTGCAGTCCCTTGTCTCCCTCTTGTGGCCTCCTGGAGGCAACTAGCTGTGCAAAAAAAAGACAGCCTGGCGGCCGGCTGTTGCAGTGTTGCCCTCTCAGGCAACACTGAGTGACTGACTGAGCCTCACCGTCTTATATAAAGTTCAGACGGAACTTTGCACGTGTCATAGTGGAGCCCTCAGGATTCCAGAGCCAGCTTTCTGACATCATAATGGGGCCTCAGAGATAAAAGCCTGGGCCCAGGCAGTGTTGGTCAGTGCTGCTCAGCAGGCAGCACTGGACTGGACTGGATTACAGCTGATACAAGGTGTGAAGGAACAAGGGGTGGCTGTGGGCATGCACTTGCTGCCGCTGCCAGTGTTTATCTGCATGGCAGCAGGGCATTTGGGCGTTGCCAGGAAGGCGTTTTTATGTAGATTCCTCCTCTTTCAGCACTGCATTGTGGTGCAAGCAAAAGAAGCAAATCCTGTCTGGCTTCCTCTCCGGCCTTTATTCACCTCCCGTGTAGCTGTGAGTGTGTGAGCCTGCAGGGCCCCATGGAATTGCCTAGAAGTAGGCTGAATCGCTGCAAGGGCTGAACAGCAGTATCGGGCAGCCTCGGGCAACGCGCGGCCCGTTCGGGTTATCGCTTCTCGGCCTTTTGGCTAAGATCAAGTGTAGTATCTGTTCTTATCAGTTTAATATCTGATACGTCCCCTATCTGGGGACCATATATTAAATGGATTTTTAGAACAGGGAGATGGAAATAGAGCTTGCTCTGTCCACTCCACGCATTGACCTGGTATTGCAGTATTTCCAGGACCGGTGCACCCTTTCCTTATGTGTTGACTAAAAGCAGATTCCAAAAGTGTTTTTTGTCTTTGCTATTGTTTCTGTCTTTCTGAAGGGATCTCCCCTTTTAATCCCATTATTTCAACACCTGTTGGACAATGCATGAGTGATAATGAGCTCATTGATTAAATGCAATTAATGAATAGATTGCCACCTCTTGTTGTGTGTCGTCTGTGTTTCTGTGTTTCCGGCATTTCACATTGGAACACCTCATTCACCTTCCTTGTCTTCTCTCCGCCCTCCCTTTTAGGTAAGTTAAAGAGCTGCACCTGAGCCAGCCACTGATTGATTGATTGATTGATTGATTGATTGATTGATTGATTGATTGATTGATTGATTGATGCAGCACAACAGTCAAATAGTGGAGTGGAGTAGGGGAACAGCAAACAGCCAATAAAGCAGCCCGCCCGCTCGCCTGCCCGCCACAATGGACCTACCTGTGTACACTAGATGGATGTGATGGAATGTACTGTCGTCCCTACATTTCAAGAAGAAGTAAGAATTGCAGTTGCAACAAAGCCTTGCTTGCCTACAAAGAGAGCAGCAATTTGGATTTGTTACTATGTTACCTAGAAGAATAACAAACTGTGCAAGGATGGAGGTTGTAGGAGCAAGGAGAAGTTGTCTGTAAAGTTGGTGGATGCCTATTTTCCATTTTGCAGTCCCTTGTCTCCCTCTTGTGGCCTCCTGGAGGCAACTAGCTGTGCAAAAAAAAGACAGCCTGGCGGCCGGCTGTTGCAGTGTTGCCCTCTCAGGCAACACTGAGTGACTGACTGAGCCTCACCGTCTTATATAAAGTTCAGACGGAACTTTGCACGTGTCATAGTGGAGCCCTCAGGATTCCAGAGCCAGCTTTCTGACATCATAATGGGGCCTCAGAGATAAAAGCCTGGGCCCAGGCAGTGTTGGTCAGTGCTGCTCAGCAGGCAGCACTGGACTGGACTGGATTACAGCTGATACAAGGTGTGAAGGAACAAGGGGTGGCTGTGGGCATGCACTTGCTGCCGCTGCCAGTGTTTATCTGCATGGCAGCAGGGCATTTGGGCGTTGCCAGGAAGGCGTTTTTATGTAGATTCCTCCTCTTTCAGCACTGCATTGTGGTGCAAGCAAAAGAAGCAAATCCTGTCTGGCTTCCTCTCCGGCCTTTATTCACCTCCCGTGTAGCTGTGAGTGTGTGAGCCTGCAGGGCCCCATGGAATTGCCTAGAAGTAGGCTGAATCGCTGCAAGGGCTGAACAGCAGTATCGGGCAGGCTCGGGCAACGCGCGGCCCGTTCGGGTTATCGCTTCTCGGCCTTTTGGCTAAGATCAAGTGTAGTATCTGTTCTTATCAGTTTAATATCTGATACGTCCCCTATCTGGGGACCATATATTAAATGGATTTTTAGAACAGGGAGATGGAAATAGAGCTTGCTCTGTCCACTCCACGCATTGACCTGGTATTGCAGTATTTCCAGGACCGATGCACCCTTTCCTTATGTGTTGACTAAAAGCAGATTCCAAAAGTGTTTTTTGTCTTTGCTATTGTTTCTGTCTTTCTGAAGGGATCTCCCCTTTTAATCCCATTATTTCAACACCTGTTGGACAATGCATGAGTGATAATGAGCTCATTGATTAAATGCAATTAATGAATAGATTGCCACCTCTTGTTGTGTGTCGTCTGTGTTTCTGTGTTTCCGGCATTTCACATTGGAACACCTCATTCACCTTCCTTGTCTTCTCTCCGCCCTCCCTTTTAGGTAAGTTAAAGAGCTGCACCTGAGCCAGCCACTGATTGATTGATTGATTGATTGATTGATTGATTGATTGATTGATTGATTGATGCAGCACAACAGTCAAATAGTGGAGTGGAGTAGGGGAACAGCAAACAGCCAATAAAGCAGCCCGCCCGCTCGCCTGCCCGCCACAATGGACCTACCTGTGTACACTAGATGGATGTGATGGAATGTACTGTCGTCCCTACATTTCAAGAAGAAGTAAGAATTGCAGTTGCAACAAAGCCTTGCTTGCCTACAAAGAGAGCAGCAATTTGGATTTGTTACTATGTTACCTAGAAGAATAACAAACTGTGCAAGGATGGAGGTTGTAGGAGCAAGGAGAAGTTGTCTGTAAAGTTGGTGGATGCCTATTTTCCATTTTGCAGTCCCTTGTCTCCCTCTTGTGGCCTCCTGGAGGCAACTAGCTGTGCAAAAAAAAGACAGCCTGGCGGCCGGCTGTTGCAGTGTTGCCCTCTCAGGCAACACTGAGTGACTGACTGAGCCTCACCGTCTTATATAAAGTTCAGACGGAACTTTGCACGTGTCATAGTGGAGCCCTCAGGATTCCAGAGCCAGCTTTCTGACATCATAATGGGGCCTCAGAGATAAAAGCCTGGGCCCAGGCAGTGTTGGTCAGTGCTGCTCAGCAGGCAGCACTGGACTGGACTGGATTACAGCTGATACAAGGTGTGAAGGAACAAGGGGTGGCTGTGGGCATGCACTTGCTGCCGCTGCCAGTGTTTATCTGCATGGCAGCAGGGCATTTGGGCGTTGCCAGGAAGGCGTTTTTATGTAGATTCCTCCTCTTTGAGCACTGCATTGTGGTGCAAGCAAAAGAAGCAAATCCTGTCTGGCTTCCTCTCCGGCCTTTATTCACCTCCCGTGTAGCTGTGAGTGTGTGAGCCTGCAGGGCCCCATGGAATTGCCTAGAAGTAGGCTGAATCGCTGCAAGGGCTGAACAGCAGTATCGGGCAGGCTCGGGCAACGCGCGGCCCGTTCGGGTTATCGCTTCTCGGCCTTTTGGCTAAGATCAAGTGTAGTATCTGTTCTTATCAGTTTAATATCTGATACGTCCCCTATCTGGGGACCATATATTAAATGGATTTTTAGAACAGGGAGATGGAAATAGAGCTTGCTCTGTCCACTCCACGCATTGACCTGGTATTGCAGTATTTCCAGGACCGGTGCACCCTTTCCTTATGTGTTGACTAAAAGCAGATTCCAAAAGTGTTTTTTGTCTTTGCTATTGTTTCTGTCTTTCTGAAGGGATCTCCCCTTTTAATCCCATTATTTCAACACCTGTTGGACAATGCATGAGTGATAATGAGCTCATTGATTAAATGCAATTAATGAATAGATTGCCACCTCTTGTTGTGTGTCGTCTGTGTTTCTGTGTTTCCGGCATTTCACATTGGAACACCTCATTCACCTTCCTTGTCTTCTCTCCGCCCTCCCTTTTAGGTAAGTTAAAGAGCTGCACCTGAGCCAGCCACTGATTGATTGATTGATTGATTGATTGATTGATTGATTGATTGATTGATTGCAGCACAACAGTCAAATAGTGGAGTGGAGTAGGGGAACAGCAAACAGCCAATAAAGCAGCCCGCCCGCTCGCCTGCCCGCCACAATGGACCTACCTGTGTACACTAGATGGATGTGATGGAATGTACTGTCGTCCCTACATTTCAAGAAGAAGTAAGAATTGCAGTTGCAACAAAGCCTTGCTTGCCTACAAAGAGAGCAGCAATTTGGATTTGTTACTATGTTACCTAGAAGAATAACAAACTGTGCAAGGATGGAGGTTGTAGGAGCAAGGAGAAGTTGTCTGTAAAGTTGGTGGATGCCTATTTTCCATTTTGCAGTCCCTTGTCTCCCTCTTGTGGCCTCCTGGAGGCAACTAGCTGTGCAAAAAAAAGACAGCCTGGCGGCCGGCTGTTGCAGTGTTGCCCTCTCAGGCAACACTGAGTGACTGACTGAGCCTCACCGTCTTATATAAAGTTCAGACGGAACTTTGCACGTGTCATAGTGGAGCCCTCAGGATTCCAGAGCCAGCTTTCTGACATCATAATGGGGCCTCAGAGATAAAAGCCTGGGCCCAGGCAGTGTTGGTCAGTGCTGCTCAGCAGGCAGCACTGGACTGGACTGGATTACAGCTGATACAAGGTGTGAAGGAACAAGGGGTGGCTGTGGGCATGCACTTGCTGCCGCTGCCAGTGTTTATCTGCATGGCAGCAGGGCATTTGGGCGTTGCCAGGAAGGCGTTTTTATGTAGATTCCTCCTCTTTCAGCACTGCATTGTGGTGCAAGCAAAAGAAGCAAATCCTGTCTGGCTTCCTCTCCGGCCTTTATTCACCTCCCGTGTAGCTGTGAGTGTGTGAGCCTGCAGGGCCCCATGGAATTGCCTAGAAGTAGGCTGAATCGCTGCAAGGGCTGAACAGCAGTATCGGGCAGGCTCGGGCAACGCGCGGCCCGTTCGGGTTATCGCTTCTCGGCCTTTTGGCTAAGATCAAGTGTAGTATCTGTTCTTATCAGTTTAATATCTGATACGTCCCCTATCTGGGGACCATATATTAAATGGATTTTTAGAACAGGGAGATGGAAATAGAGCTTGCTCTGTCCACTCCACGCATTGACCTGGTATTGCAGTATTTCCAGGACCGGTGCACCCTTTCCTTATGTGTTGACTAAAAGCAGATTCCAAAAGTGTTTTTTGTCTTTGCTATTGTTTCTGTCTTTCTGAAGGGATCTCCCCTTTTAATCCCATTATTTCAACACCTGTTGGACAATGCATGAGTGATAATGAGCTCATTGATTAAATGCAATTAATGAATAGATTGCCACCTCTTGTTGTGTGTCGTCTGTGTTTCTGTGTTTCCGGCATTTCACATTGGAACACCTCATTCACCTTCCTTGTCTTCTCTCCGCCCTCCCTTTTAGGTAAGTTAAAGAGCTGCACCTGAGCCAGCCACTGATTGATTGATTGATTGATTGATTGATTGATTGATTGATTGATTGATTGATTGATTGATGCAGCACAACAGTCAAATAGTGGAGTGGAGTAGGGGAACAGCAAACAGCCAATAAAGCAGCCCGCCCGCTCGCCTGCCCGCCACAATGGACCTACCTGTGTACACTAGATGGATGTGATGGAATGTACTGTCGTCCCTACATTTCAAGAAGAAGTAAGAATTGCAGTTGCAACAAAGCCTTGCTTGCCTACAAAGAGAGCAGCAATTTGGATTTGTTACTATGTTACCTAGAAGAATAACAAACTGTGCAAGGATGGAGGTTGTAGGAGCAAGGAGAAGTTGTCTGTAAAGTTGGTGGATGCCTATTTTCCATTTTGCAGTCCCTTGTCTCCCTCTTGTGGCCTCCTGGAGGCAACTAGCTGTGCAAAAAAAAGACAGCCTGGCGGCCGGCTGTTGCAGTGTTGCCCTCTCAGGCAACACTGAGTGACTGACTGAGCCTCACCGTCTTATATAAAGTTCAGACGGAACTTTGCACGTGTCATAGTGGAGCCCTCAGGATTCCAGAGCCAGCTTTCTGACATCATAATGGGGCCTCAGAGATAAAAGCCTGGGCCCAGGCAGTGTTGGTCAGTGCTGCTCAGCAGGCAGCACTGGACTGGACTGGATTACAGCTGATACAAGGTGTGAAGGAACAAGGGGTGGCTGTGGGCATGCACTTGCTGCCGCTGCCAGTGTTTATCTGCATGGCAGCAGGGCATTTGGGCGTTGCCAGGAAGGCGTTTTTATGTAGATTCCTCCTCTTTCAGCACTGCATTGTGGTGCAAGCAAAAGAAGCAAATCCTGTCTGGCTTCCTCTCCGGCCTTTATTCACCTCCCGTGTAGCTGTGAGTGTGTGAGCCTGCAGGGCCCCATGGAATTGCCTAGAAGTAGGCTGAATCGCTGCAAGGGCTGAACAGCAGTATCGGGCAGGCTCGGGCAACGCGCGGCCCGTTCGGGTTATCGCTTCTCGGCCTTTTGGCTAAGATCAAGTGTAGTATCTGTTCTTATCAGTTTAATATCTGATACGTCCCCTATCTGGGGACCATATATTAAATGGATTTTTAGAACAGGGAGATGGAAATAGAGCTTGCTCTGTCCACTCCACGCATTGACCTGGTATTGCAGTATTTCCAGGACCGGTGCACCCTTTCCTTATGTGTTGACTAAAAGCAGATTCCAAAAGTGTTTTTTGTCTTTGCTATTGTTTCTGTCTTTCTGAAGGGATCTCCCCTTTTAATCCCATTATTTCAACACCTGTTGGACAATGCATGAGTGATAATGAGCTCATTGATTAAATGCAATTAATGAATAGATTGCCACCTCTTGTTGTGTGTCGTCTGTGTTTCTGTGTTTCCGGCATTTCACATTGGAACACCTCATTCACCTTCCTTGTCTTCTCTCCGCCCTCCCTTTTAGGTAAGTTAAAGAGCTGCACCTGAGCCAGCCACTGATTGATTGATTGATTGATTGATTGATTGATTGATTGATTGATTGATGCAGCACAACAGTCAAATAGTGGAGTGGAGTAGGGGAACAGCAAACAGCCAATAAAGCAGCCCGCCCGCTCGCCTGCCCGCCACAATGGACCTACCTGTGTACACTAGATGGATGTGATGGAATGTACTGTCGTCCCTACATTTCAAGAAGAAGTAAGAATTGCAGTTGCAACAAAGCCTTGCTTGCCTACAAAGAGAGCAGCAATTTGGATTTGTTACTATGTTACCTAGAAGAATAACAAACTGTGCAAGGATGGAGGTTGTAGGAGCAAGGAGAAGTTGTCTGTAAAGTTGGTGGATGCCTATTTTCCATTTTGCAGTCCCTTGTCTCCCTCTTGTGGCCTCCTGGAGGCAACTAGCTGTGCAAAAAAAAGACAGCCTGGCGGCCGGCTGTTGCAGTGTTGCCCTCTCAGGCAACACTGAGTGACTGACTGAGCCTCACCGTCTTATATAAAGTTCAGACGGAACTTTGCACGTGTCATAGTGGAGCCCTCAGGATTCCAGAGCCAGCTTTCTGACATCATAATGGGGCCTCAGAGATAAAAGCCTGGGCCCAGGCAGTGTTGGTCAGTGCTGCTCAGCAGGCAGCACTGGACTGGACTGGATTACAGCTGATACAAGGTGTGAAGGAACAAGGGGTGGCTGTGGGCATGCACTTGCTGCCGCTGCCAGTGTTTATCTGCATGGCAGCAGGGCATTTGGGCGTTGCCAGGAAGGCGTTTTTATGTAGATTCCTCCTCTTTCAGCACTGCATTGTGGTGCAAGCAAAAGAAGCAAATCCTGTCTGGCTTCCTCTCCGGCCTTTATTCACCTCCCGTGTAGCTGTGAGTGTGTGAGCCTGCAGGGCCCCATGGAATTGCCTAGAAGTAGGCTGAATCGCTGCAAGGGCTGAACAGCAGTATCGGGCAGGCTCGGGCAACGCGCGGCCCGTTCGGGTTATCGCTTCTCTCGGCCTTTTGGCTAAGATCAAGTGTAGTATCTGTTCTTATCAGTTTAATATCTGATACGTCCCCTATCTGGGGACCATATATTAAATGGATTTTTAGAACAGGGAGATGGAAATAGAGCTTGCTCTGTCCACTCCACGCATTGACCTGGTATTGCAGTATTCCAGGACCGGTGCACCCTTTCCTTATGTGTTGACTAAAAGCAGATTCCAAAAGTGTTTTTTGTCTTTGCTATTGTTTCTGTCTTTCTGAAGGGATCTCCCCTTTTAATCCCATTATTTCAACACCTGTTGGACAATGCATGAGTGATAATGAGCTCATTGATTAAATGCAATTAATGAATAGATTGCCACCTCTTGTTGTGTGTCGTCTGTGTTTTTGTGTTTCCGGCATTTCACATTGGAACACCTCATTCACCTTCCTTGTCTTCTCTCCGCCCTCCCTTTTAGGTAAGTTAAAGAGCTGCACCTGAGCCAGCCACTGATTGATTGATTGATTGATTGATTGATTGATTGATTGATTGATTGATGCAGCACAACAGTCAAATAGTGGAGTGGAGTAGGGGAACAGCAAACAGCCAATAAAGCAGCCCGCCCGCTCGCCTGCCCGCCACAATGGACCTACCTGTGTACACTAGATGGATGTGATGGAATGTACTGTCGTCCCTACATTTCAAGAAGAAGTAAGAATTGCAGTTGCAACAAAAGCCTTGCTTGCCTACAAAGAGAGCAGCAATTTGGATTTGTTACTATGTTACCTAGAAGAATAACAAACTGTGCAAGGATGGAGGTTGTAGGAGCAAGGAGAAGTTGTCTGTAAAGTTGGTGGATGCCTATTTTCCATTTTGCAGTCCCTTGTCTCCCCTCTTGTGGCCTCCTGGAGGCAACTAGCTGTGCAAAAAAAAGACAGCCTGGCGGCCGGCTGTTGCAGTGTTGCCCTCTCAGGCAACACTGAGTGACTGACTGAGCCTCACCGTCTTATATAAAGTTCAGACGGAACTTTGCACGTGTCATAGTGGAGCCCTCAGGATTCCAGAGCCAGCTTTCTGACATCATAATGGGGCCTCAGAGATAAAAGCCTGGGCCCAGGCAGTGTTGGTCAGTGCTGCTCAGCAGGCAGCACTGGACTGGACTGGATTACAGCTGATACAAGGTGTGAAGGAACAAGGGGTGGCTGTGGGCATGCACTTGCTGCCGCTGCCAGTGTTTATCTGCATGGCAGCAGGGCATTTGGGCGTTGCCAGGAAGGCGTTTTTATGTAGATTCCTCCTCTTTCAGCACTGCATTGTGGTGCAAGCAAAAGAAGCAAATCCTGTCTGGCTTCCTCTCCGGCCTTTATTCACCTCCCGTGTAGCTGTGAGTGTGTGAGCCTGCAGGGCCCCATGGAATTGCCTAGAAGTAGGCTGAATCGCTGCAAGGGCTGAACAGCAGTATCGGGCAGGCTCGGGCAACGCGCGGCCCGTTCGGGTTATCGCTTCTCGGCCTTTTGGCTAAGATCAAGTGTAGTATCTGTTCTTATCAGTTTAATATCTGATACGTCCCCTATCTGGGGACCATATATTAAATGGATTTTTAGAACAGGGAGATGGAAATAGAGCTTGCTCTGTCCACTCCACGCATTGACCTGGTATTGCAGTATTTCCAGGACCGGTGCACCCTTTCCTTATGTGTTGACTAAAAGCAGATTCCAAAAGTGTTTTTTGTCTTTGCTATTGTTTCTGTCTTTCTGAAGGGATCTCCCCTTTTAATCCCATTATTTCAACACCTGTTGGACAATGCATGAGTGATAATGAGCTCATTGATTAAATGCAATTAATGAATAGATTGCCACCTCTTGTTGTGTGTCGTCTGTGTTTCTGTGTTTCCGGCATTTCACATTGGAACACCTCATTCACCTTCCTTGTCTTCTCTCCGCCCTCCCTTTTAGGTAAGTTAAAGAGCTGCACCTGAGCCAGCCACTGATTGATTGATTGATTGATTGATTGATTGATTGATTGCAGCACAACAGTCAAATAGTGGAGTGGAGTAGGGGAACAGCAAACAGCCAATAAAGCAGCCCGCCCGCTCGCCTGCCCGCCACAATGGACCTACCTGTGTACACTAGATGGATGTGATGGAATGTACTGTCGTCCCTACATTTCAAGAAGAAGTAAGAATTGCAGTTGCAACAAAGCCTTGCTTGCCTACAAAGAGAGCAGCAATTTGGATTGTTACTATGTTACCTAGAAGAATAACAAACTGTGCAAGGATGGAGGTTGTAGGAGCAAGGAGAAGTTGTCTGTAAAGTTGGTGGATGCCTATTTTCCATTTTGCAGTCCCTTGTCTCCCTCTTGTGGCCTCCTGGAGGCAACTAGCTGTGCAAAAAAAGACAGCCTGGCGGCCGGCTGTTGCAGTGTTGCCCTCTCAGGCAACACTGAGTGACTGACTGAGCCTCACCGTCTTATATAAAGTTCAGACGGAACTTTGCACGTGTCATAGTGGAGCCCTCAGGATTCCAGAGCCAGCTTTCTGACATCATAATGGGGCCTCAGAGATAAAAGCCTGGGCCCAGGCAGTGTTGGTCAGTGCTGCTCAGCAGGCAGCACTGGACTGGACTGGATTACAGCTGATACAAGGTGTGAAGGAACAAGGGGTGGCTGTGGGCATGCACTTGCTGCCGCTGCCAGTGTTTATCTGCATGGCAGCAGGGCATTTGGGCGTTGCCAGGAAGGCGTTTTTATGTAGATTCCTCCTCTTTCAGCACTGCATTGTGGTGCAAGCAAAAGAAGCAAATCCTGTCTGGCTTCCTCTCCGGCCTTTATTCACCTCCCGTGTAGCTGTGAGTGTGTGAGCCTGCAGGGCCCCATGGAATTGCCTAGAAGTAGGCTGAATCGCTGCAAGGGCTGAACAGCAGTATCGGGCAGGCTCGGGCAACGCGCGGCCCGTTCGGGTTATCGCTTCTCGGCCTTTTGGCTAAGATCAAGTGTAGTATCTGTTCTTATCAGTTTAATATCTGATACGTCCCCTATCTGGGGACCATATATTAAATGGATTTTTAGAACAGGGAGATGGAAATAGAGCTTGCTCTGTCCACTCCACGCATTGACCTGGTATTGCAGTATTTCCAGGACCGGTGCACCCTTTCCTTATGTGTTGACTAAAAGCAGATTCCAAAAGTGTTTTTTGTCTTTGCTATTGTTTCTGTCTTTCTGAAGGGATCTCCCCTTTTAATCCCATTATTTCAACACCTGTTGGACAATGCATGAGTGATAATGAGCTCATTGATTAAATGCAATTAATGAATAGATTGCCACCTCTTGTTGTGTGTCGTCTGTGTTTCTGTGTTTCCGGCATTTCACATTGGAACACCTCATTCACCTTCCTTGTCTTCTCTCCGCCCTCCCTTTTAGGTAAGTTAAAGAGCTGCACCTGAGCCAGCCACTGATTGATTGATTGATTGATTGATTGATTGATTGATTGATGCAGCACAACAGTCAAATAGTGGAGTGGAGTAGGGGAACAGCAAACAGCCAATAAAGCAGCCCGCCCGCTCGCCTGCCCGCCACAATGGACCTACCTGTGTACACTAGATGGATGTGATGGAATGTACTGTCGTCCCTACATTTCAAGAAGAAGTAAGAATTGCAGTTGCAACAAAGCCTTGCTTGCCTACAAAGAGAGCAGCAATTTGGATTTGTTACTATGTTACCTAGAAGAATAACAAACTGTGCAAGGATGGATGTTGTAGGAGCGTCTGTAAAGTTGGTGGATGCCTATTTTCCATTTTGCAGTCCCTTGTCTCCCTCTTGTGGCCTCCTGGAGGCAACTAGCTGTGCAAAAAAAAGACAGCCTGGCGGCCGGCTGTTGCAGTGTTGCCCTCTCAGGCAACACTGAGTGACTGACTGAGCCTCACCGTCTTATATAAAGTTCAGACGGAACTTTGCACGTGTCATAGTGGAGCCCTCAGGATTCCAGAGCCAGCTTTCTGACATCATAATGGGGCCTCAGAGATAAAAGCCTGGGCCCAGGCAGTGTTGGTCAGTGCTGCTCAGCAGGCAGCACTGGACTGGACTGGATTACAGCTGATACAAGGTGTGAAGGAACAAGGGGTGGCTGTGGGCATGCACTTGCTGCCGCTGCCAGTGTTTATCTGCATGGCAGCAGGGCATTTGGGCGTTGCCAGGAAGGCGTTTTTATGTAGATTCCTCCTCTTTCAGCACTGCATTGTGGTGCAAGCAAAAGAAGCAAATCCTGTCTGGCTTCCTCTCCGGCCTTTATTCACCTCCCGTGTAGCTGTGAGTGTGTGAGCCTGCAGGGCCCCATGGAATTGCCTAGAAGTAGGCTGAATCGCTGCAAGGGCTGAACAGCAGTATCGGGCAGGCTCGGGCAACGCGCGGCCCGTTCGGGTTATCGCTTCTCGGCCTTTTGGCTAAGATCAAGTGTAGTATCTGTTCTTATCAGTTTAATATCTGATACGTCCCCTATCTGGGGACCATATATTAAATGGATTTTTAGAACAGGGAGATGGAAATAGAGCTTGCTCTGTCCACTCCACGCATTGACCTGGTATTGCAGTATTTCCAGGACCGGTGCACCCTTTCCTTATGTGTTGACTAAAAGCAGATTCCAAAAGTGTTTTTTGTCTTTGCTATTGTTTCTGTCTTTCTGAAGGGATCTCCCCTTTTAATCCCATTATTTCAACACCTGTTGGACAATGCATGAGTGATAATGAGCTCATTGATTAAATGCAATTAATGAATAGATTGCCACCTCTTGTTGTGTGTCGTCTGTGTTTCTGTGTTTCCGGCATTTCACATTGGAACACCTCATTCACCTTCCTTGTCTTCTCTCCGCCCTCCCTTTTAGGTAAGTTAAAGAGCTGCACCTGAGCCAGCCACTGATTGATTGATTGATTGATTGATTGATTGATTGATTGATTGATTGATGCAGCACAACAGTCAAATAGTGGAGTGGAGTAGGGGAACAGCAAACAGCCAATAAAGCAGCCCGCCCGCTCGCCTGCCCGCCACAATGGACCTACCTGTGTACACTAGATGGATGTGATGGAATGTACTGTCGTCCCTACATTTCAAGAAGAAGTAAGAATTGCAGTTGCAACAAAGCCTTGCTTGCCTACAAAGAGAGCAGCAATTTGGATTTGTTACTATGTTACCTAGAAGAATAACAAACTGTGCAAGGATGGAGGTTGTAGGAGCAAGGAGAAGTTGTCTGTAAAGTTGGTGGATGCCTATTTTCCATTTTGCAGTCCCTTGTCTCCCTCTTGTGGCCTCCTGGAGGCAACTAGCTGTGCAAAAAAAAGACAGCCTGGCGGCCGGCTGTTGCAGTGTTGCCCTCTCAGGCAACACTGAGTGACTGACTGAGCCTCACCGTCTTATATAAAGTTCAGACGGAACTTTGCACGTGTCATAGTGGAGCCCTCAGGATTCCAGAGCCAGCTTTCTGACATCATAATGGGGCCTCAGAGATAAAAGCCTGGGCCCAGGCAGTGTTGGTCAGTGCTGCTCAGCAGGCAGCACTGGACTGGACTGGATTACAGCTGATACAAGGTGTGAAGGAACAAGGGGTGGCTGTGGGCATGCACTTGCTGCCGCTGCCAGTGTTTATCTGCATGGCAGCAGGGCATTTGGGCGTTGCCAGGAAGGCGTTTTTATGTAGATTCCTCCTCTTTCAGCACTGCATTGTGGTGCAAGCAAAAGAAGCAAATCCTGTCTGGCTTCCTCTCCGGCCTTTATTCACCTCCCGTGTAGCTGTGAGTGTGTGAGCCTGCAGAGCCCCATGGAATTGCCTAGAAGTAGGCTGAATCGCTGCAAGGGCTGAACAGCAGTATCGGGCAGGCTCGGGCAACGCGCGGCCCGTTCGGGTTATCGCTTCTCGGCCTTTTGGCTAAGATCAAGTGTAGTATCTGTTCTTATCAGTTTAATATCTGATACGTCCCCTATCTGGGGACCATATATTAAATGGATTTTTAGAACAGGGAGATGGAAATAGAGCTTGCTCTGTCCACTCCACGCATTGACCTGGTATTGCAGTATTTCCAGGACCGGTGCACCCTTTCCTTATGTGTTGACTAAAAGCAGATTCCAAAAGTGTTTTTTGTCTTTGCTATTGTTTCTGTCTTTCTGAAGGGATCTCCCCTTTTAATCCCATTATTTCAACACCTGTTGGACAATGCATGAGTGATAATGAGCTCATTGATTAAATGCAATTAATGAATAGATTGCCACCTCTTGTTGTGTGTCGTCTGTGTTTCTGTGTTTCCGGCATTTCACATTGGAACACCTCATTCACCTTCCTTGTCTTCTCTCCGCCCTCCCTTTTAGGTAAGTTAAAGAGCTGCACCTGAGCCAGCCACTGATTGATTGATTGATTGATTGATTGATTGATTGATTGATTGATTGATTGATTGATGCAGCACAACAGTCAAATAGTGGAGTGGAGTAGGGGAACAGCAAACAGCCAATAAAGCAGCCCGCCCGCTCGCCTGCCCGCCACAATGGACCTACCTGTGTACACTAGATGGATGTGATGGAATGTACTGTCGTCCCTACATTTCAAGAAGAAGTAAGAATTGCAGTTGCAACAAAGCCTTGCTTGCCTACAAAGAGAGCAGCAATTTGGATTTGTTACTATGTTACCTAGAAGAATAACAAACTGTGCAAGGATGGATGTTGTAGGAGCAAGGAGAAGTTGTCTGTAAAGTTGGTGGATGCCTATTTTCCATTTTGCAGTCCCTTGTCTCCCTCTTGTGGCCTCCTGGAGGCAACTAGCTGTGCAAAAAAAAGACAGCCTGGCGGCCGGCTGTTGCAGTGTTGCCCTCTCAGGCAACACTGAGTGACTGACTGAGCCTCACCGTCTTATATAAAGTTCAGACGGAACTTTGCACGTGTCATAGTGGAGCCCTCAGGATTCCAGAGCCAGCTTTCTGACATCATAATGGGGCCTCAGAGATAAAAGCCTGGGCCCAGGCAGTGTTGGTCAGTGCTGCTCAGCAGGCAGCACTGGACTGGACTGGATTACAGCTGATACAAGGTGTGAAGGAACAAGGGGTGGCTGTGGGCATGCACTTGCTGCCGCTGCCAGTGTTTATCTGCATGGCAGCAGGGCATTTGGGCGTTGCCAGGAAGGCGTTTTTATGTAGATTCCTCCTCTTTCAGCACTGCATTGTGGTGCAAGCAAAAGAAGCAAATCCTGTCTGGCTTCCTCTCCGGCCTTTATTCACCTCCCGTGTAGCTGTGAGTGTGTGAGCCTGCAGGGCCCCATGGAATTGCCTAGAAGTAGGCTGAATCGCTGCAAGGGCTGAACAGCAGTATCGGGCAGGCTCGGGCAACGCGCGGCCCGTTCGGGTTATCGCTTCTCGGCCTTTTGGCTAAGATCAAGTGTAGTATCTGTTCTTATCAGTTTAATATCTGATACGTCCCCTATCTGGGGACCATATATTAAATGGATTTTTAGAACAGGGAGATGGAAATAGAGCTTGCTCTGTCCACTCCACGCATTGACCTGGTATTGCAGTATTTCCAGGACCGGTGCACCCTTTCCTTATGTGTTGACTAAAAGCAGATTCCAAAAGTGTTTTTTGTCTTTGCTATTGTTTCTGTCTTTCTGAAGGGATCTCCCCTTTTAATCCCATTATTTCAACACCTGTTGGACAATGCATGAGTGATAATGAGCTCATTGATTAAATGCAATTAATGAATAGATTGCCACCTCTTGTTGTGTGTCGTCTGTGTTTCTGTGTTTCCGGCATTTCACATTGGAACACCTCATTCACCTTCCTTGTCTTCTCTCCGCCCTCCCTTTTAGGTAAGTTAAAGAGCTGCACCTGAGCCAGCCACTGATTGATTGATTGATTGATTGATTGATTGATTGATTGATTGATTGATTGATGCAGCACAACAGTCAAATAGTGGAGTGGAGTAGGGGAACAGCAAACAGCCAATAAAGCAGCCCGCCCGCTCGCCTGCCCGCCACAATGGACCTACCTGTGTACACTAGATGGATGTGATGGAATGTACTGTCGTCCCTACATTTCAAGAAGAAGTAAGAATTGCAGTTGCAACAAAGCCTTGCTTGCCTACAAAGAGAGCAGCAATTTGGATTTGTTACTATGTTACCTAGAAGAATAACAAACTGTGCAAGGATGGAGGTTGTAGGAGCAAGGAGAAGTTGTCTGTAAAGTTGGTGGATGCCTATTTTCCATTTTGCAGTCCCTTGTCTCCCTCTTGTGGCCTCCTGGAGGCAACTAGCTGTGCAAAAAAAAGACAGCCTGGCGGCCGGCTGTTGCAGTGTTGCCCTCTCAGGCAACACTGAGTGACTGACTGAGCCTCACCGTCTTATATAAAGTTCAGACGGAACTTTGCACGTGTCATAGTGGAGCCCTCAGGATTCCAGAGCCAGCTTTCTGACATCATAATGGGGCCTCAGAGATAAAAGCCTGGGCCCAGGCAGTGTTGGTCAGTGCTGCTCAGCAGGCAGCACTGGACTGGACTGGATTACAGCTGATACAAGGTGTGAAGGAACAAGGGGTGGCTGTGGGCATGCACTTGCTGCCGCTGCCAGTGTTTATCTGCATGGCAGCAGGGCATTTGGGCGTTGCCAGGAAGGCGTTTTTATGTAGATTCCTCCTCTTTCAGCACTGCATTGTGGTGCAAGCAAAAGAAGCAAATCCTGTCTGGCTTCCTCTCCGGCCTTTATTCACCTCCCGTGTAGCTGTGAGTGTGTGAGCCTGCAGGGCCCCATGGAATTGCCTAGAAGTAGGCTGAATCGCTGCAAGGGCTGAACAGCAGTATCGGGCAGGCTCGGGCAACGCGCGGCCCGTTCGGGTTATCGCTTCTCGGCCTTTTGGCTAAGATCAAGTGTAGTATCTGTTCTTATCAGTTTAATATCTGATACGTCCCCTATCTGGGGACCATATATTAAATGGATTTTTAGAACAGGGAGATGGAAATAGAGCTTGCTCTGTCCACTCCACGCATTGACCTGGTATTGCAGTATTTCCAGGACCGGTGCACCCTTTCCTTATGTGTTGACTAAAAGCAGATTCCAAAAGTGTTTTTTGTCTTTGCTATTGTTTCTGTCTTTCTGAAGGGATCTCCCCTTTTAATCCCATTATTTCAACACCTGTTGGACAATGCATGAGTGATAATGAGCTCATTGATTAAATGAAATTAATGAATAGATTGCCACCTCTTGTTGTGTGTCGTCTGTGTTTCTGTGTTTCCGGCATTTCACATTGGAACACCTCATTCACCTTCCTTGTCTTCTCTCCGCCCTCCCTTTTAGGTAAGTTAAAGAGCTGCACCTGAGCCAGCCACTGATTGATTGATTGATTGATTGATTGATTGATTGATTGATTGATTGATTGATTGATGCAGCACAACAGTCAAATAGTGAAGTGGAGTAGGGGAACAGCAAACAGCCAATAAAGCAGCCCGCCCGCTCGCCTGCCCGCCACAATGGACCTACCTGTGTACACTAGATGGATGTGATGGAATGTACTGTCGTCCCTACATTTCAAGAAGAAGTAAGAATTGCAGTTGCAACAAAGCCTTGCTTGCCTACAAAGAGAGCAGCAATTTGGATTTGTTACTATGTTACCTAGAAGAATAACAAACTGTGCAAGGATGGAGGTTGTAGGAGCAGTTGTAGGAGCAAGGAGAAGTTGTCTGTAAAGTTGGTGGATGCCTATTTTCCATTTTGCAGTCCCTTGTCTCCCTCTTGTGGCCTCCTGGAGGCAACTAGCTGTGCAAAAAAAAGACAGCCTGGCGGCCGGCTGTTGCAGTGTTGCCCTCTCAGGCAACACTGAGTGACTGACTGAGCCTCACCGTCTTATATAAAGTTCAGACGGAACTTTGCACGTGTCATAGTGGAGCCCTCAGGATTCCAGAGCCAGCTTTCTGACATCATAATGGGGCCTCAGAGATAAAAGCCTGGGCCCAGGCAGTGTTGGTCAGTGCTGCTCAGCAGGCAGCACTGGACTGGACTGGATTACAGCTGATACAAGGTGTGAAGGAACAAGGGGTGGCTGTGGGCATGCACTTGCTGCCGCTGCCAGTGTTTATCTGCATGGCAGCAGGGCATTTGGGCGTTGCCAGGAAGGCGTTTTTATGTAGATTCCTCCTCTTTCAGCACTGCATTGTGGTGCAAGCAAAAGAAGCAAATCCTGTCTGGCTTCCTCTCCGGCCTTTATTCACCTCCCGTGTAGCTGTGAGTGTGTGAGCCTGCAGGGCCCCATGGAATTGCCTAGAAGTAGGCTGAATCGCTGCAAGGGCTGAACAGCAGTATCGGGCAGGCTCGGGCAACGCGCGGCCCGTTCGGGTTATCGCTTCTCGGCCTTTTGGCTAAGATCAAGTGTAGTATCTGTTCTTATCAGTTTAATATCTGATACGTCCCCTATCTGGGGACCATATATTAAATGGATTTTTAGAACAGGGAGATGGAAATAGAGCTTGCTCTGTCCACTCCACGCATTGACCTGGTATTGCAGTATTTCCAGGACCGGTGCACCCTTTCCTTATGTGTTGACTAAAAGCAGATTCCAAAAGTGTTTTTTGTCTTTGCTATTGTTTCTGTCTTTCTGAAGGGATCTCCCCTTTTAATCCCATTATTTCAACACCTGTTGGACAATGCATGAGTGATAATGAGCTCATTGATTAAATGCAATTAATGAATAGATTGCCACCTCTTGTTGTGTGTCGTCTGTGTTTCTGTGTTTCCGGCATTTCACATTGGAACACCTCATTCACCTTCCTTGTCTTCTCTCCGCCCTCCCTTTTAGGTAAGTTAAAGAGCTGCACCTGAGCCAGCCACTGATTGATTGATTGATTGATTGATTGATTGATTGATTGATGCAGCACAACAGTCAAATAGTGGAGTGGAGTAGGGGAACAGCAAACAGCCAATAAAGCAGCCCGCCCGCTCGCCTGCCCGCCACAATGGACCTACCTGTGTACACTAGATGGATGTGATGGAATGTACTGTCGTCCCTACATTTCAAGAAGAAGTAAGAATTGCAGTTGCAACAAAGCCTTGCTTGCCTACAAAGAGAGCAGCAATTTGGATTTGTTACTATGTTACCTAGAAGAATAACAAACTGTGCAAGGATGGAGGTTGTAGGAGCAAGGAGAAGTTGTCTGTAAAGTTGGTGGATGCCTATTTTCCATTTTGCAGTCCCTTGTCTCCCTCTTGTGGCCTCCTGGAGGCAACTAGCTGTGCAAAAAAAAGACAGCCTGGCGGCCGGCTGTTGCAGTGTTGCCCTCTCAGGCAACACTGAGTGACTGACTGAGCCTCACCGTCTTATATAAAGTTCAGACGGAACTTTGCACGTGTCATAGTGGAGCCCTCAGGATTCCAGAGCCAGCTTTCTGACATCATAATGGGGCCTCAGAGATAAAAGCCTGGGCCCAGGCAGTGTTGGTCAGTGCTGCTCAGCAGGCAGCACTGGACTGGACTGGATTACAGCTGATACAAGGTGTGAAGGAACAAGGGGTGGCTGTGGGCATGCACTTGCTGCCGCTGCCAGTGTTTATCTGCATGGCAGCAGGGCATTTGGGCGTTGCCAGGAAGGCGTTTTTATGTAGATTCCTCCTCTTTCAGCACTGCATTGTGGTGCAAGCAAAAGAAGCAAATCCTGTCTGGCTTCCTCTCCGGCCTTTATTCACCTCCCGTGTAGCTGTGAGTGTGTGAGCCTGCAGGGCCCCATGGAATTGCCTAGAAGTAGGCTGAATCGCTGCAAGGGCTGAACAGCAGTATCGGGCAGGCTCGGGCAACGCGCGGCCCGTTCGGGTTATCGCTTCTCGGCCTTTTGGCTAAGATCAAGTGTAGTATCTGTTCTTATCAGTTTAATATCTGATACGTCCCCTATCTGGGGACCATATATTAAATGGATTTTTAGAACAGGGAGATGGAAATAGAGCTTGCTCTGTCCACTCCACGCATTGACCTGGTATTGCAGTATTTCCAGGACCGGTGCACCCTTTCCTTATGTGTTGACTAAAAGCAGATTCCAAAAGTGTTTTTTGTCTTTGCTATTGTTTCTGTCTTTCTGAAGGGATCTCCCCTTTTAATCCCATTATTTCAACACCTGTTGGACAATGCATGAGTGATAATGAGCTCATTGATTAAATGCAATTAATGAATAGATTGCCACCTCTTGTTGTGTGTCGTCTGTGTTTCTGTGTTTCCGGCATTTCACATTGGAACACCTCATTCACCTTCCTTGTCTTCTCTCCGCCCTCCCTTTTAGGTAAGTTAAAGAGCTGCACCTGAGCCAGCCACTGATTGATTGATTGATTGATTGATTGATTGATTGATTGATTGATGCAGCACAACAGTCAAATAGTGGAGTGGAGTAGGGGAACAGCAAACAGCCAATAAAGCAGCCCGCCCGCTCGCCTGCCCGCCACAATGGACCTACCTGTGTACACTAGATGGATGTGATGGAATGTACTGTCGTCCCTACATTTCAAGAAGAAGTAAGAATTGCAGTTGCAACAAAGCCTTGCTTGCCTACAAAGAGAGCAGCAATTTGGATTTGTTACTATGTTACCTAGAAGAATAACAAACTGTGCAAGGATGGAGGTTGTAGGAGCAAGGAGAAGTTGTCTGTAAAGTTGGTGGATGCCTATTTTCCATTTTGCAGTCCCTTGTCTCCCTCTTGTGGCCTCCTGGAGGCAACTAGCTGTGCAAAAAAAAGACAGCCTGGCGGCCGGCTGTTGCAGTGTTGCCCTCTCAGGCAACACTGAGTGACTGACTGAGCCTCACCGTCTTATATAAAGTTCAAACGGAACTTTGCACGTGTCATAGTGGAGCCCTCAGGATTCCAGAGCCAGCTTTCTGACATCATAATGGGGCCTCAGAGATAAAAGCCTGGGCCCAGGCAGTGTTGGTCAGTGCTGCTCAGCAGGCAGCACTGGACTGGACTGGATTACAGCTGATACAAGGTGTGAAGGAACAAGGGGTGGCTGTGGGCATGCACTTGCTGCCGCTGCCAGTGTTTATCTGCATGGCAGCAGGGCATTTGGGCGTTGCCAGGAAGGCGTTTTTATGTAGATTCCTCCTCTTTCAGCACTGCATTGTGGTGCAAGCAAAAGAAGCAAATCCTGTCTGGCTTCCTCTCCGGCCTTTATTCACCTCCCGTGTAGCTGTGAGTGTGTGAGCCTGCAGGGCCCCATGGAATTGCCTAGAAGTAGGCTGAATCGCTGCAAGGGCTGAACAGCAGTATCGGGCAGGCTCGGGCAACGCGCGGCCCGTTCGGGTTATCGCTTCTCGGCCTTTTGGCTAAGATCAAGTGTAGTATCTGTTCTTATCAGTTTAATATCTGATACGTCCCCTATCTGGGGACCATATATTAAATGGATTTTTAGAACAGGGAGATGGAAATAGAGCTTGCTCTGTCCACTCCACGCATTGACCTGGTATTGCAGTATTTCCAGGACCGGTGCACCCTTTCCTTATGTGTTGACTAAAAGCAGATTCCAAAAGTGTTTTTTGTCTTTGCTATTGTTTCTGTCTTTCTGAAGGGATCTCCCCTTTTAATCCCATTATTTCAACACCTGTTGGACAATGCATGAGTGATAATGAGCTCATTGATTAAATGCAATTAATGAATAGATTGCCACCTCTTGTTGTGTGTCGTCTGTGTTTCTGTGTTTCCGGCATTTCACATTGGAACACCTCATTCACCTTCCTTGTCTTCTCTCCGCCCTCCCTTTTAGGTAAGTTAAAGAGCTGCACCTGAGCCAGCCACTGATTGATTGATTGATTGATTGATTGATTGATTGATTGATTGATTGATTGATTGATGCAGCACAACAGTCAAATAGTGGAGTGGAGTAGGGGAACAGCAAACAGCCAATAAAGCAGCCCGCCCGCTCGCCTGCCCGCCACAATGGACCTACCTGTGTACACTAGATGGATGTGATGGAATGTACTGTCGTCCCTACATTTCAAGAAGAAGTAAGAATTGCAGTTGCAACAAAGCCTTGCTTGCCTACAAAGAGAGCAGCAATTTGGATTTGTTACTATGTTACCTAGAAGAATAACAAACTGTGCAAGGATGGAGGTTGTAGGAGCAAGGAGAAGTTGTCTGTAAAGTTGGTGGATGCCTATTTTCCATTTTGCAGTCCCTTGTCTCCCTCTTGTGGCCTCCTGGAGGCAACTAGCTGTGCAAAAAAAAGACAGCCTGGCGGCCGGCTGTTGCAGTGTTGCCCTCTCAGGCAACACTGAGTGACTGACTGAGCCTCACCGTCTTATATAAAGTTCAGACGGAACTTTGCACGTGTCATAGTGGAGCCCTCAGGATTCCAGAGCCAGCTTTCTGACATCATAATGGGGCCTCAGAGATAAAAGCCTGGGCCCAGGCAGTGTTGGTCAGTGCTGCTCAGCAGGCAGCACTGGACTGGACTGGATTACAGCTGATACAAGGTGTGAAGGAACAAGGGGTGGCTGTGGGCATGCACTTGCTGCCGCTGCCAGTGTTTATCTGCATGGCAGCAGGGCATTTGGGCGTTGCCAGGAAGGCGTTTTTATGTCGATTCCTCCTCTTTCAGCACTGCATTGTGGTGCAAGCAAAAGAAGCAAATCCTGTCTGGCTTCCTCTCCGGCCTTTATTCACCTCCCGTGTAGCTGTGAGTGTGTGAGCCTGCAGGGCCCCATGGAATTGCCTAGAAGTAGGCTGAATCGCTGCAAGGGCTGAACAGCAGTATCGGGCAGGCTCGGGCAACGCGCGGCCCGTTCGGGTTATCGCTTCTCGGCCTTTTGGCTAAGATCAAGTGTAGTATCTGTTCTTATCAGTTTAATATCTGATACGTCCCCTATCTGGGGACCATATATTAAATGGATTTTTAGAACAGGGAGATGGAAATAGAGCTTGCTCTGTCCACTCCACGCATTGACCTGGTATTGCAGTATTTCCAGGACCGGTGCACCCTTTCCTTATGTGTTGACTAAAAGCAGATTCCAAAAGTGTTTTTTGTCTTTGCTATTGTTTCTGTCTTTCTGAAGGGATCTCCCCTTTTAATCCCATTATTTCAACACCTGTTGGACAATGCATGAGTGATAATGAGCTCATTGATTAAATGCAATTAATGAATAGATTGCCACCTCTTGTTGTGTGTCGTCTGTGTTTCTGTGTTTCCGGCATTTCACATTGGAACACCTCATTCACCTTCCTTGTCTTCTCTCCGCCCTCCCTTTTAGGTAAGTTAAAGAGCTGCACCTGAGCCAGCCACTGATTGATTGATTGATTGATTGATTGATTGATTGATTGATTGATTGATTGATGCAGCACAACAGTCAAATAGTGGAGTGGAGTAGGGGAACAGCAAACAGCCAATAAAGCAGCCCGCCCGCTCGCCTGCCCGCCACAATGGATACTGTCGTCCCTACATTTCAAGAAGAAGTAAGAATTGCAGTTGCAACAAAGCCTTGCTTGCCTACAAAGAGAGCAGCAATTTGGATTTGTTACTATGTTACCTAGAAGAATAACAAACTGTGCAAGGATGGAGGTTGTAGGAGCAAGGAGAAGTTGTCTGTAAAGTTGGTGGATGCCTATTTTCCATTTTGCAGTCCCTTGTCTCCCTCTTGTGGCCTCCTGGAGGCAACTAGCTGTGCAAAAAAAAGACAGCCTGGCGGCCGGCTGTTGCAGTGTTGCCCTCTCAGGCAACACTGAGTGACTGACTGAGCCTCACCGTCTTATATAAAGTTCAGACGGAACTTTGCACGTGTCATAGTGGAGCCCTCAGGATTCCAGAGCCAGCTTTCTGACATCATAATGGGGCCTCAGAGATAAAAGCCTGGGCCCAGGCAGTGTTGGTCAGTGCTGCTCAGCAGGCAGCACTGGACTGGACTGGATTACAGCTGATACAAGGTGTGAAGGAACAAGGGGTGGCTGTGGGCATGCACTTGCTGCCGCTGCCAGTGTTTATCTGCATGGCAGCAGGGCATTTGGGCGTTGCCAGGAAGGCGTTTTTATGTAGATTCCTCCTCTTTCAGCACTGCATTGTGGTGCAAGCAAAAGAAGCAAATCCTGTCTGGCTTCCTCTCCGGCCTTTATTCACCTCCCGTGTAGCTGTGAGTGTGTGAGCCTGCAGGGCCCCATGGAATTGCCTAGAAGTAGGCTGAATCGCTGCAAGGGCTGAACAGCAGTATCGGGCAGGCTCGGGCAACGCGCGGCCCGTTCGGGTTATCGCTTCTCGGCCTTTTGGCTAAGATCAAGTGTAGTATCTGTTCTTATCAGTTTAATATCTGATACGTCCCCTATCTGGGGACCATATATTAAATGGATTTTTAGAACAGGGAGATGGAAATAGAGCTTGCTCTGTCCACTCCACGCATTGACCTGGTATTGCAGTATTTCCAGGACCGGTGCACCCTTTCCTTATGTGTTGACTAAAAGCAGATTCCAAAAGTGTTTTTTGTCTTTGCTATTGTTTCTGTCTTTCTGAAGGGATCTCCCCTTTTAATCCCATTATTTCAACACCTGTTGGACAATGCATGAGGGATAATGAGCTCATTGATTAAATGCAATTAATGAATAGATTGCCACCTCTTGTTGTGTGTCGTCTGTGTTTCTGTGTTTCCGGCATTTCACATTGGAACACCTCATTCACCTTCCTTGTCTTCTCTCCGCCCTCCCTTTTAGGTAAGTTAAAGAGCTGCACCTGAGCCAGCCACTGATTGATTGATTGATTGATTGATTGATTGATTGATTGATGCAGCACAACAGTCAAATAGTGGAGTGGAGTAGGGGAACAGCAAACAGCCAATAAAGCAGCCCGCCCGCTCGCCTGCCCGCCACAATGGACCTACCTGTGTACACTAGATGGATGTGATGGAATGTACTGTCGTCCCTACATTTCAAGAAGAAGTAAGAATTGCAGTTGCAACAAAGCCTTGCTTGCCTACAAAGAGAGCAGCAATTTGGATTTGTTACTATGTTACCTAGAAGAATAACAAACTGTGCAAGGATGGAGGTTGTAGGAGCAAGGAGAAGTTGTCTGTAAAGTTGGTGGATGCCTATTTTCCATTTTTGCAGTCCCTTGTCTCCCTCTTGTGGCCTCCTGGAGGCAACTAGCTGTGCAAAAAAAAGACAGCCTGGCGGCCGGCTGTTGCAGTGTTGCCCTCTCAGGCAACACTGAGTGACTGACTGAGCCTCACCGTCTTATATAAAGTTCAGACGGAACTTTGCACGTGTCATAGTGGAGCCCTCAGGATTCCAGAGCCAGCTTTCTGACATCATAATGGGGCCTCAGAGATAAAAAGCCTGGGCCCAGGCAGTGTTGGTCAGTGCTGCTCAGCAGGCAGCACTGGACTGGACCTGGATTACAGCTGATACAAGGTGTGAAGGAACAAGGGGTGGCTGTGGGCATGCACTTGCTGCCGCTGCCAGTGTTTATCTGCATGGCAGCAGGGCATTTGGGCGTTGCCAGGAAGGCGTTTTTATGTAGATTCCTCCTCTTTCAGCACTGCATTGTGGTGCAAGCAAAAGAAGCAAATCCTGTCTGGCTTCCTCTCCGGCCTTTATTCACCTCCCGTGTAGCTGTGAGTGTGTGAGCCTGCAGGGCCCCATGGAATTGCCTAGAAGTAGGCTGAATCGCTGCAAGGGCTGAACAGCAGTATCGGGCAGGCTCGGGCAACGCGCGGCCCGTTCGGGTTATCGCTTCTCGGCCTTTTGGCTAAGATCAAGTGTAGTATCTGTTCTTATCAGTTTAATATCTGATACGTCCCCTATCTGGGGACCATATATTAAATGGATTTTTAGAACAGGGAGATGGAAATAGAGCTTGCTCTGTCCACTCCACGCATTGACCTGGTATTGCAGTATTTCCAGGACCGGTGCACCCTTTCCTTATGTGTTGACTAAAAGCAGATTCCAAAAGTGTTTTTTGTCTTTGCTATTGTTTCTGTCTTTCTGAAGGGATCTCCCCTTTTAATCCCATTATTTCTAACACCTGTTGGACAATGCATGAGTGATAATGAGCTCATTGATTAAATGCAATTAATGAATAGATTGCCACCTCTTGTTGTGTGTCGTCTGTGTTTCTGTGTTTCCGGCATTTCACATTGGAACACCTCATTCACCTTCCTTGTCTTCTCTCCGCCCTCCCTTTTAGGTAAGTTAAAGAGCTGCACCTGAGCCAGCCACTGATTGATTGATTGATTGATTGATTGATTGATTGATTGATTGATTGATGCATTGATTGAGCACAACAGTCAAATAGTGGAGTGGAGTAGGGGAACAGCAAACAGCCAATAAAGCAGCCCGCCCGCTCGCCTGCCCGCCACAATGGACCTACCTGTGTACACTAGATGGATGTGATGGAATGTACTGTCGTCCCTACATTTCAAGAAGAAGTAAGAATTGCAGTTGCAACAAAGCCTTGCTTGCCTACAAAGAGAGCAGCAATTTGGATTTGTTACTATGTTACCTAGAAGAATAACAAACTGTGCAAGGATGGAGGTTGTAGGAGCAAGGAGAAGTTGTCTGTAAAGTTGGTGGATGCCTATTTTCCATTTTGCAGTCCCTTGTCTCCCTCTTGTGGCCTCCTGGAGGCAACTAGCTGTGCAAAAAAAAGACAGCCTGGCGGCCGGCTGTTGCAGTGTTGCCCTCTCAGGCAACACTGAGTGACTGACTGAGCCTCACCGTCTTATATAAAGTTCAGACGGAACTTTGCACGTGTCATAGTGGAGCCCTCAGGATTCCAGAGCCAGCTTTCTGACATCATAATGGGGCCTCAGAGATAAAAGCCTGGGCCCAGGCAGTGTTGGTCAGTGCTGCTCAGCAGGCAGCACTGGACTGGACTGGATTACAGCTGATACAAGGTGTGAAGGAACAAGGGGTGGCTGTGGGCATGCACTTGCTGCCGCTGCCAGTGTTTATCTGCATGGCAGCAGGGCATTTGGGCGTTGCCAGGAAGGCGTTTTTATGTAGATTCCTCCTCTTTCAGCACTGCATTGTGGTGCAAGCAAAAGAAGCAAATCCTGTCTGGCTTCCTCTCCGGCCTTTATTCACCTCCCGTGTAGCTGTGAGTGTGTGAGCCTGCAGGGCCCCATGGAATTGCCTAGAAGTAGGCTGAATCGCTGCAAGGGCTGAACAGCAGTATCGGGCAGGCTCGGGCAACGCGCGGCCCGTTCGGGTTATCGCTTCTCGGCCTTTTGGCTAAGATCAAGTGTAGTATCTGTTCTTATCAGTTTAATATCTGATACGTCCCCTATCTGGGGACCATATATTAAATGGATTTTTAGAACAGGGAGATGGAAATAGAGCTTGCTCTGTCCACTCCACG
Organism: Rhinoderma darwinii; assembly: GCF_050947455.1. NCBI lineage: Eukaryota > Metazoa > Chordata > Amphibia > Anura > Rhinodermatidae > Rhinoderma > Rhinoderma darwinii. The sequence goes on along the minus strand of NW_027461806.1, from coordinate 149,552 downwards.
CATTGACCTGGTATTGCAGTATTTCCAGGACCGGTGCACCCTTTCCTTATGTGTTGACTAAAAGCAGATTCCAAAAGTGTTTTTTGTCTTTGCTATTGTTTCTGTCTTTCTGAAGGGATCTCCCCTTTTAATCCCATTATTTCAACACCTGTTGGACAATGCATGAGTGATAATGAGCTCATTGATTAAATGCAATTAATGAATAGATTGCCACCTCTTGTTGTGTGTCGTCTGTGTTTCTGTGTTTCCGGCATTTCACATTGGAACACCTCATTCACCTTCCTTGTCTTCTCTCCGCCCTCCCTTTTAGGTAAGTTAAAGAGCTGCACCTGAGCCAGCCACTGATTGATTGATTGATTGATTGATTGATTGATTGATTGATTGATTGATTGATTGATTGATTGATTGATTGATGCAGCACAACAGTCAAATAGTGGAGTGGAGTAGGGGAACAGCAAACAGCCAATAAAGCAGCCCGCCCGCTCGCCTGCCCGCCACAATGGACCTACCTGTGTACACTAGATGGATGTGATGGAATGTACTGTCGTCCCTACATTTCAAGAAGAAGTAAGAATTGCAGTTGCAACAAAGCCTTGCTTGCCTACAAAGAGAGCAGCAATTTGGATTTGTTACTATGTTACCTAGAAGAATAACAAACTGTGCAAGGATGGAGGTTGTAGGAGCAAGGAGAAGTTGTCTGTAAAGTTGGTGGTTGCCTATTTTCCATTTTGCAGTCCCTTGTCTCCCTCTTGTGGCCTCCTGGAGGCAACTAGCTGTGCAAAAAAAAGACAGCCTGGCGGCCGGCTGTTGCAGTGTTGCCCTCTCAGGCAACACTGAGTGACTGACTGAGCCTCACCGTCTTATATAAAGTTCAGACAGAACTTTGCACGTGTCATAGGAGGAGCCCTCAGGATTCCAGAGCCAGCTTTCTGACACTCATAATGGGGCCTCAGAGATAAAAGCCTGGCCCAGGCAGTGTTGGTCAGTGCTGCTCAGCAGGCAGCACTGGACTGGACTGGATTACAGCTGATAACAAGGTGTGAAGGAACAAGGGGTGGCTGTGGGCATGCACTTGCTGCCGCTGCCAGTGTTTATCTGCATGGCAGCAGGGCATTTGGGGTTGCCAGGAAGGCGTTTTTATGTAGATTCCTCCTCTTTCAGCACTGCATTGTGGTGCAAGCAAAGAAGCAAATCCTGTCTGGCTTCCTCTCCGCCTTTATTCACCTCCCGTGTAGCTGTGAGTGTGTGAGCCTGCAGGGCCCCATGGAATTGCCTAGAAGCAGGCTGAATCGCTGCAAGGGCTGAACAGCAGTATCGGGCAGGCTCGGGCAACGCGCGGCCCGTTCGGGTTATCGCTTCTCGGCCTTTTGGCTAAGATCAAGTGTAGTATCTGTTCTTATCAGTTTAATATTCTGATACGTCCCCTATCTGGGGACCATATATTAAATGGATTTTTAGAACAGGGAGATGGAAATAGAGCTTGCTCTGTCCACTCCACGCATTGACCTGGTATTGCAGTATTTCCAGGACCGGTGCACCCTTTTCCTTATGTGTTGACTAAAAGCAGATTCCAAAAGTGTTTTTTGTCTTTGCTATTGTTTCTGTCTTTCTGAAGGGATCTCCCCTTTTAATCCCATTATTTCAACACCTGTTGGACAATGCATGAGTGATAATGAGCTCATTGATTAAATGCCAATTAATGAATAGATTGCCACCTCTTGTGTGTGTCGTCTGTGTTTCTGTGTTTCCGGCATTTCACATTGGAACACCTCATTCACCTTCCTTGTCTTCTCTCCGCCCTCCCTTTTAGGTAAGTTAAAGAGCTGCACCTGAGCCAGCCACTGATTGATTGATTGATTGATTGATTGATTGATTGATTGATTGATTGATTGATTGATGCAGCACAACAGTCAAATAGTGGAGTGGAGTAGGGGAACAGCAAACAGCCAATAAAGCAGCCCGCCCGCTCGCCTGCCCGCCACAATGGACCTACCTGTGTACACTAGATGGAGTGTGATGGATGTACTGTCGTCCCTACATTTCAAGAAGAAGTAAGAATTGCAGTTGCAACAAAGCCTTGCCTTGCCTACAAAGAGAGCAGCAATTTGGATTTGTTACTATTTTACCTAGAAGAATAACAAACTGTGCAAGGATGGAGGTTGTAGGAGCAAGGAGAAGTTGTCTGTAAAGTTGGTGGATGCCTATTTTCCATTTTGCAGTCCCTTGTCTCCCTCTTGTGGCCTCCTGGAGGCAACTAGCTGTGCAAAAAAAAGACCGCCTGGCGGCCGGCCTGTTGCAGTGTTGCCCTCTCAGGCAACACTGAGTGACTGACTGAGCCTCACCGTCTTATATAAAGTTCAGACAGAACTTTGCACGTGTCATAGTGGAGCCCTCAGGATTCCAGAGCCAGCTTTCTGACATCATAATGGGGCCTCAGAGATAAAAGCCTGGGCCAGGCAGTGTTGGTCAGTGCTGCTCAGCAGGCAGCACTGGGACTGGACTGGATTACAGCTGATACAAGGTGTGAAGGAACAAGGGGTGGCTGTGGGCATGCACTTGCTGCCGCTGCCAGTTTTATCTGCATGGCAGCAGGGCATTTGGGCGTTGCCAGGAAGGCGTTTTTATGTAGATTCCTCCTCTTTCAGCACTGCATTGTGGTGCAAGCAAAAGAAGCAAATCCTGTCTGGCTTCCTCTCCGGCCTTTATTCACCTCCCGTGTAGCTGTGAGTGTGTGAGCCTGCAGGGCCCCATGGAATTGCCTAGAAGTAGGCTGAATCGCTGCAAGGGCTGAACAGCAGTATCGGGCAGGCTCGGGCAACGCGCGGCCCGTTCGGGTTATCGCTTCTCGGCCTTTTGGCTAAGATCAAGTGTAGTATCTGTTCTTATCAGTTTAATATCTGATACGTCCCCTATCTGGGGACCATATATTAAATGGATTTTTAGAACAGGGAGATGGAAATAGAGCTTGCTCTGTCCACTCCACGCATTGACCTGGTATTGCAGTATTTCCAGGACCGGTGCACCCTTTCCTTATGTGTTGACTAAAAGCAGATTCCAAAAGTGTTTTTTGTCTTTGCTATTGTTTCTGTCTTTCTGAAGGGATCTCCCCTTTTAATCCCATTATATCAACACCTGTTGGACAATGCATGAGTGATAATGAGCTCATTGATTAAATGCAATTAATGAATAGATTGCCACCTCTTGTTGTGTGTCGTCTGTGTTTCTGTGTTTCCGGCATTTCACATTGGAACACCTCATTCACCTTCCTTGTCTTCTCTCCGCCCTCCCTTTTAGGTAAGTTAAAGAGCTGCACCTGAGCCAGCCACTGATTGATTGATGATTGATTGATTGATTGATTGATTGATTGATTGATTGATTGATTGATTGATGCAGCACAACAGTCAAATAGTGGAGTGGAGTAGGGGAACAGCAAACAGCCAATAAAGCAGCCCGCCCGCTCGCCTGCCCGCCACAATGGACCTACCTGTGTACACTAGATGGATGTGATGGAATGTACTGTCGTCCCTACATTTCAAGAAGAAGTAAGAATTGCAGTTGCAACAAAGCCTTGCTTGCCTACAAAGAGAGCAGCAATTTGGATTTGTTACTATGTTACCTAGAAGAATAACAAACTGTGCAAGGATGGAGGTTGTAGGAGCAAGGAGAAGTTGTCTGTAAAGTTGGTGGATGCCTATTTTCCATTTTGCAGTCCCTTGTCTCCCTCTTGTGGCCTCCTGGAGGCAACTAGCTGTGCAAAAAAAAGACAGCCTGGCGGCCGGCTGTTGCAGTGTTGCCCTCTCAGGCAACACTGAGTGACTGACTGAGCCTCACCGTCTTATATAAAGTTCAGACGGAACTTTGCACGTGTCATAGTGGAGCCCTCAGGATTCCAGAGCCAGCTTTCTGACATCATAATGGGGCCTCAGAGATAAAAGCCTGGGCCCAGGCAGTGTTGGTCAGTGCTGCTCAGCAGGCAGCACTGGACTGGACTGGATTACAGCTGATACAAGGTGTGAAGGAACAAGGGGTGGCTGTGGGCATGCACTTGCTGCCGCTGCCAGTGTTTATCTGCATGGCAGCAGGGCATTTGGGCGTTGCCAGGAAGGCGTTTTTATGTAGATTCCTCCTCTTTCAGCACTGCATTGTGGTGCAAGCAAAAGAAGCAAATCCTGTCTGGCTTCCTCTCCGGCCTTTATTCACCTCCCGTGTAGCTGTGAGTGTGTGAGCCTGCAGGGCCCCATGGAATTGCCTAGAAGTAGGCTGAATCGCTGCAAGGGCTGAACAGCAGTATCGGGCAGGCTCGGGCAACGCGCGGCCCGTTCGGGTTATCGCTTCTCGGCCTTTTGGCTAAGATCAAGTGTAGTATCTGTTCTTATCAGTTTAATATCTGATACGTCCCCTATCTGGGGACCATATATTAAATGGATTTTTAGAACAGGGAGATGGAAATAGAGCTTGCTCTGTCCACTCCACGCATTGACCTGGTATTGCAGTATTTCCAGGACCGGTGCACCCTTTCCTTATGTGTTGACTAAAAGCAGATTCCAAAAGTGTTTTTTGTCTTTGCTATTGTTTCTGTCTTTCTGAAGGGATCTCCCCTTTTAATCCCATTATTTCAACACCTGTTGGACAATGCATGAGTGATAATGAGCTCATTGATTAAATGCAATTAATGAATAGATTGCCACCTCTTGTTGTGTGTCGTCTGTGTTTCTCTGTTTCCGGCATTTCACATTGGAACACCTCATTCACCTTCCTTGTCTTCTCTCCGCCCTCCCTTTTAGGTAAGTTAAAGAGCTGCACCTGAGCCAGCCACTGATTGATTGATTGATTGATTGATTAATTGATTGATTGATTGATTGATTGATTGATTGATTGATTGATTGATGCAGCACAACAGTCAAATAGTGGAGTGGAGTAGGGGAACAGCAAACAGCCAATAAAGCAGCCCGCCCGCTCGCCTGCCCGCCACAATGGACCTACCTGTGTACACTAGATGGATGTGATGGAATGTACTGTCGTCCCTACATTTCAAGAAGAAGTAAGAATTGCAGTTGCAACAAAGCCTTGCTTGCCTACAAAGAGAGCAGCAATTTGGATTTGTTACTATGTTACCTAGAAGAATAACAAACTGTGCAAGGATGGAGGTTGTAGGAGCAAGGAGAAGTTGTCTGTAAAGTTGGTGGATGCCTATTTTCCATTTTGCAGTCCCTTGTCTCCCTCTTGTGGCCTCCTGGAGGCAACTAGCTGTGCAAAAAAAAGACAGCCTGGCGGCCGGCTGTTGCAGTGTTGCCCTCTCAGGCAACACTGAGTGACTGACTGAGCCTCACCGTCTTATATAAAGTTCAGACGGAACTTTGCACGTGTCATAGTGGAGCCCTCAGGATTCCAGAGCCAGCTTTCTGACATCATAATCGGGCCTCAGAGATAAAAGCCTGGGCCCAGGCAGTGTTGGTCAGTGCTGCTCAGCAGGCAGCACTGGACTGGACTGGATTACAGCTGATACAAGGTGTGAAGGAACAAGGGGTGGCTGTGGGCATGCACTTGCTGCCGCTGCCAGTGTTTATCTGCATGGCAGCAGGGCATTTGGGCGTTGCCAGGAAGGCGTTTTTATGTAGATTCCTCCTCTTTCAGCACTGCATTGTGGTGCAAGCAAAAGAAGCAAATCCTGTCTGGCTTCCTCTCCGGCCTTTATTCACCTCCCGTGTAGCTGTGAGTGTGTGAGCCTGCAGGGCCCCATGGAATTGCCTAGAAGTAGGCTGAATCGCTGCAAGGGCTGAACAGCAGTATCGGGCAGGCTCGGGCAACGCGCGGCCCGTTCGGGTTATCGCTTCTCGGCCTTTTGGCTAAGATCAAGTGTAGTATCTGTTCTTATCAGTTTAATATCTGATACGTCCCCTATCTGGGGACCATATATTAAATGGATTTTTAGAACAGGGAGATGGAAATAGAGCTTGCTCTGTCCACTCCACGCATTGACCTGGTATTGCAGTATTTCCAGGACCGGTGCACCCTTTCCTTATGTGTTGACTAAAAGCAGATTCCAAAAGTGTTTTTTGTCTTTGCTATTGTTTCTGTCTTTCTGAAGGGATCTCCCCTTTTAATCCCATTATTTCAACACCTGTTGGACAATGCATGAGTGATAATGAGCTCATTGATTAAATGCAATTAATGAATAGATTGCCACCTCTTGTTGTGTGTCGTCTGTGTTTCTGTGTTTCCGGCATTTCACATTGGAACACCTCATTCACCTTCCTTGTCTTCTCTCCGCCCTCCCTTTTAGGTAAGTTAAAGAGCTGCACCTGAGCCAGCCACTGATTGATTGATTGATTGATTGATTGATTGATTGATTGATTGATTGATTGATTGATGCAGCACAACAGTCAAATAGTGGAGTGGAGTAGGGGAACAGCAAACAGCCAATAAAGCAGCCCGCCCGCTCGCCTGCCCGCCACAATGGACCTACCTGTGTACACTAGATGGATGTGATGGAATGTACTGTCGTCCCTACATTTCAAGAAGAAGTAAGAATTGCAGTTGCAACAAAGCCTTGCTTGCCTACAAAGAGAGCAGCAATTTGGATTTGTTACTATGTTACCTAGAAGAATAACAAACTGTGCAAGGATGGAGGTTGTAGGAGCAAGGAGAAGTTGTCTGTAAAGTTGGTGGATGCCTATTTTCCATTTTGCAGTCCCTTGTCTCCCTCTTGTGGCCTCCTGGAGGCAACTAGCTGTGCAAAAAAAAGACAGCCTGGCGGCCGGCTGTTGCAGTGTTGCCCTCTCAGGCAACACTGAGTGACTGACTGAGCCTCACCGTCTTATATAAAGTTCAGACGGAACTTTGCACGTGTCATAGTGGAGCCCTCAGGATTCCAGAGCCAGCTTTCTGACATCATAATGGGGCCTCAGAGATAAAAGCCTGGGCCCAGGCAGTGTTGGTCAGTGCTGCTCAGCAGGCAGCACTGGACTGGACTGGATTACAGCTGATACAAGGTGTGAAGGAACAAGGGGTGGCTGTGGGCATGCACTTGCTGCCGCTGCCAGTGTTTATCTGCATGGCAGCAGGGCATTTGGGCGTTGCCAGGAAGGCGTTTTTATGTAGATTCCTCCTCTTTCAGCACTGCATTGTGGTGCAAGCAAAAGAAGCAAATCCTGTCTGGCTTCCTCTCCGGCCTTTATTCACCTCCCGTGTAGCTGTGAGTGTGTGAGCCTGCAGGGCCCCATGGAATTGCCTAGAAGTAGGCTGAATCGCTGCAAGGGCTGAACAGCAGTATCGGGCAGGCTCGGGCAACGCGCGGCCCGTTCGGGTTATCGCTTCTCGGCCTTTTGGCTAAGATCAAGTGTAGTATCTGTTCTTATCAGTTTAATATCTGATACGTCCCCTATCTGGGGACCATATATTAAATGGATTTTTAGAACAGGGAGATGGAAATAGAGCTTGCTCTGTCCACTCCACGCATTGACCTGGTATTGCAGTATTTCCAGGACCGGTGCACCCTTTCCTTATGTGTTGACTAAAAGCAGATTCCAAAAGTGTTTTTTGTCTTTGCTATTGTTTCTGTCTTTCTGAAGGGATCTCCCCTTTTAATCCCATTATTTCAACACCTGTTGGACAATGCATGAGTGATAATGAGCTAATTGATTAAATGCAATTAATGAATAGATTGCCACCTCTTGTTGTGTGTCGTCTGTGTTTCTGTGTTTCCGGCATTTCACATTGGAACACCTCATTCACCTTCCTTGTCTTCTCTCCGCCCTCCCTTTTAGGTAAGTTAAAGAGCTGCACCTGAGCCAGCCACTGATTGATTGATTGATTGATTGATTGATTGATTGATGCAGCACAACAGTCAAATAGTGGAGTGGAGTAGGGGAACAGCAAACAGCCAATAAAGCAGCCCGCCCGCTCGCCTGCCCGCCACAATGGACCTACCTGTGTACACTAGATGGATGTGATGGAATGTACTGTCGTCCCTACATTTCAAGAAGAAGTAAGAATTGCAGTTGCAACAAAGCCTTGCTTGCCTACAAAGAGAGCAGCAATTTGGATTTGTTACTATGTTACCTAGAAGAATAACAAACTGTGCAAGGATGGAGGTTGTAGGAGCAAGGAGAAGTTGTCTGTAAAGTTGGTGGATGCCTATTTTCCATTTTGCAGTCCCTTGTCTCCCTCTTGTGGCCTCCTGGAGGCAACTAGCTGTGCAAAAAAAAGACAGCCTGGCGGCCGGCTGTTGCAGTGTTGCCCTCTCAGGCAACACTGAGTGACTGACTGAGCCTCACCGTCTTATATAAAGTTCAGACGGAACTTTGCACGTGTCATAGTGGAGCCCTCAGGATTCCAGAGCCAGCTTTCTGACATCATAATGGGGCCTCAGAGATAAAAGCCTGGGCCCAGGCAGTGTTGGTCAGTGCTGCTCAGCAGGCAGCACTGGACTGGACTGGATTACAGCTCATACAAGGTGTGAAGGAACAAGGGGTGGCTGTGGGCATGCACTTGCTGCCGCTGCCAGTGTTTATCTGCATGGCAGCAGGGCATTTGGGCGTTGCCAGGAAGGCGTTTTTATGTAGATTCCTCCTCTTTCAGCACTGCATTGTGGTGCAAGCAAAAGAAGCAAATCCTGTCTGGCTTCCTCTCCGGCCTTTATTCACCTCCCGTGTAGCTGTGAGTGTGTGAGCCTGCAGGGCCCCATGGAATTGCCTAGAAGTAGGCTGAATCGCTGCAAGGGCTGAACAGCAGTATCGGGCAGGCTCGGGCAACGCGCGGCCCGTTCGGGTTATCGCTTCTCGGCCTTTTGGCTAAGATCAAGTGTAGTATCTGTTCTTATCAGTTTAATATCTGATACGTCCCCTATCTGGGGACCATATATTAAATGGATTTTTAGAACAGGGAGATGGAAATAGAGCTTGCTCTGTCCACTCCACGCATTGACCTGGTATTGCAGTATTTCCAGGACCGGTGCACCCTTTCCTTATGTGTTGACTAAAAGCAGATTCCAAAAGTGTTTTTTGTCTTTGCTATTGTTTCTGTCTTTCTGAAGGGATCTCCCCTTTTAATCCCATTATTTCAACACCTGTTGGACAATGCATGAGTGATAATGAGCTCATTGATTAAATGCAATTAATGAATAGATTGCCACCTCTTGTTGTGTGTCGTCTGTGTTTCTGTGTTTCCGGCATTTCACATTGGAACACCTCATTCACCTTCCTTGTCTTCTCTCCGCCCTCCCTTTTAGGTAAGTTAAAGAGCTGCACCTGAGCCAGCCACTGATTGATTGATTGATTGATTGATTGATTGATTGATTGATTGATTGATTGATTGATTGATGCAGCACAACAGTCAAATAGTGGAGTGGAGTAGGGGAACAGCAAACAGCCAATAAAGCAGCCCGCCCGCTCGCCTGCCCGCCACAATGGACCTACCTGTGTACACTAGATGGATGTGATGGAATGTACTGTCGTCCCTACATTTCAAGAAGAAGTAAGAATTGCAGTTGCAACAAAGCCTTGCTTGCCTACAAAGAGAGCAGCAATTTGGATTTGTTACTATGTTACCTAGAAGAATAACAAACTGTGCAAGGATGGAGGTTGTAGGAGCAAGGAGAAGTTGTCTGTAAAGTTGGTGGATGCCTATTTTCCATTTTGCAGTCCCTTGTCTCCCTCTTGTGGCCTCCTGGAGGCAACTAGCTGTGCAAAAAAAAGACAGCCTGGCGGCCGGCTGTTGCAGTGTTGCCCTCTCAGGCAACACTGAGTGACTGACTGAGCCTCACCGTCTTATATAAAGTTCAGACGGAACTTTGCACGTGTCATAGTGGAGCCCTCAGGATTCCAGAGCCAGCTTTCTGACATCATAATCGGGCCTCAGAGATAAAAGCCTGGGCCCAGGCAGTGTTGGTCAGTGCTGCTCAGCAGGCAGCACTGGACTGGACTGGATTACAGCTGATACAAGGTGTGAAGGAACAAGGGGTGGCTGTGGGCATGCACTTGCTGCCGCTGCCAGTGTTTATCTGCATGGCAGCAGGGCATTTGGGCGTTGCCAGGAAGGCGTTTTTATGTAGATTCCTCCTCTTTCAGCACTGCATTGTGGTGCAAGCAAAAGAAGCAAATCCTGTCTGGCTTCCTCTCCGGCCTTTATTCACCTCCCGTGTAGCTGTGAGTGTGTGAGCCTGCAGGGCCCCATGGAATTGCCTAGAAGTAGGCTGAATCGCTGCAAGGGCTGAACAGCAGTATCGGGCAGGCTCGGGCAACGCGCGGCCCGTTCGGGTTATCGCTTCTCGGCCTTTTGGCTAAGATCAAGTGTAGTATCTGTTCTTATCAGTTTAATATCTGATACGTCCCCTATCTGGGGACCATATATTAAATGGATTTTTAGAACAGGGAGATGGAAATAGAGCTTGCTCTGTCCACTCCACGCATTGACCTGGTATTGCAGTATTTCCAGGACCGGTGCACCCTTTCCTTATGTGTTGACTAAAAGCAGATTCCAAAAGTGTTTTTTGTCTTTGCTATTGTTTCTGTCTTTCTGAAGGGATCTCCCCTTTTAATCCCATTATTTCAACACCTGTTGGACAATGCATGAGTGATAATGAGCTCATTGATTAAATGCAATTAATGAATAGATTGCCACCTCTTGTTGTGTGTCGTCTGTGTTTCTGTGTTTCCGGCATTTCACATTGGAACACCTCATTCACCTTCCTTGTCTTCTCTCCGCCCTCCCTTTTAGGTAAGTTAAAGAGCTGCACCTGAGCCAGCCACTGATTGATTGATTGATTGATTGATTGATTGATTGATTGATTGATTGATTGATGCAGCACAACAGTCAAATAGTGGAGTGGAGTAGGGGAACAGCAAACAGCCAATAAAGCAGCCCGCCCGCTCGCCTGCCCGCCACAATGGACCTACCTGTGTACACTAGATGGATGTGATGGAATGTACTGTCGTCCCTACATTTCAAGAAGAAGTAAGAATTGCAGTTGCAACAAAGCCTTGCTTGCCTACAAAGAGAGCAGCAATTTGGATTTGTTACTATGTTACCTAGAAGAATAACAAACTGTGCAAGGATGGAGGTTGTAGGAGCAAGGAGAAGTTGTCTGTAAAGTTGGTGGATGCCTATTTTCCATTTTGCAGTCCCTTGTCTCCCTCTTGTGGCCTCCTGGAGGCAACTAGCTGTGCAAAAAAAAGACAGCCTGGCGGCCGGCTGTTGCAGTGTTGCCCTCTCAGGCAACACTGAGTGACTGACTGAGCCTCACCGTCTTATATAAAGTTCAGACGGAACTTTGCACGTGTCATAGTGGAGCCCTCAGGATTCCAGAGCCAGCTTTCTGACATCATAATGGGGCCTCAGAGATAAAAGCCTGGGCCCAGGCAGTGTTGGTCAGTGCTGCTCAGCAGGCAGCACTGGACTGGACTGGATTACAGCTGATACAAGGTGTGAAGGAACAAGGGGTGGCTGTGGGCATGCACTTGCTGCCGCTGCCAGTGTTTATCTGCATGGCAGCAGGGCATTTGGGCGTTGCCAGGAAGGCGTTTTTATGTAGATTCCTCCTCTTTCAGCACTGCATTGTGGTGCAAGCAAAAGAAGCAAATCCTGTCTGGCTTCCTCTCCGGCCTTTATTCACCTCCCGTGTAGCTGTGAGTGTGTGAGCCTGCAGGGCCCCATGGAATTGCCTAGAAGTAGGCTGAATCGCTGCAAGGGCTGAACAGCAGTATCGGGCAGGCTCGGGCAACGCGCGGCCCGTTCGGGTTATCGCTTCTCGGCCTTTTGGCTAAGATCAAGTGTAGTATCTGTTCTTATCAGTTTAATATCTGATACGTCCCCTATCTGGGGACCATATATTAAATGGATTTTTAGAACAGGGAGATGGAAATAGAGCTTGCTCTGTCCACTCCACGCATTGACCTGGTATTGCAGTATTTCCAGGACCGGTGCACCCTTTCCTTATGTGTTGACTAAAAGCAGATTCCAAAAGTGTTTTTTGTCTTTGCTATTGTTTCTGTCTTTCTGAAGGGATCTCCCCTTTTAATCCCATTATTTCAACACCTGTTGGACAATGCATGAGTGATAATGAGCTAATTGATTAAATGCAATTAATGAATAGATTGCCACCTCTTGTTGTGTGTCGTCTGTGTTTCTGTGTTTCCGGCATTTCACATTGGAACACCTCATTCACCTTCCTTGTCTTCTCTCCGCCCTCCCTTTTAGGTAAGTTAAAGAGCTGCACCTGAGCCAGCCACTGATTGATTGATTGATTGATTGATTGATTGATTGATGCAGCACAACAGTCAAATAGTGGAGTGGAGTAGGGGAACAGCAAACAGCCAATAAAGCAGCCCGCCCGCTCGCCTGCCCGCCACAATGGACCTACCTGTGTACACTAGATGGATGTGATGGAATGTACTGTCGTCCCTACATTTCAAGAAGAAGTAAGAATTGCAGTTGCAACAAAGCCTTGCTTGCCTACAAAGAGAGCAGCAATTTGGATTTGTTACTATGTTACCTAGAAGAATAACAAACTGTGCAAGGATGGAGGTTGTAGGAGCAAGGAGAAGTTGTCTGTAAAGTTGGTGGATGCCTATTTTCCATTTTGCAGTCCCTTGTCTCCCTCTTGTGGCCTCCTGGAGGCAACTAGCTGTGCAAAAAAAAGACAGCCTGGCGGCCGGCTGTTGCAGTGTTGCCCTCTCAGGCAACACTGAGTGACTGACTGAGCCTCACCGTCTTATATAAAGTTCAGACGGAACTTTGCACGTGTCATAGTGGAGCCCTCAGGATTCCAGAGCCAGCTTTCTGACATCATAATGGGGCCTCAGAGATAAAAGCCTGGGCCCAGGCAGTGTTGGTCAGTGCTGCTCAGCAGGCAGCACTGGACTGGACTGGATTACAGCTCATACAAGGTGTGAAGGAACAAGGGGTGGCTGTGGGCATGCACTTGCTGCCGCTGCCAGTGTTTATCTGCATGGCAGCAGGGCATTTGGGCGTTGCCAGGAAGGCGTTTTTATGTAGATTCCTCCTCTTTCAGCACTGCATTGTGGTGCAAGCAAAAGAAGCAAATCCTGTCTGGCTTCCTCTCCGGCCTTTATTCACCTCCCGTGTAGCTGTGAGTGTGTGAGCCTGCAGGGCCCCATGGAATTGCCTAGAAGTAGGCTGAATCGCTGCAAGGGCTGAACAGCAGTATCGGGCAGGCTCGGGCAACGCGCGGCCCGTTCGGGTTATCGCTTCTCGGCCTTTTGGCTAAGATCAAGTGTAGTATCTGTTCTTATCAGTTTAATATCTGATACGTCCCCTATCTGGGGACCATATATTAAATGGATTTTTAGAACAGGGAGATGGAAATAGAGCTTGCTCTGTCCACTCCACGCATTGACCTGGTATTGCAGTATTTCCAGGACCGGAGCACCCTTTCCTTATGTGTTGACTAAAAGCAGATTCCAAAAGTGTTTTTTGTCTTTGCTATTGTTTCTGTCTTTCTGAAGGGATCTCCCCTTTTAATCCCATTATTTCAACACCTGTTGGACAATGCATGAGTGATAATGAGCTCATTGATTAAATGCAATTAATGAATAGATTGCCACCTCTTGTTGTGTGTCGTCTGTGTTTCTGTGTTTCCGGCATTTCACATTGGAACACCTCATTCACCTTCCTTGTCTTCTCTCCGCCCTCCCTTTTAGGTAAGTTAAAGAGCTGCACCTGAGCCAGCCACTGATTGATTGATTGATTGATTGATTGATTGATTGATTGATTGATGCAGCACAACAGTCAAATAGTGGAGTGGAGTAGGGGAACAGCAAACAGCCAATAAAGCAGCCCGCCCGCTCGCCTGCCCGCCACAATGGACCTACCTGTGTACACTAGATGGATGTGATGGAATGTACTGTCGTCCCTACATTTCAAGAAGAAGTAAGAATTGCAGTTGCAACAAAGCCTTGCTTGCCTACAAAGAGAGCAGCAATTTGGATTTGTTACTATGTTACCTAGAAGAATAACAAACTGTGCAAGGATGGAGGTTGTAGGAGCAAGGAGAAGTTGTCTGTAAAGTTGGTGGATGCCTATTTTCCATTTTGCAGTCCCTTGTCTCCCTCTTGTGGCCTCCTGGAGGCAACTAGCTGTGCAAAAAAAAGACAGCCTGGCGGCCGGCTGTTGCAGTGTTGCCCTCTCAGGCAACACTGAGTGACTGACTGAGCCTCACCGTCTTATATAAAGTTCAGACGGAACTTTGCACGTGTCATAGTGGAGCCCTCAGGATTCCAGAGCCAGCTTTCTGACATCATAATGGGGCCTCAGAGATAAAAGCCTGGGCCCAGGCAGTGTTGGTCAGTGCTGCTCAGCAGGCAGCACTGGACTGGACTGGATTACAGCTGATACAAGGTGTGAAGGAACAAGGGGTGGCTGTGGGCATGCACTTGCTGCCGCTGCCAGTGTTTATCTGCATGGCAGCAGGGCATTTGGGCGTTGCCAGGAAGGCGTTTTTATGTAGATTCCTCCTCTTTCAGCACTGCATTGTGGTGCAAGCAAAAGAAGCAAATCCTGTCTGGCTTCCTCTCCGGCCTTTATTCACCTCCCGTGTAGCTGTGAGTGTGTGAGCCTGCAGGGCCCCATGGAATTGCCTAGAAGTAGGCTGAATCGCTGCAAGGGCTGAACAGCAGTATCGGGCAGGCTCGGGCAACGCGCGGCCCGTTCGGGTTATCGCTTCTCGGCCTTTTGGCTAAGATCAAGTGTAGTATCTGTTCTTATCAGTTTAATATCTGATACGTCCCCTATCTGGGGACCATATATTAAATGGATTTTTAGAACAGGGAGATGGAAATAGAGCTTGCTCTGTCCACTCCACGCATTGACCTGGTATTGCAGTATTTCCAGGACCGGAGCACCCTTTCCTTATGTGTTGACTAAAAGCAGATTCCAAAAGTGTTTTTTGTCTTTGCTATTGTTTCTGTCTTTCTGAAGGGATCTCCCCTTTTAATCCCATTATTTCAACACCTGTTGGACAATGCATGAGTGATAATGAGCTCATTGATTAAATGCAATTAATGAATAGATTGCCACCTCTTGTTGTGTGTCGTCTGTGTTTCTGTGTTTCCGGCATTTCACATTGGAACACCTCATTCACCTTCCTTGTCTTCTCTCCGCCCTCCCTTTTAGGTAAGTTAAAGAGCTGCACCTGAGCCAGCCACTGATTGATTGATTGATTGATTGATTGATTGATTGATTGATTGATTGATTGATTGATTGATGCAGCACAACAGTCAAATAGTGGAGTGGAGTAGGGGAACAGCAAACAGCCAATAAAGCAGCCCGCCCGCTCGCCTGCCCGCCACAATGGACCTACCTGTGTACACTAGATGGATGTGATGGAATGTACTGTCGTCCCTACATTTCAAGAAGAAGTAAGAATTGCAGTTGCAACAAAGCCTTGCTTGCCTACAAAGAGAGCAGCAATTTGGATTTGTTACTATGTTACCTAGAAGAATAACAAACTGTGCAAGGATGGAGGTTGTAGGAGCAAGGAGAAGTTGTCTGTAAAGTTGGTGGATGCCTATTTTCCATTTTGCAGTCCCTTGTCTCCCTCTTGTGGCCTCCTGGAGGCAACTAGCTGTGCAAAAAAAAGACTGCCTGGCGGCCGGCTGTTGCAGTGTTGCCCTCTCAGGCAACACTGAGTGACTGACTGAGCCTCACCGTCTTATATAAAGTTCAGACGGAACTTTGCACGTGTCATAGTGGAGCCCTCAGGATTCCAGAGCCAGCTTTCTGACATCATAATGGGGCCTCAGAGATAAAAGCCTGGGCCCAGGCAGTGTTGGTCAGTGCTGCTCAGCAGGCAGCACTGGACTGGACTGGATTACAGCTGATACAAGGTGTGAAGGAACAAGGGGTGGCTGTGGGCATGCACTTGCTGCCGCTGCCAGTGTTTATCTGCATGGCAGCAGGGCATTTGGGCGTTGCCAGGAAGGCGTTTTTATGTAGATTCCTCCTCTTTCAGCACTGCATTGTGGTGCAAGCAAAAGAAGCAAATCCTGTCTGGCTTCCTCTCCGGCCTTTATTCACCTCCCGTGTAGCTGTGAGTGTGTGAGCCTGCAGGGCCCCATGGAATTGCCTAGAAGTAGGCTGAATCGCTGCAAGGGCTGAACAGCAGTATCGGGCAGGCTCGGGCAACGCGCGGCCCGTTCGGGTTATCGCTTCTCGGCCTTTTGGCTAAGATCAAGTGTAGTATCTGTTCTTATCAGTTTAATATCTGATACGTCCCCTATCTGGGGACCATATATTAAATGGATTTTTAGAACAGGGAGATGGAAATAGAGCTTGCTCTGTCCACTCCACGCATTGACCTGGTATTGCAGTATTTCCAGGACCGGTGCACCCTTTCCTTATGTGTTGACTAAAAGCAGATTCCAAAAGTGTTTTTTGTCTTTGCTATTGTTTCTGTCTTTCTGAAGGGATCTCCCCTTTTAATCCCATTATTTCAACACCTGTTGGACAATGCATGAGTGATAATGAGCTCATTGATTAAATGCAATTAATGAATAGATTGCCACCTCTTGTTGTGTGTCGTCTGTGTTTCTGTGTTTCCGGCATTTCACATTGGAACACCTCATTCACCTTCCTTGTCTTCTCTCCGCCCTCCCTTTTAGGTAAGTTAAAGAGCTGCACCTGAGCCAGCCACTGATTGATTGATTGATTGATTGATTGATTGATTGATTGATTGATTGATTGATTGATGCAGCACAACAGTCAAATAGTGGAGTGGAGTAGGGGAACAGCAAACAGCCAATAAAGCAGCCCGCCCGCTCGCCTGCCCGCCACAATGGACCTACCTGTGTACACTAGATGGATGTGATGGAATGTACTGTCGTCCCTACATTTCAAGAAGAAGTAAGAATTGCAGTTGCAACAAAGCCTTGCTTGCCTACAAAGAGAGCAGCAATTTGGATTTGTTACTATGTTACCTAGAAGAATAACAAACTGTGCAAGGATGGAGGTTGTAGGAGCAAGGAGAAGTTGTCTGTAAAGTTGGTGGATGCCTATTTTCCATTTTGCAGTCCCTTGTCTCCCACTTGTGGCCTCCTGGAGGCAACTAGCTGTGCAAAAAAAAGACAGCCTGGCGGCCGGCTGTTGCAGTGTTGCCCTCTCAGGCAACACTGAGTGACTGACTGAGCCTCACCGTCTTATATAAAGTTCAGACGGAACTTTGCACGTGTCATAGTGGAGCCCTCAGGATTCCAGAGCCAGCTTTCTGACATCATAATGGGGCCTCAGAGATAAAAGCCTGGGCCCAGGCAGTGTTGGTCAGTGCTGCTCAGCAGGCAGCACTGGACTGGACTGGATTACAGCTGATACAAGGTGTGAAGGAACAAGGGGTGGCTGTGGGCATGCACTTGCTGCCGCTGCCAGTGTTTATCTGCATGGCAGCAGGGCATTTGGGCGTTGCCAGGAAGGCGTTTTTATGTAGATTCCTCCTCTTTCAGCACTGCATTGTGGTGCAAGCAAAAGAAGCAAATCCTGTCTGGCTTCCTCTCCGGCCTTTATTCACCTCCCGTGTAGCTGTGAGTGTGTGAGCCTGCAGGGCCCCATGGAATTGCCTAGAAGTAGGCTGAATCGCTGCAAGGGCTGAACAGCAGTATCGGGCAGGCTCGGGCAACGCGCGGCCCGTTCGGGTTATCGCTTCTCGGCCTTTTGGCTAAGATCAAGTGTAGTATCTGTTCTTATCAGTTTAATATCTGATACGTCCCCTATCTGGGGACCATATATTAAATGGATTTTTAGAACAGGGAGATGGAAATAGAGCTTGCTCTGTCCACTCCACGCATTGACCTGGTATTGCAGTATTTCCAGGACCGGTGCACCCTTTCCTTATGTGTTGACTAAAAGCAGATTCCAAAAGTGTTTTTTGTCTTTGCTATTGTTTCTGTCTTTCTGAAGGGATCTCCCCTTTTAATCCCATTATTTCAACACCTGTTGGACAATGCATGAGTGATAATGAGCTCATTGATTAAATGCAATTAATGAATAGATTGCCACCTCTTGTTGTGTGTCGTCTGTGTTTCTGTGTTTCCGGCATTTCACATTGGAACACCTCATTCACCTTCCTTGTCTTCTCTCCGCCCTCCCTTTTAGGTAAGTTAAAGAGCTGCACCTGAGCCAGCCACTGATTGATTGATTGATTGATTGATTGATTGATTGATTGATTGATTGATTGATTGATGCAGCACAACAGTCAAATAGTGGAGTGGAGTAGGGGAACAGCAAACAGCCAATAAAGCAGCCCGCCCGCTCGCCTGCCCGCCACAATGGACCTACCTGTGTACACTAGATGGATGTGATGGAATGTACTGTCGTCCCTACATTTCAAGAAGAAGTAAGAATTGCAGTTGCAACAAAGCCTTGCTTGCCTACAAAGAGAGCAGCAATTTGGATTTGTTACTATGTTACCTAGAAGAATAACAAACTGTGCAAGGATGGAGGTTGTAGGAGCAAGGAGAAGTTGTCTGTAAAGTTGGTGGATGCCTATTTTCCATTTTGCAGTCCCTTGTCTCCCTCTTGTGGCCTCCTGGAGGCAACTAGCTGTGCAAAAAAAAAGACAGCCTGGCGGCCGGCTGTTGCAGTGTTGCCCTCTCAGGCAACACTGAGTGACTGACTGAGCCTCACCGTCTTATATAAAGTTCAGACGGAACTTTGCACGTGTCATAGTGGAGCCCTCAGGATTCCAGAGCCAGCTTTCTGACATCATAATGGGGCCTCAGAGATAAAAGCCTGGGCCCAGGCAGTGTTGGTCAGTGCTGCTCAGCAGGCAGCACTGGCATGGACTGGATTACAGCTGATACAAGGTGTGAAGGAACAAGGGGTGGCTGTGGGCATGCACTTGCTGCCGCTGCCAGTGTTTATCTGCATGGCAGCAGGGCATTTGGGCGTTGCCAGGAAGGCGTTTTTATGTAGATTCCTCCTCTTTCAGCACTGCATTGTGGTGCAAGCAAAAGAAGCAAATCCTGTCTGGCTTCCTCTCCGGCCTTTATTCACCTCCCGTGTAGCTGTGAGTGTGTGAGCCTGCAGGGCCCCATGGAATTGCCTAGAAGTAGGCTGAATCGCTGCAAGGGCTGAACAGCAGTATCGGGCAGGCTCGGGCAACGCGCGGCCCGTTCGGGTTATCGCTTCTCGGCCTTTTGGCTAAGATCAAGTGTAGTATCTGTTCTTATCAGTTTAATATCTGATACGTCCCCTATCTGGGGACCATATATTAAATGGATTTTTAGAACAGGGAGATGGAAATAGAGCTTGCTCTGTCCACTCCACGCATTGACCTGGTATTGCAGTATTTCCAGGACCGGTGCACCCTTTCCTTATGTGTTGACTAAAAGCAGATTCCAAAAGTGTTTTTTGTCTTTGCTATTGTTTCTGTCTTTCTGAAGGGATCTCCCCTTTTAATCCCATTATTTCAACACCTGTTGGACAATGCATGAGTGATAATGAGCTCATTGATTAAATGCAATTAATGAATAGATTGCCACCTCTTGTTGTGTGTCGTCTGTGTTTCTGTGTTTCCGGCATTTCACATTGGAACACCTCATTCACCTTCCTTGTCTTCTCTCCGCCCTCCCTTTTAGGTAAGTTAAAGAGCTGCACCTGAGCCAGCCACTGATTGATTGATTGATTGATTGATTGATTAATTGATTGATTGATTGATTGATTGATTGATTGATTGATTGATTGATTGATGCAGCACAACAGTCAAATAGTGGAGTGGAGTAGGGGAACAGCAAACAGCCAATAAAGCAGCCCGCCCGCTCGCCTGCCCGCCACAATGGACCTACCTGTGTACACTAGATGGATGTGATGGAATGTACTGTCGTCCCTACATTTCAAGAAGAAGTAAGAATTGCAGTTGCAACAAAGCCTTGCTTGCCTACAAAGAGAGCAGCAATTTGGATTTGTTACTATGTTACCTAGAAGAATAACAAACTGTGCAAGGATGGAGGTTGTAGGAGCAAGGAGAAGTTGTCTGTAAAGTTGGTGGATGCCTATTTTCCATTTTGCAGTCCCTTGTCTCCCTCTTGTGGCCTCCTGGAGGCAACTAGCTGTGCAAAAAAAAGACAGCCTGGCGGCCGGCTGTTGCAGTGTTGCCCTCTCAGGCAACACTGAGTGACTGACTGAGCCTCACCGTCTTATATAAAGTTCAGACGGAACTTTGCATGTGTCATAGTGGAGCCCTCAGGATTCCAGAGCCAGCTTTCTGACATCATAATGGGGCCTCAGAGATAAAAGCCTGGGCCCAGGCAGTGTTGGTCAGTGCTGCTCAGCAGGCAGCACTGGACTGGACTGGATTACAGCTGATACAAGGTGTGAAGGAACAAGGGGTGGCTGTGGGCATGCACTTGCTGCCGCTGCCAGTGTTTATCTGCATGGCAGCAGGGCATTTGGGCGTTGCCAGGAAGGCGTTTTTATGTAGATTCCTCCTCTTTCAGCACTGCATTGTGGTGCAAGCAAAAGAAGCAAATCCTGTCTGGCTTCCTCTCCGGCCTTTATTCACCTCCCGTGTAGCTGTGAGTGTGTGAGCCTGCAGGGCCCCATGGAATTGCCTAGAAGTAGGCTGAATCGCTGCAAGGGCTGAACAGCAGTATCGGGCAGGCTCGGGCAACGCGCGGCCCGTTCGGGTTATCGCTTCTCGGCCTTTTGGCTAAGATCAAGTGTAGTATCTGTTCTTATCAGTTTAATATCTGATACGTCCCCTATCTGGGGACCATATATTAAATGGATTTTTAGAACAGGGAGATGGAAATAGAGCTTGCTCTGTCCACTCCACGCATTGACCTGGTATTGCAGTATTTCCAGGACCGGTGCACCCTTTCCTTATGTGTTGACTAAAAGCAGATTCCAAAAGTGTTTTTTGTCTTTGCTATTGTTTCTGTCTTTCTGAAGGGATCTCCCCTTTTAATCCCATTATTTCAACACCTGTTGGACAATGCATGAGTGATAATGAGCTCATTGATTAAATGCAATTAATGAATAGATTGCCACCTCTTGTTGTGTGTCGTCTGTGTTTCTGTGTTTCCGGCATTTCACATTGGAACACCTCATTCACCTTCCTTGTCTTCTCTCCGCCCTCCCTTTTAGGTAAGTTAAAGAGCTGCACCTGAGCCAGCCACTGATTGATTGATTGATTGATTGATTGATTGATTGATTGATTGATTGATTGATTGATGCAGCACAACAGTCAAATAGTGGAGTGGAGTAGGGGAACAGCAAACAGCCAATAAAGCAGCCCGCCCGCTCGCCTGCCCGCCACAATGGACCTACCTGTGTACACTAGATGGATGTGATGGAATGTACTGTCGTCCCTACATTTCAAGAAGAAGTAAGAATTGCAGTTGCAACAAAGCCTTGCTTGCCTACAAAGAGAGCAGCAATTTGGATTTGTTACTATGTTACCTAGAAGAATAACAAACTGTGCAAGGATGGAGGTTGTAGGAGCAAGGAGAAGTTGTCTGTAAAGTTGGTGGATGCCTATTTTCCATTTTGCAGTCCCTTGTCTCCCTCTTGTGGCCTCCTGGAGGCAACTAGCTGTGCAAAAAAAAGACAGCCTGGCGGCCGGCTGTTGCAGTGTTGCCCTCTCAGGCAACACTGAGTGACTGACTGAGCCTCACCGTCTTATATAAAGTTCAGACGGAACTTTGCACGTGTCATAGTGGAGCCCTCAGGATTCCAGAGCCAGCTTTCTGACATCATAATGGGGCCTCAGAGATAAAAGCCTGGGCCCAGGCAGTGTTGGTCAGTGCTGCTCAGCAGGCAGCACTGGACTGGACTGGATTACAGCTGATACAAGGTGTGAAGGAACAAGGGGTGGCTGTGGGCATGCACTTGCTGCCGCTGCCAGTGTTTATCTGCATGGCAGCAGGGCATTTGGGCGTTGCCAGGAAGGCGTTTTTATGTAGATTCCTCCTCTTTCAGCACTGCATTGTGGTGCAAGCAAAAGAAGCAAATCCTGTCTGGCTTCCTCTCCGGCCTTTATTCACCTCCCGTGTAGCTGTGAGTGTGTGAGCCTGCAGGGCCCCATGGAATTGCCTAGAAGTAGGCTGAATCGCTGCAAGGGCTGAACAGCAGTATCGGGCAGGCTCGGGCAACGCGCGGCCCGTTCGGGTTATCGCTTCTCGGCCTTTTGGCTAAGATCAAGTGTAGTATCTGTTCTTATCAGTTTAATATCTGATACGTCCCCTATCTGGGGACCATATATTAAATGGATTTTTAGAACAGGGAGATGGAAATAGAGCTTGCTCTGTCCACTCCACGCATTGACCTGGTATTGCAGTATTTCCAGGACCGGTGCACCCTTTCCTTATGTGTTGACTAAAAGCAGATTCCAAAAGTGTTTTTTGTCTTTGCTATTGTTTCTGTCTTTCTGAAGGGATCTCCCCTTTTAATCCCATTATTTCAACACCTGTTGGACAATGCATGAGTGATAATGAGCTCATTGATTAAATGCAATTAATGAATAGATTGCCACCTCTTGTTGTGTGTCGTCTGTGTTTCTGTGTTTCCGGCATTTCACATTGGAACACCTCATTCACCTTCCTTGTCTTCTCTCCGCCCTCCCTTTTAGGTAAGTTAAAGAGCTGCACCTGAGCCAGCCACTGATTGATTGATTGATTGATTGATTGATTGATTGATTGATTGATTGATTGATTGATTGATTGATTGATTGATGCAGCACAACAGTCAAATAGTGGAGTGGAGTAGGGGAACAGCAAACAGCCAATAAAGCAGCCCGCCCGCTCGCCTGCCCGCCACAATGGACCTACCTGTGTACACTAGATGGATGTGATGGAATGTACTGTCGTCCCTACATTTCAAGAAGAAGTAAGAATTGCAGTTGCAACAAAGCCTTGCTTGCCTACAAAGAGAGCAGCAATTTGGATTTGTTACTATGTTACCTAGAAGAATAACAAACTGTGCAAGGATGGAGGTTGTAGGAGCAAGGAGAAGTTGTCTGTAAAGTTGGTGGATGCCTATTTTCCATTTTGCAGTCCCTTGTCTCCCTCTTGTGGCCTCCTGGAGGCAACTAGCTGTGCAAAAAAAAGACAGCCTGGCGGCCGGCTGTTGCAGTGTTGCCCTCTCAGGCAACACTGAGTGACTGACTGAGCCTCACCGTCTTATATAAAGTTCAGACGGAACTTTGCACGTCTCATAGTGGAGCCCTCAGGATTCCAGAGCCAGCTTTCTGACATCATAATGGGGCCTCAGAGATAAAAGCCTGGGCCCAGGCAGTGTTGGTCAGTGCTGCTCAGCAGGCAGCACTGGACTGGACTGGATTACAGCTGATACAAGGTGTGAAGGAACAAGGGGTGGCTGTGGGCATGCACTTGCTGCCGCTGCCAGTGTTTATCTGCATGGCAGCAGGGCATTTGGGCGTTGCCAGGAAGGCGTTTTTATGTAGATTCCTCCTCTTTCAGCACTGCATTGTGGTGCAAGCAAAAGAAGCAAATCCTGTCTGGCTTCCTCTCCGGCCTTTATTCACCTCCCGTGTAGCTGTGAGTGTGTGAGCCTGCAGGGCCCCATGGAATTGCCTAGAAGTAGGCTGAATCGCTGCAAGGGCTGAACAGCAGTATCGGGCAGGCTCGGGCAACGCGCGGCCCGTTCGGGTTATCGCTTCTCGGCCTTTTGGCTAAGATCAAGTGTAGTATCTGTTCTTATCAGTTTAATATCTGATATGTCCCCTATCTGGGGACCATATATTAAATGGATTTTTAGAACAGGGAGATGGAAATAGAGCTTGCTCTGTCCACTCCACGCATTGACCTGGTATTGCAGTATTTCCAGGACCGGTGCACCCTTTCCTTATGTGTTGACTAAAAGCAGATTCCAAAAGTGTTTTTTGTCTTTGCTATTGTTTCTGTCTTTCTGAAGGGATCTCCCCTTTTAATCCCATTATTTCAACACCTGTTGGACAATGCATGAGTGATAATGAGCTCATTGATTAAATGCAATTAATGAATAGATTGCCACCTCTTGTTGTGTGTCGTCTGTGTTTCTGTGTTTCCGGCATTTCACATTGGAACACCTCATTCACCTTCCTTGTCTTCTCTCCGCCCTCCCTTTTAGGTAAGTTAAAGAGCTGCACCTGAGCCAGCCACTGATTGATTGATTGATTGATTGATTGATTGATTGATTGATTGATTGATTGATTGATTGATGCAGCACAACAGTCAAATAGTGGAGTGGAGTAGGGGAACAGCAAACAGCCAATAAAGCAGCCCGCCCGCTCGCCTGCCCGCCACAATGGACCTACCTGTGTACACTAGATGGATGTGATGGAATGTACTGTCGTCCCTACATTTCAAGAAGAAGTAAGAATTGCAGTTGCAACAAAGCCTTGCTTGCCTACAAAGAGAGCAGCAATTTGGATTTGTTACTATGTTACCTAGAAGAATAACAAACTGTGCAAGGATGGAGGTTGTAGGAGCAAGGAGAAGTTGTCTGTAAAGTTGGTGGATGCCTATTTTCCATTTTGCAGTCCCTTGTCTCCCTCTTGTGGCCTCCTGGAGGCAACTAGCTGTGCAAAAAAAAAGACAGCCTGGCGGCCGGCTGTTGCAGTGTTGCCCTCTCAGGCAACACTGAGTGACTGACTGAGCCTCACCGTCTTATATAAAGTTCAGACGGAACTTTGCACGTGTCATAGTGGAGCCCTCAGGATTCCAGAGCCAGCTTTCTGACATCATAATGGGGCCTCAGAGATAAAAGCCTGGGCCCAGGCAGTGTTGGTCAGTGCTGCTCAGCAGGCAGCACTGGACTGGACTGGATTACAGCTGATACAAGGTGTGAAGGAACAAGGGGTGGCTGTGGGCATGCACTTGCTGCCGCTGCCAGTGTTTATCTGCATGGCAGCAGGGCATTTGGGCGTTGCCAGGAAGGCGTTTTTATGTAGATTCCTCCTCTTTCAGCACTGCATTGTGGTGCAAGCAAAAGAAGCAAATCCTGTCTGGCTTCCTCTCCGGCCTTTATTCACCTCCCGTGTAGCTGTGAGTGTGTGAGCCTGCAGGGCCCCATGGAATTGCCTAGAAGTAGGCTGAATCGCTGCAAGGGCTGAACAGCAGTATCGGGCAGGCTCGGGCAACGCGCGGCCCGTTCGGGTTATCGCTTCTCGGCCTTTTGGCTAAGATCAAGTGTAGTATCTGTTCTTATCAGTTTAATATCTGATACGTCCCCTATCTGGGGACCATATATTAAATGGATTTTTAGAACAGGGAGATGGAAATAGAGCTTGCTCTGTCCACTCCACGCATTGACCTGGTATTGCAGTATTTCCAGGACCGGTGCACCCTTTCCTTATGTGTTGACTAAAAGCAGATTCCAAAAGTGTTTTTTGTCTTTGCTATTGTTTCTGTCTTTCTGAAGGGATCTCCCCTTTTAATCCCATTATTTCAACACCTGTTGGACAATGCATGAGTGATAATGAGCTCATTGATTAAATGCAATTAATGAATAGATTGCCACCTCTTGTTGTGTGTCGTCTGTGTTTCTGTGTTTCCGGCATTTCACATTGGAACACCTCATTCACCTTCCTTGTCTTCTCTCCGCCCTCCCTTTTAGGTAAGTTAAAGAGCTGCACCTGAGCCAGCCACTGATTGATTGATTGATTGATTGATTGATTAATTGATTGATTGATTGATTGATTGATTGATTGATTGATTGATTGATGCAGCACAACAGTCAAATAGTGGAGTGGAGTAGGGGAACAGCAAACAGCCAATAAAGCAGCCCGCCCGCTCGCCTGCCCGCCACAATGGACCTACCTGTGTACACTAGATGGATGTGATGGAATGTACTGTCGTCCCTACATTTCAAGAAGAAGTAAGAATTGCAGTTGCAACAAAGCCTTGCTTGCCTACAAAGAGAGCAGCAATTTGGATTTGTTACTATGTTACCTAGAAGAATAACAAACTGTGCAAGGATGGAGGTTGTAGGAGCAAGGAGAAGTTGTCTGTAAAGTTGGTGGATGCCTATTTTCCATTTTGCAGTCCCTTGTCTCCCTCTTGTGGCCTCCTGGAGGCAACTAGCTGTGCAAAAAAAAGACAGCCTGGCGGCCGGCTGTTGCAGTGTTGCCCTCTCAGGCAACACTGAGTGACTGACTGAGCCTCACCGTCTTATATAAAGTTCAGACGGAACTTTGCACGTGTCATAGTGGAGCCCTCAGGATTCCAGAGCCAGCTTTCTGACATCATAATGGGGCCTCAGAGATAAAAGCCTGGGCCCAGGCAGTGTTGGTCAGTGCTGCTCAGCAGGCAGCACTGGACTGGACTGGATTACAGCTGATACAAGGTGTGAAGGAACAAGGGGTGGCTGTGGGCATGCACTTGCTGCCGCTGCCAGTGTTTATCTGCATGGCAGCAGGGCATTTGGGCGTTGCCAGGAAGGCGTTTTTATGTAGATTCCTCCTCTTTCAGCACTGCATTGTGGTGCAAGCAAAAGAAGCAAATCCTGTCTGGCTTCCTCTCCGGCCTTTATTCACCTCCCGTGTAGCTGTGAGTGTGTGAGCCTGCAGGGCCCCATGGAATTGCCTAGAAGTAGGCTGAATCGCTGCAAGGGCTGAACAGCAGTATCGGGCAGGCTCGGGCAACGCGCGGCCCGTTCGGGTTATCGCTTCTCGGCCTTTTGGCTAAGATCAAGTGTAGTATCTGTTCTTATCAGTTTAATATCTGATACGTCCCCTATCTGGGGACCATATATTAAATGGATTTTTAGAACAGGGAGATGGAAATAGAGCTTGCTCTGTCCACTCCACGCATTGACCTGGTATTGCAGTATTTCCAGGACCGGTGCACCCTTTCCTTATGTGTTGACTAAAAGCAGATTCCAAAAGTGTTTTTTGTCTTTGCTATTGTTTCTGTCTTTCTGAAGGGATCTCCCCTTTTAATCCCATTATTTCAACACCTGTTGGACAATGCATGAGTGATAATGAGCTCATTGATTAAATGCAATTAATGAATAGATTGCCACCTCTTGTTGTGTGTCGTCTGTGTTTCTGTGTTTCCGGCATTTCACATTGGAACACCTCATTCACCTTCCTTGTCTTCTCTCCGCCCTCCCTTTTAGGTAAGTTAAAGAGCTGCACCTGAGCCAGCCACTGATTGATTGATTGATTGATTGATTGATTGATTGATTGATTGATGCAGCACAACAGTCAAATAGTGGAGTGGAGTAGGGGAACAGCAAACAGCCAATAAAGCAGCCCGCCCGCTCGCCTGCCCGCCACAATGGACCTACCTGTGTACACTAGATGGATGTGATGGAATGTACTGTCGTCCCTACATTTCAAGAAGAAGTAAGAATTGCAGTTGCAACAAAGCCTTGCTTGCCTACAAAGAGAGCAGCAATTTGGATTTGTTACTATGTTACCTAGAAGAATAACAAACTGTGCAAGGATGGAGGTTGTAGGAGCAAGGAGAAGTTGTCTGTAAAGTTGGTGGATGCCTATTTTCCATTTTGCAGTCCCTTGTCTCCCTCTTGTGGCCTCCTGGAGGCAACTAGCTGTGCAAAAAAAAGACAGCCTGGCGGCCGGCTGTTGCAGTGTTGCCCTCTCAGGCAACACTGAGTGACTGACTGAGCCTCACCGTCTTATATAAAGTTCAGACGGAACTTTGCACGTCTCATAGTGGAGCCCTCAGGATTCCAGAGCCAGCTTTCTGACATCATAATGGGGCCTCAGAGATAAAAGCCTGGGCCCAGGCAGTGTTGGTCAGTGCTGCTCAGCAGGCAGCACTGGACTGGACTGGATTACAGCTGATACAAGGTGTGAAGGAACAAGGGGTGGCTGTGGGCATGCACTTGCTGCCGCTGCCAGTGTTTATCTGCATGGCAGCAGGGCATTTGGGCGTTGCCAGGAAGGCGTTTTTATGTAGATTCCTCCTCTTTCAGCACTGCATTGTGGTGCAAGCAAAAGAAGCAAATCCTGTCTGGCTTCCTCTCCGGCCTTTATTCACCTCCCGTGTAGCTGTGAGTGTGTGAGCCTGCAGGGCCCCATGGAATTGCCTAGAAGTAGGCTGAATCGCTGCAAGGGCTGAACAGCAGTATCGGGCAGGCTCGGGCAACGCGCGGCCCGTTCGGGTTATCGCTTCTCGGCCTTTTGGCTAAGATCAAGTGTAGTATCTGTTCTTATCAGTTTAATATCTGATATGTCCCCTATCTGGGGACCATATATTAAATGGATTTTTAGAACAGGGAGATGGAAATAGAGCTTGCTCTGTCCACTCCACGCATTGACCTGGTATTGCAGTATTTCCAGGACCGGTGCACCCTTTCCTTATGTGTTGACTAAAAGCAGATTCCAAAAGTGTTTTTTGTCTTTGCTATTGTTTCTGTCTTTCTGAAGGGATCTCCCCTTTTAATCCCATTATTTCAACACCTGTTGGACAATGCATGAGTGATAATGAGCTCATTGATTAAATGCAATTAATGAATAGATTGCCACCTCTTGTTGTGTGTCGTCTGTGTTTCTGTGTTTCCGGCATTTCACATTGGAACACCTCATTCACCTTCCTTGTCTTCTCTCCGCCCTCCCTTTTAGGTAAGTTAAAGAGCTGCACCTGAGCCAGCCACTGATTGATTGATTGATTGATTGATTGATTGATTGATTGATTGATGCAGCACAACAGTCAAATAGTGGAGTGGAGTAGGGGAACAGCAAACAGCCAATAAAGCAGCCCGCCCGCTCGCCTGCCCGCCACAATGGACCTACCTGTGTACACTAGATGGATGTGATGGAATGTACTGTCGTCCCTACATTTCAAGAAGAAGTAAGAATTGCAGTTGCAACAAAGCCTTGCTTGCCTACAAAGAGAGCAGCAATTTGGATTTGTTACTATGTTACCTAGAAGAATAACAAACTGTGCAAGGATGGAGGTTGTAGGAGCAAGGAGAAGTTGTCTGTAAAGTTGGTGGATGCCTATTTTCCATTTTGCAGTCCCTTGTCTCCCTCTTGTGGCCTCCTGGAGGCAACTAGCTGTGCAAAAAAAAAGACAGCCTGGCGGCCGGCTGTTGCAGTGTTGCCCTCTCAGGCAACACTGAGTGACTGACTGAGCCTCACCGTCTTATATAAAGTTCAGACGGAACTTTGCACGTGTCATAGTGGAGCCCTCAGGATTCCAGAGCCAGCTTTCTGACATCATAATGGGGCCTCAGAGATAAAAGCCTGGGCCCAGGCAGTGTTGGTCAGTGCTGCTCAGCAGGCAGCACTGGACTGGACTGGATTACAGCTGATACAAGGTGTGAAGGAACAAGGGGTGGCTGTGGGCATGCACTTGCTGCCGCTGCCAGTGTTTATCTGCATGGCAGCAGGGCATTTGGGCGTTGCCAGGAAGGCGTTTTTATGTAGATTCCTCCTCTTTCAGCACTGCATTGTGGTGCAAGCAAAAGAAGCAAATCCTGTCTGGCTTCCTCTCCGGCCTTTATTCACCTCCCGTGTAGCTGTGAGTGTGTGAGCCTGCAGGGCCCCATGGAATTGCCTAGAAGTAGGCTGAATCGCTGCAAGGGCTGAACAGCAGTATCGGGCAGGCTCGGGCAACGCGCGGCCCGTTCGGGTTATCGCTTCTCGGCCTTTTGGCTAAGATCAAGTGTAGTATCTGTTCTTATCAGTTTAATATCTGATACGTCCCCTATCTGGGGACCATATATTAAATGGATTTTTAGAACAGGGAGATGGAAATAGAGCTTGCTCTGTCCACTCCACGCATTGACCTGGTATTGCAGTATTTCCAGGACCGGTGCACCCTTTCCTTATGTGTTGACTAAAAGCAGATTCCAAAAGTGTTTTTTGTCTTTGCTATTGTTTCTGTCTTTCTGAAGGGATCTCCCCTTTTAATCCCATTATTTCAACACCTGTTGGACAATGCATGAGTGATAATGAGCTCATTGATTAAATGCAATTAATGAATAGATTGCCACCTCTTGTTGTGTGTCGTCTGTGTTTCTGTGTTTCCGGCATTTCACATTGGAACACCTCATTCACCTTCCTTGTCTTCTCTCCGCCCTCCCTTTTAGGTAAGTTAAAGAGCTGCACCTGAGCCAGCCACTGATTGATTGATTGATTGATTGATTGATTAATTGATTGATTGATTGATTGATTGATTGATTGATTGATTGATTGATTGATGCAGCACAACAGTCAAATAGTGGAGTGGAGTAGGGGAACAGCAAACAGCCAATAAAGCAGCCCGCCCGCTCGCCTGCCCGCCACAATGGACCTACCTGTGTACACTAGATGGATGTGATGGAATGTACTGTCGTCCCTACATTTCAAGAAGAAGTAAGAATTGCAGTTGCAACAAAGCCTTGCTTGCCTACAAAGAGAGCAGCAATTTGGATTTGTTACTATGTTACCTAGAAGAATAACAAACTGTGCAAGGATGGAGGTTGTAGGAGCAAGGAGAAGTTGTCTGTAAAGTTGGTGGATGCCTATTTTCCATTTTGCAGTCCCTTGTCTCCCTCTTGTGGCCTCCTGGAGGCAACTAGCTGTGCAAAAAAAAGACAGCCTGGCGGCCGGCTGTTGCAGTGTTGCCCTCTCAGGCAACACTGAGTGACTGACTGAGCCTCACCGTCTTATATAAAGTTCAGACGGAACTTTGCACGTGTCATAGTGGAGCCCTCAGGATTCCAGAGCCAGCTTTCTGACATCATAATGGGGCCTCAGAGATAAAAGCCTGGGCCCAGGCAGTGTTGGTCAGTGCTGCTCAGCAGGCAGCACTGGACTGGACTGGATTACAGCTGATACAAGGTGTGAAGGAACAAGGGGTGGCTGTGGGCATGCACTTGCTGCCGCTGCCAGTGTTTATCTGCATGGCAGCAGGGCATTTGGGCGTTGCCAGGAAGGCGTTTTTATGTAGATTCCTCCTCTTTCAGCACTGCATTGTGGTGCAAGCAAAAGAAGCAAATCCTGTCTGGCTTCCTCTCCGGCCTTTATTCACCTCCCGTGTAGCTGTGAGTGTGTGAGCCTGCAGGGCCCCATGGAATTGCCTAGAAGTAGGCTGAATCGCTGCAAGGGCTGAACAGCAGTATCGGGCAGGCTCGGGCAACGCGCGGCCCGTTCGGGTTATCGCTTCTCGGCCTTTTGGCTAAGATCAAGTGTAGTATCTGTTCTTATCAGTTTAATATCTGATACGTCCCCTATCTGGGGACCATATATTAAATGGATTTTTAGAACAGGGAGATGGAAATAGAGCTTGCTCTGTCCACTCCACGCATTGACCTGGTATTGCAGTATTTCCAGGACCGGTGCACCCTTTCCTTATGTGTTGACTAAAAGCAGATTCCAAAAGTGTTTTTTGTCTTTGCTATTGTTTCTGTCTTTCTGAAGGGATCTCCCCTTTTAATCCCATTATTTCAACACCTGTTGGACAATGCATGAGTGATAATGAGCTCATTGATTAAATGCAATTAATGAATAGATTGCCACCTCTTGTTGTGTGTCATCTGTGTTTCTGTGTTTCCGGCATTTCACATTGGAACACCTCATTCACCTTCCTTGTCTTCTCTCCGCCCTCCCTTTTAGGTAAGTTAAAGAGCTGCACCTGAGCCAGCCACTGATTGATTGATTGATTGATTGATTGATTGATTGATTGATTGATTGATTGATTGATTGATGCAGCACAACAGTCAAATAGTGGAGTGGAGTAGGGGAACAGCAAACAGCCAATAAAGCAGCCCGCCCGCTCGCCTGCCCGCCACAATGGACCTACCTGTGTACACTAGATGGATGTGATGGAATGTACTGTCGTCCCTACATTTCAAGAAGAAGTAAGAATTGCAGTTGCAACAAAGCCTTGCTTGCCTACAAAGAGAGCAGCAATTTGGATTTGTTACTATGTTACCTAGAAGAATAACAAACTGTGCAAGGATGGAGGTTGTAGGAGCAAGGAGAAGTTGTCTGTAAAGTTGGTGGATGCCTATTTTCCATTTTGCAGTCCCTTGTCTCCCTCTTGTGGCCTCCTGGAGGCAACTAGCTGTGCAAAAAAAAGACAGCCTGGCGGCCGGCTGTTGCAGTGTTGCCCTCTCAGGCAACACTGAGTGACTGACTGAGCCTCACCGTCTTATATAAAGTTCAGACGGAACTTTGCACGTGTCATAGTGGAGCCCTCAGGATTCCAGAGCCAGCTTTCTGACATCATAATGGGGCCTCAGAGATAAAAGCCTGGGCCCAGGCAGTGTTGGTCAGTGCTGCTCAGCAGGCAGCACTGGACTGGACTGGATTACAGCTGATACAAGGTGTGAAGGAACAAGGGGTGGCTGTGGGCATGCACTTGCTGCCGCTGCCAGTGTTTATCTGCATGGCAGCAGGGCATTTGGGCGTTGCCAGGAAGGCGTTTTTATGTAGATTCCTCCTCTTTCAGCACTGCATTGTGGTGCAAGCAAAAGAAGCAAATCCTGTCTGGCTTCCTCTCCGGCCTTTATTCACCTCCCGTGTAGCTGTGAGTGTGTGAGCCTGCAGGGCCCCATGGAATTGCCTAGAAGTAGGCTGAATCGCTGCAAGGGCTGAACAGCAGTATCGGGCAGGCTCGGGCAACGCGCGGCCCGTTCGGGTTATCGCTTCTCGGCCTTTTGGCTAAGATCAAGTGTAGTATCTGTTCTTATCAGTTTAATATCTGATACGTCCCCTATCTGGGGACCATATATTAAATGGATTTTTAGAACAGGGAGATGGAAATAGAGCTTGCTCTGTCCACTCCACGCATTGACCTGGTATTGCAGTATTTCCAGGACCGGAGCACCCTTTCCTTATGTGTTGACTAAAAGCAGATTCCAAAAGTGTTTTTTGTCTTTGCTATTGTTTCTGTCTTTCTGAAGGGATCTCCCCTTTTAATCCCATTATTTCAACACCTGTTGGACAATGCATGAGTGATAATGAGCTCATTGATTAAATGCAATTAATGAATAGATTGCCACCTCTTGTTGTGTGTCGTCTGTGTTTCTGTGTTTCCGGCATTTCACATTGGAACACCTCATTCACCTTCCTTGTCTTCTCTCCGCCCTCCCTTTTAGGTAAGTTAAAGAGCTGCACCTGAGCCAGCCACTGATTGATTGATTGATTGATTGATTGATTGATTGATTGATTGATTGATGCAGCACAACAGTCAAATAGTGGAGTGGAGTAGGGGAACAGCAAACAGCCAATAAAGCAGCCCGCCCGCTCGCCTGCCCGCCACAATGGACCTACCTGTGTACACTAGATGGATGTGATGGAATGTACTGTCGTCCCTACATTTCAAGAAGAAGTAAGAATTGCAGTTGCAACAAAGCCTTGCTTGCCTACAAAGAGAGCAGCAATTTGGATTTGTTACTATGTTACCTAGAAGAATAACAAACTGTGCAAGGATGGAGGTTGTAGGAGCAAGGAGAAGTTGTCTGTAAAGTTGGTGGATGCCTATTTTCCATTTTGCAGTCCCTTGTCTCCCTCTTGTGGCCT
Organism: Rhinoderma darwinii; assembly: GCF_050947455.1. Taxonomy (NCBI): domain Eukaryota; kingdom Metazoa; phylum Chordata; class Amphibia; order Anura; family Rhinodermatidae; genus Rhinoderma; species Rhinoderma darwinii. The sequence continues at coordinate 116,128 of NW_027461806.1, read as the reverse complement.
CCTGGAGGCAACTAGCTGTGCAAAAAAAAGACAGCCTGGCGGCCGGCTGTTGCAGTGTTGCCCTCTCAGGCAACACTGAGTGACTGACTGAGCCTCACCGTCTTATATAAAGTTCAGACGGAACTTTGCACGTGTCATAGTGGAGCCCTCAGGATTCCAGAGCCAGCTTTCTGACATCATAATGGGGCCTCAGAGATAAAAGCCTGGGCCCAGGCAGTGTTGGTCAGTGCTGCTCAGCAGGCAGCACTGGACTGGACTGGATTACAGCTGATACAAGGTGTGAAGGAACAAGGGGTGGCTGTGGGCATGCACTTGCTGCCGCTGCCAGTGTTTATCTGCATGGCAGCAGGGCATTTGGGCGTTGCCAGGAAGGCGTTTTTATGTAGATTCCTCCTCTTTCAGCACTGCATTGTGGTGCAAGCAAAAGAAGCAAATCCTGTCTGGCTTCCTCTCCGGCCTTTATTCACCTCCCGTGTAGCTGTGAGTGTGTGAGCCTGCAGGGCCCCATGGAATTGCCTAGAAGTAGGCTGAATCGCTGCAAGGGCTGAACAGCAGTATCGGGCAGGCTCGGGCAACGCGCGGCCCGTTCGGGTTATCGCTTCTCGGCCTTTTGGCTAAGATCAAGTGTAGTATCTGTTCTTATCAGTTTAATATCTGATACGTCCCCTATCTGGGGACCATATATTAAATGGATTTTTAGAACAGGGAGATGGAAATAGAGCTTGCTCTGTCCACTCCACGCATTGACCTGGTATTGCAGTATTTCCAGGACCGGTGCACCCTTTCCTTATGTGTTGACTAAAAGCAGATTCCAAAAGTGTTTTTTGTCTTTGCTATTGTTTCTGTCTTTCTGAAGGGATCTCCCCTTTTAATCCCATTATTTCAACACCTGTTGGACAATGCATGAGTGATAATGAGCTCATTGATTAAATGCAATTAATGAATAGATTGCCACCTCTTGTTGTGTGTCGTCTGTGTTTCTGTGTTTCCGGCATTTCACATTGGAACACCTCATTCACCTTCCTTGTCTTCTCTCCGCCCTCCCTTTTAGGTAAGTTAAAGAGCTGCACCTGAGCCAGCCACTGATTGATTGATTGATTGATTGATTGATTGATTGATTGATTGATTGATTGATTGATTGATTGATGCAGCACAACAGTCAAATAGTGGAGTGGAGTAGGGGAACAGCAAACAGCCAATAAAGCAGCCCGCCCGCTCGCCTGCCCGCCACAATGGACCTACCTGTGTACACTAGATGGATGTGATGGAATGTACTGTCGTCCCTACATTTCAAGAAGAAGTAAGAATTGCAGTTGCAACAAAGCCTTGCTTGCCTACAAAGAGAGCAGCAATTTGGATTTGTTACTATGTTACCTAGAAGAATAACAAACTGTGCAAGGATGGAGGTTGTAGGAGCAAGGAGAAGTTGTCTGTAAAGTTGGTGGATGCCTATTTTCCATTTTGCAGTCCCTTGTCTCCCTCTTGTGGCCTCCTGGAGGCAACTAGCTGTGCAAAAAAAAGACAGCCTGGCGGCCGGCTGTTGCAGTGTTGCCCTCTCAGGCAACACTGAGTGACTGACTGAGCCTCACCGTCTTATATAAAGTTCAGACGGAACTTTGCACGTGTCATAGTGGAGCCCTCAGGATTCCAGAGCCAGCTTTCTGACATCATAATGGGGCCTCAGAGATAAAAGCCTGGGCCCAGGCAGTGTTGGTCAGTGCTGCTCAGCAGGCAGCACTGGACTGGACTGGATTACAGCTGATACAAGGTGTGAAGGAACAAGGGGTGGCTGTGGGCATGCACTTGCTGCCGCTGCCAGTGTTTATCTGCATGGCAGCAGGGCATTTGGGCGTTGCCAGGAAGGCGTTTTTATGTAGATTCCTCCTCTTTCAGCACTGCATTGTGGTGCAAGCAAAAGAAGCAAATCCTGTCTGGCTTCCTCTCCGGCCTTTATTCACCTCCCGTGTAGCTGTGAGTGTGTGAGCCTGCAGGGCCCCATGGAATTGCCTAGAAGTAGGCTGAATCGCTGCAAGGGCTGAACAGCAGTATCGGGCAGGCTCGGGCAACGCGCGGCCCGTTCGGGTTATCGCTTCTCGGCCTTTTGGCTAAGATCAAGTGTAGTATCTGTTCTTATCAGTTTAATATCTGATACGTCCCCTATCTGGGGACCATATATTAAATGGATTTTTAGAACAGGGAGATGGAAATAGAGCTTGCTCTGTCCACTCCACGCATTGACCTGGTATTGCAGTATTTCCAGGACCGGTGCACCCTTTCCTTATGTGTTGACTAAAAGCAGATTCCAAAAGTGTTTTTTGTCTTTGCTATTGTTTCTGTCTTTCTGAAGGGATCTCCCCTTTTAATCCCATTATTTCAACACCTGTTGGACAATGCATGAGTGATAATGAGCTCATTGATTAAATGCAATTAATGAATAGATTGCCACCTCTTGTTGTGTGTCGTCTGTGTTTCTGTGTTTCCGGCATTTCACATTGGAACACCTCATTCACCTTCCTTGTCTTCTCTCCGCCCTCCCTTTTAGGTAAGTTAAAGAGCTGCACCTGAGCCAGCCACTGATTGATTGATTGATTGATTGATTGATTGATTGATTGATTGATTGATGCAGCACAACAGTCAAATAGTGGAGTGGAGTAGGGGAACAGCAAACAGCCAATAAAGCAGCCCGCCCGCTCGCCTGCCCGCCACAATGGACCTACCTGTGTACACTAGATGGATGTGATGGAATGTACTGTCGTCCCTACATTTCAAGAAGAAGTAAGAATTGCAGTTGCAACAAAGCCTTGCTTGCCTACAAAGAGAGCAGCAATTTGGATTTGTTACTATGTTACCTAGAAGAATAACAAACTGTGCAAGGATGGAGGTTGTAGGAGCAAGGAGAAGTTGTCTGTAAAGTTGGTGGATGCCTATTTTCCATTTTGCAGTCCCTTGTCTCCCTCTTGTGGCCTCCTGGAGGCAACTAGCTGTGCAAAAAAAAGACAGCCTGGCGGCCGGCTGTTGCAGTGTTGCCCTGTCAGGCAACACTGAGTGACTGACTGAGCCTCACCGTCTTATATAAAGTTCAGACGGAACTTTGCACGTGTCATAGTGGAGCCCTCAGGATTCCAGAGCCAGCTTTCTGACATCATAATGGGGCCTCAGAGATAAAAGCCTGGGCCCAGGCAGTGTTGGTCAGTGCTGCTCAGCAGGCAGCACTGGACTGGACTGGATTACAGCTGATACAAGGTGTGAAGGAACAAGGGGTGGCTGTGGGCATGCACTTGCTGCCGCTGCCAGTGTTTATCTGCATGGCAGCAGGGCATTTGGGCGTTGCCAGGAAGGCGTTTTTATGTAGATTCCTCCTCTTTCAGCACTGCATTGTGGTGCAAGCAAAAGAAGCAAATCCTGTCTGGCTTCCTCTCCGGCCTTTATTCACCTCCCGTGTAGCTGTGAGTGTGTGAGCCTGCAGGGCCCCATGGAATTGCCTAGAAGTAGGCTGAATCGCTGCAAGGGCTGAACAGCAGTATCGGGCAGGCTCGGGCAACGCGCGGCCCGTTCGGGTTATCGCTTCTCGGCCTTTTGGCTAAGATCAAGTGTAGTATCTGTTCTTATCAGTTTAATATCTGATACGTCCCCTATCTGGGGACCATATATTAAATGGATTTTTAGAACAGGGAGATGGAAATAGAGCTTGCTCTGTCCACTCCACGCATTGACCTGGTATTGCAGTATTTCCAGGACCGGTGCACCCTTTCCTTATGTGTTGACTAAAAGCAGATTCCAAAAGTGTTTTTTGTCTTTGCTATTGTTTCTGTCTTTCTGAAGGGATCTCCCCTTTTAATCCCATTATTTCAACACCTGTTGGACAATGCATGAGTGATAATGAGCTCATTGATTAAATGCAATTAATGAATAGATTGCCACCTCTTGTTGTGTGTCGTCTGTGTTTCTGTGTTTCCGGCATTTCACATTGGAACACCTCATTCACCTTCCTTGTCTTCTCTCCGCCCTCCCTTTTAGGTAAGTTAAAGAGCTGCACCTGAGCCAGCCACTGATTGATTGATTGATTGATTGATTGATTGATTGATTGATTGATTGATTGATTGATTGATGCAGCACAACAGTCAAATAGTGGAGTGGAGTAGGGGAACAGCAAACAGCCAATAAAGCAGCCCGCCCGCTCGCCTGCCCGCCACAATGGACCTACCTGTGTACACTAGATGGATGTGATGGAATGTACTGTCGTCCCTACATTTCAAGAAGAAGTAAGAATTGCAGTTGCAACAAAGCCTTGCTTGCCTACAAAGAGAGCAGCAATTTGGATTTGTTACTATGTTACCTAGAAGAATAACAAACTGTGCAAGGATGGAGGTTGTAGGAGCAAGGAGAAGTTGTCTGTAAAGTTGGTGGATGCCTATTTTCCATTTTGCAGTCCCTTGTCTCCCTCTTGTGGCCTCCTGGAGGCAACTAGCTGTGCAAAAAAAAGACAGCCTGGCGGCCGGCTGTTGCAGTGTTGCCCTCTCAGGCAACACTGAGTGACTGACTGAGCCTCACCGTCTTATATAAAGTTCAGACGGAACTTTGCACGTCTCATAGTGGAGCCCTCAGGATTCCAGAGCCAGCTTTCTGACATCATAATGGGGCCTCAGAGATAAAAGCCTGGGCCCAGGCAGTGTTGGTCAGTGCTGCTCAGCAGGCAGCACTGGACTGGACTGGATTACAGCTGATACAAGGTGTGAAGGAACAAGGGGTGGCTGTGGGCATGCACTTGCTGCCGCTGCCAGTGTTTATCTGCATGGCAGCAGGGCATTTGGGCGTTGCCAGGAAGGCGTTTTTATGTAGATTCCTCCTCTTTCAGCACTGCATTGTGGTGCAAGCAAAAGAAGCAAATCCTGTCTGGCTTCCTCTCCGGCCTTTATTCACCTCCCGTGTAGCTGTGAGTGTGTGAGCCTGCAGGGCCCCATGGAATTGCCTAGAAGTAGGCTGAATCGCTGCAAGGGCTGAACAGCAGTATCGGGCAGGCTCGGGCAACGCGCGGCCCGTTCGGGTTATCGCTTCTCGGCCTTTTTGGCTAAGATCAAGTGTAGTATCTGTTCTTATCAGTTTAATATCTGATACGTCCCCTATCTGGGGACCATATATTAAATGGATTTTTAGAACAGGGAGATGGAAATAGAGCTTGCTCTGTCCACTCCACGCATTGACCTGGTATTGCAGTATTTCCAGGACCGGAGCACCCTTTCCTTATGTGTTGACTAAAAGCAGATTCCAAAAGTGTTTTTTGTCTTTGCTATTGTTTCTGTCTTTCTGAAGGGATCTCCCCTTTTAATCCCATTATTTCAACACCTGTTGGACAATGCATGAGTGATAATGAGCTCATTGATTAAATGCAATTAATGAATAGATTGCCACCTCTTGTTGTGTGTCGTCTGTGTTTCTGTGTTTCCGGCATTTCACATTGGAACACCTCATTCACCTTCCTTGTCTTCTCTCCGCCCTCCCTTTTAGGTAAGTTAAAGAGCTGCACCTGAGCCAGCCACTGATTGATTGATTGATTGATTGATTGATTGATTGATTGATTGATTGATTGATGCAGCACAACAGTCAAATAGTGGAGTGGAGTAGGGGAACAGCAAACAGCCAATAAAGCAGCCCGCCCCGCTCGCCTGCCCGCCACAATGGACCTACCTGTGTACACTAGATGGATGTGATGGAATGTACTGTCGTCCCTACATTTCAAGAAGAAGTAAGAATTGCAGTTGCAACAAAGCCTTGCTTGCCTACAAAGAGAGCAGCAATTTGGATTTGTTACTATGTTACCTAGAAGAATAACAAACTGTGCAAGGATGGAGGTTGTAGGAGCAAGGAGAAGTTGTCTGTAAAGTTGGTGGATGCCTATTTTCCATTTTGCAGTCCCTTGTCTCCCTCTTGTGGCCTCCTGGAGGCAACTAGCTGTGCAAAAAAAAGACAGCCTGGCGGCCGGCTGTTGCAGTGTTGCCCTCTCAGGCAACACTGAGTGACTGACTGAGCCTCACCGTCTTATATAAAGTTCAGACGGAACTTTGCACGTGTCATAGTGGAGCCCTCAGGATTCCAGAGCCAGCTTTCTGACATCATAATGGGGCCTCAGAGATAAAAGCCTGGGCCCAGGCAGTGTTGGTCAGTGCTGCTCAGCAGGCAGCACTGGACTGGACTGGATTACAGCTGATACAAGGTGTGAAGGAACAAGGGGTGGCTGTGGGCATGCACTTGCTGCCGCTGCCAGTGTTTATCTGCATGGCAGCAGGGCATTTGGGCGTTGCCAGGAAGGCGTTTTTATGTAGATTCCTCCTCTTTCAGCACTGCATTGTGGTGCAAGCAAAAGAAGCAAATCCTGTCTGGCTTCCTCTCCGGCCTTTATTCACCTCCCGTGTAGCTGTGAGTGTGTGAGCCTGCAGGGCCCCATGGAATTGCCTAGAAGTAGGCTGAATCGCTGCAAGGGCTGAACAGCAGTATCGGGCAGGCTCGGGCAACGCGCGGCCCGTTCGGGTTATCGCTTCTCGGCCTTTTGGCTAAGATCAAGTGTAGTATCTGTTCTTATCAGTTTAATATCTGATACGTCCCCTATCTGGGGACCATATATTAAATGGATTTTTAGAACAGGGAGATGGAAATAGAGCTTGCTCTGTCCACTCCACGCATTGACCTGGTATTGCAGTATTTCCAGGACCGGTGCACCCTTTCCTTATGTGTTGACTAAAAGCAGATTCCAAAAGTGTTTTTTGTCTTTGCTATTGTTTCTGTCTTTCTGAAGGGATCTCCCCTTTTAATCCCATTATTTCAACACCTGTTGGACAATGCATGAGTGATAATGAGCTCATTGATTAAATGCAATTAATGAATAGATTGCCACCTCTTGTTGTGTGTCGTCTGTGTTTCTGTGTTTCCGGCATTTCACATTGGAACACCTCATTCACCTTCCTTGTCTTCTCTCCGCCCTCCCTTTTAGGTAAGTTAAAGAGCTGCACCTAAGCCAGCCACGATTGATTGATTGATTGATTGATTGATTGATTGATTGATTGATTGATTGATTGATGCAGCACAACAGTCAAATAGTGGAGTGGAGTAGGGGAACAGCAAACAGCCAATAAAGCAGCCCGCCCGCTCGCCTGCCCGCCACAATGGACCTACCTGTGTACACTAGATGGATGTGATGGAATGTACTGTCGTCCCTACATTTCAAGAAGAAGTAAGAATTGCAGTTGCAACAAAGCCTTGCAGAGCAGCAATTTGGATTTGTTACTATGTTACCTAGAAGAATAACAAACTGTGCAAGGATGGAGGTTGTAGGAGCAAGGAGAAGTTGTCTGTAAAGTTGGTGGATGCCTATTTTCCATTTTGCAGTCCCTTGTCTCCCTCTTGTGGCCTCCTGGAGGCAACTAGCTGTGCAAAAAAAAGACAGCCTGGCGGCCGGCTGTTGCAGTGTTGCCCTCTCAGGCAACACTGAGTGACTGACTGAGCCTCACCGTCTTATATAAAGTTCAGACGGAACTTTGCACGTGTCATAGTGGAGCCCTCAGGATTCCAGAGCCAGCTTTCTGACATCATAATGGGGCCTCAGAGATAAAAGCCTGGGCCCAGGCAGTGTTGGTCAGTGCTGCTCAGCAGGCAGCACTGGACTGGACTGGATTACAGCTGATACAAGGTGTGAAGGAACAAGGGGTGGCTGTGGGCATGCACTTGCTGCCGCTGCCAGTGTTTATCTGCATGGCAGCAGGGCATTTGGGCGTTGCCAGGAAGGCGTTTTTATGTAGATTCCTCCTCTTTCAGCACTGCATTGTGGTGCAAGCAAAAGAAGCAAATCCTGTCTGGCTTCCTCTCCGGCCTTTATTCACCTCCCGTGTAGCTGTGAGTGTGTGAGCCTGCAGGGCCCCATGGAATTGCCTAGAAGTAGGCTGAATCGCTGCAAGGGCTGAACAGCAGTATCGGGCAGGCTCGGGCAACGCGCGGCCCGTTCGGGTTATCGCTTCTCGGCCTTTTGGCTAAGATCAAGTGTAGTATCTGTTCTTATCAGTTTAATATCTGATACGTCCCCTATCTGGGGACCATATATTAAATGGATTTTTAGAACAGGGAGATGGAAATAGAGCTTGCTCTGTCCACTCCACGCATTGACCTGGTATTGCAGTATTTCCAGGACCGGAGCACCCTTTCCTTATGTGTTGACTAAAAGCAGATTCCAAAAGTGTTTTTTGTCTTTGCTATTGTTTCTGTCTTTCTGAAGGGATCTCCCCTTTTAATCCCATTATTTCAACACCTGTTGGACAATGCATGAGTGATAATGAGCTCATTGATTAAATGCAATTAATGAATAGATTGCCACCTCTTGTTGTGTGTCGTCTGTGTTTCTGTGTTTCCGGCATTTCACATTGGAACACCTCATTCACCTTCCTTGTCTTCTCTCCGCCCTCCCTTTTAGGTAAGTTAAAGAGCTGCACCTGAGCCAGCCACTGATTGATTGATTGATTGATTGATTGATTGATTGATTGATTGATTGATTGATGCAGCACAACAGTCAAATAGTGGAGTGGAGTAGGGGAACAGCAAACAGCCAATAAAGCAGCCCGCCCGCTCGCCTGCCCGCCACAATGGACCTACCTGTGTACACTAGATGGATGTGATGGAATGTACTGTCGTCCCTACATTTCAAGAAGAAGTAAGAATTGCAGTTGCAACAAAGCCTTGCTTGCCTACAAAGAGAGCAGCAATTTGGATTTGTTACTATGTTACCTAGAAGAATAACAAACTGTGCAAGGATGGAGGTTGTAGGAGCAAGGAGAAGTTGTCTGTAAAGTTGGTGGATGCCTATTTTCCATTTTGCAGTCCCTTGTCTCCCTCTTGTGGCCTCCTGGAGGCAACTAGCTGTGCAAAAAAAAGACAGCCTGGCGGCCGGCTGTTGCAGTGTTGCCCTCTCAGGCAACACTGAGTGACTGACTGAGCCTCACCGTCTTATATAAAGTTCAGACGGAACTTTGCACGTGTCATAGTGGAGCCCTCAGGATTCCAGAGCCAGCTTTCTGACATCATAATGGGGCCTCAGAGATAAAAGCCTGGGCCCAGGCAGTGTTGGTCAGTGCTGCTCAGCAGGCAGCACTGGACTGGACTGGATTACAGCTGATACAAGGTGTGAAGGAACAAGGGGTGGCTGTGGGCATGCACTTGCTGCCGCTGCCAGTGTTTATCTGCATGGCAGCAGGGCATTTGGGCGTTGCCAGGAAGGCGTTTTTATGTAGATTCCTCCTCTTTCAGCACTGCATTGTGGTGCAAGCAAAAGAAGCAAATCCTGTCTGGCTTCCTCTCCGGCCTTTATTCACCTCCCGTGTAGCTGTGAGTGTGTGAGCCTGCAGGGCCCCATGGAATTGCCTAGAAGTAGGCTGAATCGCTGCAAGGGCTGAACAGCAGTATCGGGCAGGCTCGGGCAACGCGCGGCCCGTTCGGGTTATCGCTTCTCGGCCTTTTGGCTAAGATCAAGTGTAGTATCTGTTCTTATCAGTTTAATATCTGATACGTCCCCTATCTGGGGACCATATATTAAATGGATTTTTAGAACAGGGAGATGGAAATAGAGCTTGCTCTGTCCACTCCACGCATTGACCTGGTATTGCAGTATTTCCAGGACCGGTGCACCCTTTCCTTATGTGTTGACTAAAAGCAGATTCCAAAAGTGTTTTTTGTCTTTGCTATTGTTTCTGTCTTTCTGAAGGGATCTCCCCTTTTAATCCCATTATTTCAACACCTGTTGGACAATGCATGAGTGATAATGAGCTCATTGATTAAATGCAATTAATGAATAGATTGCCACCTCTTGTTGTGTGTCGTCTGTGTTTCTGTGTTTCCGGCATTTCACATTGGAACACCTCATTCACCTTCCTTGTCTTCTCTCCGCCCTCCCTTTTAGGTAAGTTAAAGAGCTGCACCTGAGCCAGCCACTGATTGATTGATTGATTGATTGATTGATTGATTGATTGATTGATTGATTGATTGATTGATGCAGCACAACAGTCAAATAGTGGAGTGGAGTAGGGGAACAGCAAACAGCCAATAAAGCAGCCCGCCCGCTCGCCTGCCCGCCACAATGGACCTACCTGTGTACACTAGATGGATGTGATGGAATGTACTGTCGTCCCTACATTTCAAGAAGAAGTAAGAATTGCAGTTGCAACAAAGCCTTGCTTGCCTACAAAGAGAGCAGCAATTTGGATTTGTTACTATGTTACCTAGAAGAATAACAAACTGTGCAAGGATGGAGGTTGTAGGAGCAAGGAGAAGTTGTCTGTAAAGTTGGTGGATGCCTATTTTCCATTTTGCAGTCCCTTGTCTCCCTCTTGTGGCCTCCTGGAGGCAACTAGCTGTGCAAAAAAAAGACAGCCTGGCGGCCGGCTGTTGCAGTGTTGCCCTCTCAGGCAACACTGAGTGACTGACTGAGCCTCACCGTCTTATATAAAGTTCAGACGGAACTTTGCACGTGTCATAGTGGAGCCCTCAGGATTCCAGAGCCAGCTTTCTGACATCATAATGGGGCCTCAGAGATAAAAGCCTGGGCCCAGGCAGTGTTGGTCAGTGCTGCTCAGCAGGCAGCACTGGACTGGACTGGATTACAGCTGATACAAGGTGTGAAGGAACAAGGGGTGGCTGTGGGCATGCACTTGCTGCCGCTGCCAGTGTTTATCTGCATGGCAGCAGGGCATTTGGGCGTTGCCAGGAAGGCGTTTTTATGTAGATTCCTCCTCTTTCAGCACTGCATTGTGGTGCAAGCAAAAGAAGCAAATCCTGTCTGGCTTCCTCTCCGGCCTTTATTCACCTCCCGTGTAGCTGTGAGTGTGTGAGCCTGCAGGGCCCCATGGAATTGCCTAGAAGTAGGCTGAATCGCTGCAAGGGCTGAACAGCAGTATCGGGCAGGCTCGGGCAACGCGCGGCCCGTTCGGGTTATCGCTTCTCGGCCTTTTGGCTAAGATCAAGTGTAGTATCTGTTCTTATCAGTTTAATATCTGATACGTCCCCTATCTGGGGACCATATATTAAATGGATTTTTAGAACAGGGAGATGGAAATAGAGCTTGCTCTGTCCACTCCACGCATTGACCTGGTATTGCAGTATTTCCAGGACCGGTGCACCCTTTCCTTATGTGTTGACTAAAAGCAGATTCCAAAAGTGTTTTTTGTCTTTGCTATTGTTTCTGTCTTTCTGAAGGGATCTCCCCTTTTAATCCCATTATTTCAACACCTGTTGGACAATGCATGAGTGATAATGAGCTCATTGATTAAATGCAATTAATGAATAGATTGCCACCTCTTGTTGTGTGTCGTCTGTGTTTCTGTGTTTCCGGCATTTCACATTGGAACACCTCATTCACCTTCCTTGTCTTCTCTCCGCCCTCCCTTTTAGGTAAGTTAAAGAGCTGCACCTGAGCCAGCCACTGATTGATTGATTGATTGATTGATTGATTGATTGATTGATTGATTGATTGATTGATTGATTGATGCAGCACAACAGTCAAATAGTGGAGTGGAGTAGGGGAACAGCAAACAGCCAATAAAGCAGCCCGCCCGCTCGCCTGCCCGCCACAATGGACCTACCTGTGTACACTAGATGGATGTGATGGAATGTACTGTCGTCCCTACATTTCAAGAAGAAGTAAGAATTGCAGTTGCAACAAAGCCTTGCTTGCCTACAAAGAGAGCAGCAATTTGGATTTGTTACTATGTTACCTAGAAGAATAACAAACTGTGCAAGGATGGAGGTTGTAGGAGCAAGGAGAAGTTGTCTGTAAAGTTGGTGGATGCCTATTTTCCATTTTGCAGTCCCTTGTCTCCCTCTTGTGGCCTCCTGGAGGCAACTAGCTGTGCAAAAAAAAGACAGCCTGGCGGCCGGCTGTTGCAGTGTTGCCCTCTCAGGCAACACTGAGTGACTGACTGAGCCTCACCGTCTTATATAAAGTTCAGACGGAACTTTGCACGTGTCATAGTGGAGCCCTCAGGATTCCAGAGCCAGCTTTCTGACATCATAATGGGGCCTCAGAGATAAAAGCCTGGGCCCAGGCAGTGTTGGTCAGTGCTGCTCAGCAGGCAGCACTGGACTGGACTGGATTACAGCTGATACAAGGTGTGAAGGAACAAGGGGTGGCTGTGGGCATGCACTTGCTGCCGCTGCCAGTGTTTATCTGCATGGCAGCAGGGCATTTGGGCGTTGCCAGGAAGGCGTTTTTATGTAGATTCCTCCTCTTTCAGCACTGCATTGTGGTGCAAGCAAAAGAAGCAAATCCTGTCTGGCTTCCTCTCCGGCCTTTATTCACCTCCCGTGTAGCTGTGAGTGTGTGAGCCTGCAGGGCCCCATGGAATTGCCTAGAAGTAGGCTGAATCGCTGCAAGGGCTGAACAGCAGTATCGGGCAGGCTCGGGCAACGCGCGGCCCGTTCGGGTTATCGCTTCTCGGCCTTTTGGCTAAGATCAAGTGTAGTATCTGTTCTTATCAGTTTAATATCTGATACGTCCCCTATCTGGGGACCATATATTAAATGGATTTTTAGAACAGGGAGATGGAAATAGAGCTTGCTCTGTCCACTCCACGCATTGACCTGGTATTGCAGTATTTCCAGGACCGGAGCACCCTTTCCTTATGTGTTGACTAAAAGCAGATTCCAAAAGTGTTTTTTGTCTTTGCTATTGTTTCTGTCTTTCTGAAGGGATCTCCCCTTTTAATCCCATTATTTCAACACCTGTTGGACAATGCATGAGTGATAATGAGCTCATTGATTAAATGCAATTAATGAATAGATTGCCACCTCTTGTTGTGTGTCGTCTGTGTTTCTGTGTTTCCGGCATTTCACATTGGAACACCTCATTCACCTTCCTTGTCTTCTCTCCGCCCTCCCTTTTAGGTAAGTTAAAGAGCTGCACCTGAGCCAGCCACTGATTGATTGATTGATTGATTGATTGATTGATTGATTGATTGATTGATTGATTGATGCAGCACAACAGTCAAATAGTGGAGTGGAGTAGGGGAACAGCAAACAGCCAATAAAGCAGCCCGCCCGCTCGCCTGCCCGCCACAATGGACCTACCTGTGTACACTAGATGGATGTGATGGAATGTACTGTCGTCCCTACATTTCAAGAAGAAGTAAGAATTGCAGTTGCAACAAAGCCTTGCTTGCCTACAAAGAGAGCAGCAATTTGGATTTGTTACTATGTTACCTAGAAGAATAACAAACTGTGCAAGGATGGAGGTTGTAGGAGCAAGGAGAAGTTGTCTGTAAAGTTGGTGGATGCCTATTTTCCATTTTGCAGTCCCTTGTCTCCCTCTTGTGGCCTCCTGGAGGCAACTAGCTGTGCAAAAAAAAGACAGCCTGGCGGCCGGCTGTTGCAGTGTTGCCCTCTCAGGCAACACTGAGTGACTGACTGAGCCTCACCGTCTTATATAAAGTTCAGACGGAACTTTGCACGTGTCATAGTGGAGCCCTCAGGATTCCAGAGCCAGCTTTCTGACATCATAATGGGGCCTCAGAGATAAAAGCCTGGGCCCAGGCAGTGTTGGTCAGTGCTGCTCAGCAGGCAGCACTGGACTGGACTGGATTACAGCTGATACAAGGTGTGAAGGAACAAGGGGTGGCTGTGGGCATGCACTTGCTGCCGCTGCCAGTGTTTATCTGCATGGCAGCAGGGCATTTGGGCGTTGCCAGGAAGGCGTTTTTATGTAGATTCCTCCTCTTTCAGCACTGCATTGTGGTGCAAGCAAAAGAAGCAAATCCTGTCTGGCTTCCTCTCCGGCCTTTATTCACCTCCCGTGTAGCTGTGAGTGTGTGAGCCTGCAGGGCCCCATGGAATTGCCTAGAAGTAGGCTGAATCGCTGCAAGGGCTGAACAGCAGTATCGGGCAGGCTCGGGCAACGCGCGGCCCGTTCGGGTTATCGCTTCTCGGCCTTTTGGCTAAGATCAAGTGTAGTATCTGTTCTTATCAGTTTAATATCTGATACGTCCCCTATCTGGGGACCATATATTAAATGGATTTTTAGAACAGGGAGATGGAAATAGAGCTTGCTCTGTCCACTCCACGCATTGACCTGGTATTGCAGTATTTCCAGGACCGGTGCACCCTTTCCTTATGTGTTGACTAAAAGCAGATTCCAAAAGTGTTTTTTGTCTTTGCTATTGTTTCTGTCTTTCTGAAGGGATCTCCCCTTTTAATCCCATTATTTCAACACCTGTTGGACAATGCATGAGTGATAATGAGCTCATTGATTAAATGCAATTAATGAATAGATTGCCACCTCTTGTTGTGTGTCGTCTGTGTTTCTGTGTTTCCGGCATTTCACATTGGAACACCTCATTCACCTTCCTTGTCTTCTCTCCGCCCTCCCTTTTAGGTAAGTTAAAGAGCTGCACCTGAGCCAGCCACTGATTGATTGATTGATTGATTGATTGATTGATTGATTGATTGATTGATTGATTGATTGATGCAGCACAACAGTCAAATAGTGGAGTGGAGTAGGGGAACAGCAAACAGCCAATAAAGCAGCCCGCCCGCTCGCCTGCCCGCCACAATGGACCTACCTGTGTACACTAGATGGATGTGATGGAATGTACTGTCGTCCCTACATTTCAAGAAGAAGTAAGAATTGCAGTTGCAACAAAGCCTTGCTTGCCTACAAAGAGAGCAGCAATTTGGATTTGTTACTATGTTACCTAGAAGAATAACAAACTGTGCAAGGATGGAGGTTGTAGGAGCAAGGAGAAGTTGTCTGTAAAGTTGGTGGATGCCTATTTTCCATTTTGCAGTCCCTTGTCTCCCTCTTGTGGCCTCCTGGAGGCAACTAGCTGTGCAAAAAAAAGACAGCCTGGCGGCCGGCTGTTGCAGTGTTGCCCTCTCAGGCAACACTGAGTGACTGACTGAGCCTCACCGTCTTATATAAAGTTCAGACGGAACTTTGCACGTGTCATAGTGGAGCCCTCAGGATTCCAGAGCCAGCTTTCTGACATCATAATGGGGCCTCAGAGATAAAAGCCTGGGCCCAGGCAGTGTTGGTCAGTGCTGCTCAGCAGGCAGCACTGGACTGGACTGGATTACAGCTGATACAAGGTGTGAAGGAACAAGGGGTGGCTGTGGGCATGCACTTGCTGCCGCTGCCAGTGTTTATCTGCATGGCAGCAGGGCATTTGGGCGTTGCCAGGAAGGCGTTTTTATGTAGATTCCTCCTCTTTCAGCACTGCATTGTGGTGCAAGCAAAAGAAGCAAATCCTGTCTGGCTTCCTCTCCGGCCTTTATTCACCTCCCGTGTAGCTGTGAGTGTGTGAGCCTGCAGGGCCCCATGGAATTGCCTAGAAGTAGGCTGAATCGCTGCAAGGGCTGAACAGCAGTATCGGGCAGGCTCGGGCAACGCGCGGCCCGTTCGGGTTATCGCTTCTCGGCCTTTTGGCTAAGATCAAGTGTAGTATCTGTTCTTATCAGTTTAATATCTGATACGTCCCCTATCTGGGGACCATATATTAAATGGATTTTTAGAACAGGGAGATGGAAATAGAGCTTGCTCTGTCCACTCCACGCATTGACCTGGTATTGCAGTATTTCCAGGACCGGTGCACCCTTTCCTTATGTGTTGACTAAAAGCAGATTCCAAAAGTGTTTTTTGTCTTTGCTATTGTTTCTGTCTTTCTGAAGGGATCTCCCCTTTTAATCCCATTATTTCAACACCTGTTGGACAATGCATGAGTGATAATGAGCTCATTGATTAAATGCAATTAATGAATAGATTGCCACCTCTTGTTGTGTGTCGTCTGTGTTTCTGTGTTTCCGGCATTTCACATTGGAACACCTCATTCACCTTCCTTGTCTTCTCTCCGCCCTCCCTTTTAGGTAAGTTAAAGAGCTGCACCTGAGCCAGCCACTGATTGATTGATTGATTGATTGATTGATTGATTGATTGATTGATTGATTGATTGATTGATTGATGCAGCACAACAGTCAAATAGTGGAGTGGAGTAGGGGAACAGCAAACAGCCAATAAAGCAGCCCGCCCGCTCGCCTGCCCGCCACAATGGACCTACCTGTGTACACTAGATGGATGTGATGGAATGTACTGTCGTCCCTACATTTCAAGAAGAAGTAAGAATTGCAGTTGCAACAAAGCCTTGCTTGCCTACAAAGAGAGCAGCAATTTGGATTTGTTACTATGTTACCTAGAAGAATAACAAACTGTGCAAGGATGGAGGTTGTAGGAGCAAGGAGAAGTTGTCTGTAAAGTTGGTGGATGCCTATTTTCCATTTTGCAGTCCCTTGTCTCCCTCTTGTGGCCTCCTGGAGGCAACTAGCTGTGCAAAAAAAAGACAGCCTGGCGGCCGGCTGTTGCAGTGTTGCCCTCTCAGGCAACACTGAGTGACTGACTGAGCCTCACCGTCTTATATAAAGTTCAGACGGAACTTTGCACGTGTCATAGTGGAGCCCTCAGGATTCCAGAGCCAGCTTTCTGACATCATAATGGGGCCTCAGAGATAAAAGCCTGGGCCCAGGCAGTGTTGGTCAGTGCTGCTCAGCAGGCAGCACTGGACTGGACTGGATTACAGCTGATACAAGGTGTGAAGGAACAAGGGGTGGCTGTGGGCATGCACTTGCTGCCGCTGCCAGTGTTTATCTGCATGGCAGCAGGGCATTTGGGCGTTGCCAGGAAGGCGTTTTTATGTAGATTCCTCCTCTTTCAGCACTGCATTGTGGTGCAAGCAAAAGAAGCAAATCCTGTCTGGCTTCCTCTCCGGCCTTTATTCACCTCCCGTGTAGCTGTGAGTGTGTGAGCCTGCAGGGCCCCATGGAATTGCCTAGAAGTAGGCTGAATCGCTGCAAGGGCTGAACAGCAGTATCGGGCAGGCTCGGGCAACGCGCGGCCCGTTCGGGTTATCGCTTCTCGGCCTTTTGGCTAAGATCAAGTGTAGTATCTGTTCTTATCAGTTTAATATCTGATACGTCCCCTATCTGGGGACCATATATTAAATGGATTTTTAGAACAGGGAGATGGAAATAGAGCTTGCTCTGTCCACTCCACGCATTGACCTGGTATTGCAGTATTTCCAGGACCGGAGCACCCTTTCCTTATGTGTTGACTAAAAGCAGATTCCAAAAGTGTTTTTTGTCTTTGCTATTGTTTCTGTCTTTCTGAAGGGATCTCCCCTTTTAATCCCATTATTTCAACACCTGTTGGACAATGCATGAGTGATAATGAGCTCATTGATTAAATGCAATTAATGAATAGATTGCCACCTCTTGTTGTGTGTCGTCTGTGTTTCTGTGTTTCCGGCATTTCACATTGGAACACCTCATTCACCTTCCTTGTCTTCTCTCCGCCCTCCCTTTTAGGTAAGTTAAAGAGCTGCACCTGAGCCAGCCACTGATTGATTGATTGATTGATTGATTGATTGATTGATTGATTGATTGATTGATTGATGCAGCACAACAGTCAAATAGTGGAGTGGAGTAGGGGAACAGCAAACAGCCAATAAAGCAGCCCGCCCGCTCGCCTGCCCGCCACAATGGACCTACCTGTGTACACTAGATGGATGTGATGGAATGTACTGTCGTCCCTACATTTCAAGAAGAAGTAAGAATTGCAGTTGCAACAAAGCCTTGCTTGCCTACAAAGAGAGCAGCAATTTGGATTTGTTACTATGTTACCTAGAAGAATAACAAACTGTGCAAGGATGGAGGTTGTAGGAGCAAGGAGAAGTTGTCTGTAAAGTTGGTGGATGCCTATTTTCCATTTTGCAGTCCCTTGTCTCCCTCTTGTGGCCTCCTGGAGGCAACTAGCTGTGCAAAAAAAAGACAGCCTGGCGGCCGGCTGTTGCAGTGTTGCCCTCTCAGGCAACACTGAGTGACTGACTGAGCCTCACCGTCTTATATAAAGTTCAGACGGAACTTTGCACGTGTCATAGTGGAGCCCTCAGGATTCCAGAGCCAGCTTTCTGACATCATAATGGGGCCTCAGAGATAAAAGCCTGGGCCCAGGCAGTGTTGGTCAGTGCTGCTCAGCAGGCAGCACTGGACTGGACTGGATTACAGCTGATACAAGGTGTGAAGGAACAAGGGGTGGCTGTGGGCATGCACTTGCTGCCGCTGCCAGTGTTTATCTGCATGGCAGCAGGGCATTTGGGCGTTGCCAGGAAGGCGTTTTTATGTAGATTCCTCCTCTTTCAGCACTGCATTGTGGTGCAAGCAAAAGAAGCAAATCCTGTCTGGCTTCCTCTCCGGCCTTTATTCACCTCCCGTGTAGCTGTGAGTGTGTGAGCCTGCAGGGCCCCATGGAATTGCCTAGAAGTAGGCTGAATCGCTGCAAGGGCTGAACAGCAGTATCGGGCAGGCTCGGGCAACGCGCGGCCCGTTCGGGTTATCGCTTCTCGGCCTTTTGGCTAAGATCAAGTGTAGTATCTGTTCTTATCAGTTTAATATCTGATACGTCCCCTATCTGGGGACCATATATTAAATGGATTTTTAGAACAGGGAGATGGAAATAGAGCTTGCTCTGTCCACTCCACGCATTGACCTGGTATTGCAGTATTTCCAGGACCGGTGCACCCTTTCCTTATGTGTTGACTAAAAGCAGATTCCAAAAGTGTTTTTTGTCTTTGCTATTGTTTCTGTCTTTCTGAAGGGATCTCCCCTTTTAATCCCATTATTTCAACACCTGTTGGACAATGCATGAGTGATAATGAGCTCATTGATTAAATGCAATTAATGAATAGATTGCCACCTCTTGTTGTGTGTCGTCTGTGTTTCTGTGTTTCCGGCATTTCACATTGGAACACCTCATTCACCTTCCTTGTCTTCTCTCCGCCCTCCCTTTTAGGTAAGTTAAAGAGCTGCACCTGAGCCAGCCACTGATTGATTGATTGATTGATTGATTGATTGATTGATTGATTGATTGATTGATTGATGCAGCACAACAGTCAAATAGTGGAGTGGAGTAGGGGAACAGCAAACAGCCAATAAAGCAGCCCGCCCGCTCGCCTGCCCGCCACAATGGACCTACCTGTGTACACTAGATGGATGTGATGGAATGTACTGTCGTCCCTACATTTCAAGAAGAAGTAAGAATTGCAGTTGCAACAAAGCCTTGCTTGCCTACAAAGAGAGCAGCAATTTGGATTTGTTACTATGTTACCTAGAAGAATAACAAACTGTGCAAGGATGGAGGTTGTAGGAGCAAGGAGAAGTTGTCTGTAAAGTTGGTGGATGCCTATTTTCCATTTTGCAGTCCCTTGTCTCCCTCTTGTGGCCTCCTGGAGGCAACTAGCTGTGCAAAAAAAAGACAGCCTGGCGGCCGGCTGTTGCAGTGTTGCCCTGTCAGGCAACACTGAGTGACTGACTGAGCCTCACCGTCTTATATAAAGTTCAGACGGAACTTTGCACGTGTCATAGTGGAGCCCTCAGGATTCCAGAGCCAGCTTTCTGACATCATAATGGGGCCTCAGAGATAAAAGCCTGGGCCCAGGCAGTGTTGGTCAGTGCTGCTCAGCAGGCAGCACTGGACTGGACTGGATTACAGCTGATACAAGGTGTGAAGGAACAAGGGGTGGCTGTGGGCATGCACTTGCTGCCGCTGCCAGTGTTTATCTGCATGGCAGCAGGGCATTTGGGCGTTGCCAGGAAGGCGTTTTTATGTAGATTCCTCCTCTTTCAGCACTGCATTGTGGTGCAAGCAAAAGAAGCAAATCCTGTCTGGCTTCCTCTCCGGCCTTTATTCACCTCCCGTGTAGCTGTGAGTGTGTGAGCCTGCAGGGCCCCATGGAATTGCCTAGAAGTAGGCTGAATCGCTGCAAGGGCTGAACAGCAGTATCGGGCAGGCTCGGGCAACGCGCGGCCCGTTCGGGTTATCGCTTCTCGGCCTTTTGGCTAAGATCAAGTGTAGTATCTGTTCTTATCAGTTTAATATCTGATACGTCCCCTATCTGGGGACCATATATTAAATGGATTTTTAGAACAGGGAGATGGAAATAGAGCTTGCTCTGTCCACTCCACGCATTGACCTGGTATTGCAGTATTTCCAGGACCGGAGCACCCTTTCCTTATGTGTTGACTAAAAGCAGATTCCAAAAGTGTTTTTTGTCTTTGCTATTGTTTCTGTCTTTCTGAAGGGATCTCCCCTTTTAATCCCATTATTTCAACACCTGTTGGACAATGCATGAGTGATAATGAGCTCATTGATTAAATGCAATTAATGAATAGATTGCCACCTCTTGTTGTGTGTCGTCTGTGTTTCTGTGTTTCCGGCATTTCACATTGGAACACCTCATTCACCTTCCTTGTCTTCTCTCCGCCCTCCCTTTTAGGTAAGTTAAAGAGCTGCACCTGAGCCAGCCACTGATTGATTGATTGATTGATTGATTGATTGATTGATTGATTGATTGATTGATGCAGCACAACAGTCAAATAGTGGAGTGGAGTAGGGGAACAGCAAACAGCCAATAAAGCAGCCCGCCCGCTCGCCTGCCCGCCACAATGGACCTACCTGTGTACACTAGATGGATGTGATGGAATGTACTGTCGTCCCTACATTTCAAGAAGAAGTAAGAATTGCAGTTGCAACAAAGCCTTGCTTGCCTACAAAGAGAGCAGCAATTTGGATTTGTTACTATGTTACCTAGAAGAATAACAAACTGTGCAAGGATGGAGGTTGTAGGAGCAAGGAGAAGTTGTCTGTAAAGTTGGTGGATGCCTATTTTCCATTTTGCAGTCCCTTGTCTCCCTCTTGTGGCCTCCTGGAGGCAACTAGCTGTGCAAAAAAAAAGACAGCCTGGCGGCCGGCTGTTGCAGTGTTGCCCTCTCAGGCAACACTGAGTGACTGACTGAGCCTCACCGTCTTATATAAAGTTCAGACGGAACTTTGCACGTGTCATAGTGGAGCCCTCAGGATTCCAGAGCCAGCTTTCTGACATCATAATGGGGCCTCAGAGATAAAAGCCTGGGCCCAGGCAGTGTTGGTCAGTGCTGCTCAGCAGGCAGCACTGGACTGGACTGGATTACAGCTGATACAAGGTGTGAAGGAACAAGGGGTGGCTGTGGGCATGCACTTGCTGCCGCTGCCAGTGTTTATCTGCATGGCAGCAGGGCATTTGGGCGTTGCCAGGAAGGCGTTTTTATGTAGATTCCTCCTCTTTCAGCACTGCATTGTGGTGCAAGCAAAAGAAGCAAATCCTGTCTGGCTTCCTCTCCGGCCTTTATTCACCTCCCGTGTAGCTGTGAGTGTGTGAGCCTGCAGGGCCCCATGGAATTGCCTAGAAGTAGGCTGAATCGCTGCAAGGGCTGAACAGCAGTATCGGGCAGGCTCGGGCAACGCGCGGCCCGTTCGGGTTATCGCTTCTCGGCCTTTTGGCTAAGATCAAGTGTAGTATCTGTTCTTATCAGTTTAATATCTGATACGTCCCCTATCTGGGGACCATATATTAAATGGATTTTTAGAACAGGGAGATGGAAATAGAGCTTGCTCTGTCCACTCCACGCATTGACCTGGTATTGCAGTATTTCCAGGACCGGTGCACCCTTTCCTTATGTGTTGACTAAAAGCAGATTCCAAAAGTGTTTTTTGTCTTTGCTATTGTTTCTGTCTTTCTGAAGGGATCTCCCCTTTTAATCCCATTATTTCAACACCTGTTGGACAATGCATGAGTGATAATGAGCTCATTGATTAAATGCAATTAATGAATAGATTGCCACCTCTTGTTGTGTGTCGTCTGTGTTTCTGTGTTTCCGGCATTTCACATTGGAACACCTCATTCACCTTCCTTGTCTTCTCTCCGCCCTCCCTTTTAGGTAAGTTAAAGAGCTGCACCTGAGCCAGCCACTGATTGATTGATTGATTGATTGATTGATTGATTGATTGATTGATTGATTGATTGATTGATTGATGCAGCACAACAGTCAAATAGTGGAGTGGAGTAGGGGAACAGCAAACAGCCAATAAAGCAGCCCGCCCGCTCGCCTGCCCGCCACAATGGACCTACCTGTGTACACTAGATGGATGTGATGGAATGTACTGTCGTCCCTACATTTCAAGAAGAAGTAAGAATTGCAGTTGCAACAAAGCCTTGCTTGCCTACAAAGAGAGCAGCAATTTGGATTTGTTACTATGTTACCTAGAAGAATAACAAACTGTGCAAGGATGGAGGTTGTAGGAGCAAGGAGAAGTTGTCTGTAAAGTTGGTGGATGCCTATTTTCCATTTTGCAGTCCCTTGTCTCCCTCTTGTGGCCTCCTGGAGGCAACTAGCTGTGCAAAAAAAAGACAGCCTGGCGGCCGGCTGTTGCAGTGTTGCCCTGTCAGGCAACACTGAGTGACTGACTGAGCCTCACCGTCTTATATAAAGTTCAGACGGAACTTTGCACGTGTCATAGTGGAGCCCTCAGGATTCCAGAGCCAGCTTTCTGACATCATAATGGGGCCTCAGAGATAAAAGCCTGGGCCCAGGCAGTGTTGGTCAGTGCTGCTCAGCAGGCAGCACTGGACTGGACTGGATTACAGCTGATACAAGGTGTGAAGGAACAAGGGGTGGCTGTGGGCATGCACTTGCTGCCGCTGCCAGTGTTTATCTGCATGGCAGCAGGGCATTTGGGCGTTGCCAGGAAGGCGTTTTTATGTAGATTCCTCCTCTTTCAGCACTGCATTGTGGTGCAAGCAAAAGAAGCAAATCCTGTCTGGCTTCCTCTCCGGCCTTTATTCACCTCCCGTGTAGCTGTGAGTGTGTGAGCCTGCAGGGCCCCATGGAATTGCCTAGAAGTAGGCTGAATCGCTGCAAGGGCTGAACAGCAGTATCGGGCAGGCTCGGGCAACGCGCGGCCCGTTCGGGTTATCGCTTCTCGGCCTTTTGGCTAAGATCAAGTGTAGTATCTGTTCTTATCAGTTTAATATCTGATACGTCCCCTATCTGGGGACCATATATTAAATGGATTTTTAGAACAGGGAGATGGAAATAGAGCTTGCTCTGTCCACTCCACGCATTGACCTGGTATTGCAGTATTTCCAGGACCGGAGCACCCTTTCCTTATGTGTTGACTAAAAGCAGATTCCAAAAGTGTTTTTTGTCTTTGCTATTGTTTCTGTCTTTCTGAAGGGATCTCCCCTTTTAATCCCATTATTTCAACACCTGTTGGACAATGCATGAGTGATAATGAGCTCATTGATTAAATGCAATTAATGAATAGATTGCCACCTCTTGTTGTGTGTCGTCTGTGTTTCTGTGTTTCCGGCATTTCACATTGGAACACCTCATTCACCTTCCTTGTCTTCTCTCCGCCCTCCCTTTTAGGTAAGTTAAAGAGCTGCACCTGAGCCAGCCACTGATTGATTGATTGATTGATTGATTGATTGATTGATTGATTGATTGATTGATGCAGCACAACAGTCAAATAGTGGAGTGGAGTAGGGGAACAGCAAACAGCCAATAAAGCAGCCCGCCCGCTCGCCTGCCCGCCACAATGGACCTACCTGTGTACACTAGATGGATGTGATGGAATGTACTGTCGTCCCTACATTTCAAGAAGAAGTAAGAATTGCAGTTGCAACAAAGCCTTGCTTGCCTACAAAGAGAGCAGCAATTTGGATTTGTTACTATGTTACCTAGAAGAATAACAAACTGTGCAAGGATGGAGGTTGTAGGAGCAAGGAGAAGTTGTCTGTAAAGTTGGTGGATGCCTATTTTCCATTTTGCAGTCCCTTGTCTCCCTCTTGTGGCCTCCTGGAGGCAACTAGCTGTGCAAAAAAAAAGACAGCCTGGCGGCCGGCTGTTGCAGTGTTGCCCTCTCAGGCAACACTGAGTGACTGACTGAGCCTCACCGTCTTATATAAAGTTCAGACGGAACTTTGCACGTGTCATAGTGGAGCCCTCAGGATTCCAGAGCCAGCTTTCTGACATCATAATGGGGCCTCAGAGATAAAAGCCTGGGCCCAGGCAGTGTTGGTCAGTGCTGCTCAGCAGGCAGCACTGGACTGGACTGGATTACAGCTGATACAAGGTGTGAAGGAACAAGGGGTGGCTGTGGGCATGCACTTGCTGCCGCTGCCAGTGTTTATCTGCATGGCAGCAGGGCATTTGGGCGTTGCCAGGAAGGCGTTTTTATGTAGATTCCTCCTCTTTCAGCACTGCATTGTGGTGCAAGCAAAAGAAGCAAATCCTGTCTGGCTTCCTCTCCGGCCTTTATTCACCTCCCGTGTAGCTGTGAGTGTGTGAGCCTGCAGGGCCCCATGGAATTGCCTAGAAGTAGGCTGAATCGCTGCAAGGGCTGAACAGCAGTATCGGGCAGGCTCGGGCAACGCGCGGCCCGTTCGGGTTATCGCTTCTCGGCCTTTTGGCTAAGATCAAGTGTAGTATCTGTTCTTATCAGTTTAATATCTGATACGTCCCCTATCTGGGGACCATATATTAAATGGATTTTTAGAACAGGGAGATGGAAATAGAGCTTGCTCTGTCCACTCCACGCATTGACCTGGTATTGCAGTATTTCCAGGACCGGTGCACCCTTTCCTTATGTGTTGACTAAAAGCAGATTCCAAAAGTGTTTTTTGTCTTTGCTATTGTTTCTGTCTTTCTGAAGGGATCTCCCCTTTTAATCCCATTATTTCAACACCTGTTGGACAATGCATGAGTGATAATGAGCTCATTGATTAAATGCAATTAATGAATAGATTGCCACCTCTTGTTGTGTGTCGTCTGTGTTTCTGTGTTTCCGGCATTTCACATTGGAACACCTCATTCACCTTCCTTGTCTTCTCTCCGCCCTCCCTTTTAGGTAAGTTAAAGAGCTGCACCTGAGCCAGCCACTGATTGATTGATTGATTGATTGATTGATTGATTGATTGATTGATTGATTGATTGATTGATGCAGCACAACAGTCAAATAGTGGAGTGGAGTAGGGGAACAGCAAACAGCCAATAAAGCAGCCCGCCCGCTCGCCTGCCCGCCACAATGGACCTACCTGTGTACACTAGATGGATGTGAACTGTCGTCCCTACATTTCAAGAAGAAGTAAGAATTGCAGTTGCAACAAAGCCTTGCTTGCCTACAAAGAGAGCAGCAATTTGGATTTGTTACTATGTTACCTAGAAGAATAACAAACTGTGCAAGGATGGAGGTTGTAGGAGCAAGGAGAAGTTGTCTGTAAAGTTGGTGGATGCCTATTTTCCATTTTGCAGTCCCTTGTCTCCCTCTTGTGGCCTCCTGGAGGCAACTAGCTGTGCAAAAAAAAGACAGCCTGGCGGCCGGCTGTTGCAGTGTTGCCCTCTCAGGCAACACTGAGTGACTGACTGAGCCTCACCGTCTTATATAAAGTTCAGACGGAACTTTGCACGTGTCATAGTGGAGCCCTCAGGATTCCAGAGCCAGCTTTCTGACATCATAATGGGGCCTCAGAGATAAAAGCCTGGGCCCAGGCAGTGTTGGTCAGTGCTGCTCAGCAGGCAGCACTGGACTGGACTGGATTACAGCTGATACAAGGTGTGAAGGAACAAGGGGTGGCTGTGGGCATGCACTTGCTGCCGCTGCCAGTGTTTATCTGCATGGCAGCAGGGCATTTGGGCGTTGCCAGGAAGGCGTTTTTATGTAGATTCCTCCTCTTTCAGCACTGCATTGTGGTGCAAGCAAAAGAAGCAAATCCTGTCTGGCTTCCTCTCCGGCCTTTATTCACCTCCCGTGTAGCTGTGAGTGTGTGAGCCTGCAGGGCCCCATGGAATTGCCTAGAAGTAGGCTGAATCGCTGCAAGGGCTGAACAGCAGTATCGGGCAGGCTCGGGCAACGCGCGGCCCGTTCGGGTTATCGCTTCTCGGCCTTTTGGCTAAGATCAAGTGTAGTATCTGTTCTTATCAGTTTAATATCTGATACGTCCCCTATCTGGGGACCATATATTAAATGGATTTTTAGAACAGGGAGATGGAAATAGAGCTTGCTCTGTCCACTCCACGCATTGACCTGGTATTGCAGTATTTCCAGGACCGGTGCACCCTTTCCTTATGTGTTGACTAAAAGCAGATTCCAAAAGTGTTTTTTGTCTTTGCTATTGTTTCTGTCTTTCTGAAGGGATCTCCCCTTTTAATCCCATTATTTCAACACCTGTTGGACAATGCATGAGTGATAATGAGCTCATTGATTAAATGCAATTAATGAATAGATTGCCACCTCTTGTTGTGTGTCGTCTGTGTTTCTGTGTTTCCGGCATTTCACATTGGAACACCTCATTCACCTTCCTTGTCTTCTCTCCGCCCTCCCTTTTAGGTAAGTTAAAGAGCTGCACCTGAGCCAGCCACTGATTGATTGATTGATTGATTGATTGATTGATTGATTGATTGATTGATTGATTGATTGATTGATGCAGCACAACAGTCAAATAGTGGAGTGGAGTAGGGGAACAGCAAACAGCCAATAAAGCAGCCCGCCCGCTCGCCTGCCCGCCACAATGGACCTACCTGTGTACACTAGATGGATGTGATGGAATGTACTGTCGTCCCTACATTTCAAGAAGAAGTAAGAATTGCAGTTGCAACAAAGCCTTGCTTGCCTACAAAGAGAGCAGCAATTTGGATTTGTTACTATGTTACCTAGAAGAATAACAAACTGTGCAAGGATGGAGGTTGTAGGAGCAAGGAGAAGTTGTCTGTAAAGTTGGTGGATGCCTATTTTCCATTTTGCAGTCCCTTGTCTCCCTCTTGTGGCCTCCTGGAGGCAACTAGCTGTGCAAAAAAAAGACAGCCTGGCGGCCGGCTGTTGCAGTGTTGCCCTCTCAGGCAACACTGAGTGACTGACTGAGCCTCACCGTCTTATATAAAGTTCAGACGGAACTTTGCACGTGTCATAGTGGAGCCCTCAGGATTCCAGAGCCAGCTTTCTGACATCATAATGGGGCCTCAGAGATAAAAGCCTGGGCCCAGGCAGTGTTGGTCAGTGCTGCTCAGCAGGCAGCACTGGACTGGACTGGATTACAGCTGATACAAGGTGTGAAGGAACAAGGGGTGGCTGTGGGCATGCACTTGCTGCCGCTGCCAGTGTTTATCTGCATGGCAGCAGGGCATTTGGGCGTTGCCAGGAAGGCGTTTTTATGTAGATTCCTCCTCTTTCAGCACTGCATTGTGGTGCAAGCAAAAGAAGCAAATCCTGTCTGGCTTCCTCTCCGGCCTTTATTCACCTCCCGTGTAGCTGTGAGTGTGTGAGCCTGCAGGGCCCCATGGAATTGCCTAGAAGTAGGCTGAATCGCTGCAAGGGCTGAACAGCAGTATCGGGCAGGCTCGGGCAACGCGCGGCCCGTTCGGGTTATCGCTTCTCGGCCTTTTGGCTAAGATCAAGTGTAGTATCTGTTCTTATCAGTTTAATATCTGATACGTCCCCTATCTGGGGACCATATATTAAATGGATTTTTAGAACAGGGAGATGGAAATAGAGCTTGCTCTGTCCACTCCACGCATTGACCTGGTATTGCAGTATTTCCAGGACCGGAGCACCCTTTCCTTATGTGTTGACTAAAAGCAGATTCCAAAAGTGTTTTTTGTCTTTGCTATTGTTTCTGTCTTTCTGAAGGGATCTCCCCTTTTAATCCCATTATTTCAACACCTGTTGGACAATGCATGAGTGATAATGAGCTCATTGATTAAATGCAATTAATGAATAGATTGCCACCTCTTGTTGTGTGTCGTCTGTGTTTCTGTGTTTCCGGCATTTCACATTGGAACACCTCATTCACCTTCCTTGTCTTCTCTCCGCCCTCCCTTTTAGGTAAGTTAAAGAGCTGCACCTGAGCCAGCCACTGATTGATTGATTGATTGATTGATTGATTGATTGATTGATTGATTGATTGATTGCAGCACAACAGTCAAATAGTGGAGTGGAGTAGGGGAACAGCAAACAGCCAATAAAGCAGCCCGCCCGCTCGCCTGCCCGCCACAATGGACCTACCTGTGTACACTAGATGGATGTGATGGAATGTACTGTCGTCCCTACATTTCAAGAAGAAGTAAGAATTGCAGTTGCAACAAAGCCTTGCTTGCCTACAAAGAGAGCAGCAATTTGGATTTGTTACTATGTTACCTAGAAGAATAACAAACTGTGCAAGGATGGAGGTTGTAGGAGCAAGGAGAAGTTGTCTGTAAAGTTGGTGGATGCCTATTTTCCATTTTGCAGTCCCTTGTCTCCCTCTTGTGGCCTCCTGGAGGCAACTAGCTGTGCAAAAAAAAGACAGCCTGGCGGCCGGCTGTTGCAGTGTTGCCCTCTCAGGCAACACTGAGTGACTGACTGAGCCTCACCGTCTTATATAAAGTTCAGACGGAACTTTGCACGTGTCATAGTGGAGCCCTCAGGATTCCAGAGCCAGCTTTCTGACATCATAATGGGGCCTCAGAGATAAAAGCCTGGGCCCAGGCAGTGTTGGTCAGTGCTGCTCAGCAGGCAGCACTGGACTGGACTGGATTACAGCTGATACAAGGTGTGAAGGAACAAGGGGTGGCTGTGGGCATGCACTTGCTGCCGCTGCCAGTGTTTATCTGCATGGCAGCAGGGCATTTGGGCGTTGCCAGGAAGGCGTTTTTATGTAGATTCCTCCTCTTTCAGCACTGCATTGTGGTGCAAGCAAAAGAAGCAAATCCTGTCTGGCTTCCTCTCCGGCCTTTATTCACCTCCCGTGTAGCTGTGAGTGTGTGAGCCTGCAGGGCCCCATGGAATTGCCTAGAAGTAGGCTGAATCGCTGCAAGGGCTGAACAGCAGTATCGGGCAGGCTCGGGCAACGCGCGGCCCGTTCGGGTTATCGCTTCTCGGCCTTTTGGCTAAGATCAAGTGTAGTATCTGTTCTTATCAGTTTAATATCTGATACGTCCCCTATCTGGGGACCATATATTAAATGGATTTTTAGAACAGGGAGATGGAAATAGAGCTTGCTCTGTCCACTCCACGCATTGACCTGGTATTGCAGTATTTCCAGGACCGGTGCACCCTTTCCTTATGTGTTGACTAAAAGCAGATTCCAAAAGTGTTTTTTGTCTTTGCTATTGTTTCTGTCTTTCTGAAGGGATCTCCCCTTTTAATCCCATTATTTCAACACCTGTTGGACAATGCATGAGTGATAATGAGCTCATTGATTAAATGCAATTAATGAATAGATTGCCACCTCTTGTTGTGTGTCGTCTGTGTTTCTGTGTTTCCGGCATTTCACATTGGAACACCTCATTCACCTTCCTTGTCTTCTCTCCGCCCTCCCTTTTAGGTAAGTTAAAGAGCTGCACCTGAGCCAGCCACTGATTGATTGATTGATTGATTGATTGATTGATTGATTGATTGATTGATTGATTGATGCAGCACAACAGTCAAATAGTGGAGTGGAGTAGGGGAACAGCAAACAGCCAATAAAGCAGCCCGCCCGCTCGCCTGCCCGCCACAATGGACCTACCTGTGTACACTAGATGGATGTGATGGAATGTACTGTCGTCCCTACATTTCAAGAAGAAGTAAGAATTGCAGTTGCAACAAAGCCTTGCTTGCCTACAAAGAGAGCAGCAATTTGGATTTGTTACTATGTTACCTAGAAGAATAACAAACTGTGCAAGGATGGAGGTTGTAGGAGCAAGGAGAAGTTGTCTGTAAAGTTGGTGGATGCCTATTTTCCATTTTGCAGTCCCTTGTCTCCCTCTTGTGGCCTCCTGGAGGCAACTAGCTGTGCAAAAAAAAGACAGCCTGGCGGCCGGCTGTTGCAGTGTTGCCCTCTCAGGCAACACTGAGTGACTGACTGAGCCTCACCGTCTTATATAAAGTTCAGACGGAACTTTGCACGTGTCATAGTGGAGCCCTCAGGATTCCAGAGCCAGCTTTCTGACATCATAATGGGGCCTCAGAGATAAAAGCCTGGGCCCAGGCAGTGTTGGTCAGTGCTGCTCAGCAGGCAGCACTGGACTGGACTGGATTACAGCTGATACAAGGTGTGAAGGAACAAGGGGTGGCTGTGGGCATGCACTTGCTGCCGCTGCCAGTGTTTATCTGCATGGCAGCAGGGCATTTGGGCGTTGCCAGGAAGGCGTTTTTATGTAGATTCCTCCTCTTTCAGCACTGCATTGTGGTGCAAGCAAAAGAAGCAAATCCTGTCTGGCTTCCTCTCCGGCCTTTATTCACCTCCCGTGTAGCTGTGAGTGTGTGAGCCTGCAGGGCCCCATGGAATTGCCTAGAAGTAGGCTGAATCGCTGCAAGGGCTGAACAGCAGTATCGGGCAGGCTCGGGCAACGCGCGGCCCGTTCGGGTTATCGCTTCTCGGCCTTTTGGCTAAGATCAAGTGTAGTATCTGTTCTTATCAGTTTAATATCTGATACGTCCCCTATCTGGGGACCATATATTAAATGGATTTTTAGAACAGGGAGATGGAAATAGAGCTTGCTCTGTCCACTCCACGCATTGACCTGGTATTGCAGTATTTCCAGGACCGGTGCACCCTTTCCTTATGTGTTGACTAAAAGCAGATTCCAAAAGTGTTTTTTGTCTTTGCTATTGTTTCTGTCTTTCTGAAGGGATCTCCCCTTTTAATCCCATTATTTCAACACCTGTTGGACAATGCATGAGTGATAATGAGCTCATTGATTAAATGCAATTAATGAATAGATTGCCACCTCTTGTTGTGTGTCGTCTGTGTTTCTGTGTTTCCGGCATTTCACATTGGAACACCTCATTCACCTTCCTTGTCTTCTCTCCGCCCTCCCTTTTAGGTAAGTTAAAGAGCTGCACCTGAGCCAGCCACTGATTGATTGATTGATTGATTGATTGATTGATTGATTGATTGATTGATTGATTGATTGATGCAGCACAACAGTCAAATAGTGGAGTGGAGTAGGGGAACAGCAAACAGCCAATAAAGCAGCCCGCCCGCTCGCCTGCCCGCCACAATGGACCTACCTGTGTACACTAGATGGATGTGATGGAATGTACTGTCGTCCCTACATTTCAAGAAGAAGTAAGAATTGCAGTTGCAACAAAGCCTTGCTTGCCTACAAAGAGAGCAGCAATTTGGATTTGTTACTATGTTACCTAGAAGAATAACAAACTGTGCAAGGATGGAGGTTGTAGGAGCAAGGAGAAGTTGTCTGTAAAGTTGGTGGATGCCTATTTTCCATTTTGCAGTCCCTTGTCTCCCTCTTGTGGCCTCCTGGAGGCAACTAGCTGTGCAAAAAAAAGACAGCCTGGCGGCCGGCTGTTGCAGTGTTGCCCTCTCAGGCAACACTGAGTGACTGACTGAGCCTCACCGTCTTATATAAAGTTCAGACGGAACTTTGCACGTGTCATAGTGGAGCCCTCAGGATTCCAGAGCCAGCTTTCTGACATCATAATGGGGCCTCAGAGATAAAAGCCTGGGCCCAGGCAGTGTTGGTCAGTGCTGCTCAGCAGGCAGCACTGGACTGGACTGGATTACAGCTGATACAAGGTGTGAAGGACAAGGGGTGGCTGTGGGCATGCACTTGCTGCCGCTGCCAGTGTTTATCTGCATGGCAGCAGGGCATTTGGCCGTTGCCAGGAAGGCGTTTTTATGTAGATTCCTCCTCTTTCAGCACTGCATTGTGGTGCAAGCAAAAGAAGCAAATCCTGTCTGGCTTCCTCTCCGGCCTTTATTCACCTCCGTGTAGCTGTGAGTGTGTGAGCCTGCAGGGCCCCATGGAATTGCCTAGAAGTAGGCTGAATCGCTGCAAGGCTGAACAGCAGTATCGGGCAGGCTCGGGCAACGCGCGGCCCGTTCGGGTTATCGCTTCTCGGCCTTTTGGCTAAGATCAAGTGTAGTATCTGTTCTTATCAGTTTAATATCTGATACGTCCCCTATCTGGGACCATATATTAAATGGATTTTTAGAACAGGGAGATGGAAATAGAGCTTGCTCTGTCCACTCCACGCATTGACCTGGTATTGCAGTATTTCCAGGACCGGTGCACCCTTTCTTATGTGTTGACTAAAAGCAGATTCCAAAAGTGTTTTTGTCTTTGCTATT
This sequence comes from Rhinoderma darwinii, assembly GCF_050947455.1. Lineage (NCBI taxonomy): Eukaryota > Metazoa > Chordata > Amphibia > Anura > Rhinodermatidae > Rhinoderma > Rhinoderma darwinii. The sequence continues at coordinate 84,137 of NW_027461806.1, read as the reverse complement.
GTTTCTGTCTTTCTGAAGGGATCTCCCCTTTTAATCCCATTATTTCAACACCTGTTGGACAATGCATGAGTGATAATGAGCTCATTGATTAAATGCAATTAATGAATAGATTGCCACCTCTTGTTGTGTGTCGTCTGTGTTTCTGTGTTTCCGGCATTTCACATTGGAACACCTCATTCACCTTCCTTGTCTTCTCTCCGCCCTCCCTTTTAGGTAAGTTAAAGAGCTGCACCTGAGCCAGCCACTGATTGATTGATTGATTGATTGATTGATTGATTGATTGATTGATTGATGCAGCACAACAGTCAAATAGTGGAGTGGAGTAGGGGAACAGCAAACAGCCAATAAAGCAGCCCGCCCGCTCGCCTGCCCGCCACAATGGACCTACCTGTGTACACTAGATGGATGTGATGGAATGTACTGTCGTCCCTACATTTCAAGAAGAAGTAAAGAATTGCAGTTGCAACAAAGCCTTGCTTGCCTACAAAGAGAGCAGCAATTTGGATTTGTTACTATGTTACCTAGAAGAATAACAAACTGTGCAAGGATGGAGGTTGTAGGAGCAAGGAGAAGTTGTCTGTAAAGTTGGTGGATGCCTATTTTCCATTTTGCAGTCCCTTGTCTCCCTCTTGTGGCCTCCTGGAGGCAACTAGCTGTGCAAAAAAAAGACAGCCTGGCGGCCGGCTGTTGCAGTGTTGCCCTCTCAGGCAACACTGAGTGACTGACTGAGCCTCACCGTCTTATATAAAGTTCAGACGGAACTTTGCACGTGTCATAGTGGAGCCCTCAGGATTCCAGAGCCAGCTTTCTGACATCATAATGGGGCCTCAGAGATAAAAGCCTGGGCCCAGGCAGTGTTGGTCAGTGCTGCTCAGCAGGCAGCACTGGACTGGACTGGATTACAGCTGATACAAGGTGTGAAGGAACAAGGGGTGGCTGTGGGCATGCACTGCTGCCGCTGCCAGTGTTTATCTGCATGGCAGCAGGGCATTTGGGCGTTGCCAGGAAGGCGTTTTTATGTAGATTCCTCCTCTTTCAGCACTGCATTGTGGTGCAAGCAAAAGAAGCAAATCCTGTCTGGCTTCCTCTCCGGCCTTTATTCACCTCCCGTGTAGCTGTGAGTGTGTGAGCCTGCAGGGCCCCATGGAATTGCCTAGAAGTAGGCTGAATCGCTGCAAGGGCTGAACAGCAGTATCGGGCAGGCTCGGGCAACGCGCGGCCCGTTCGGGTTATCGCTTCTCGGCCCTTTTGGCTAAGATCAAGTGTAGTATCTGTTCTTATCAGTTTAATATCTGATACGTCCCCTATCTGGGGACCATATATTAAATGGATTTTTAGAACAGGGAGATGGAAATAGAGCTTGCTCTGTCCACTCCACGCATTGACCTGGTATTGCAGTATTTCCAGGCCGGTGCACCCTTTCCTTATGTGTTGACTAAAAGCAGATTCCAAAAGTGTTTTTTGTCTTTGCTATTGTTTCTGTCTTTCTGAAGGGATCTCCCTTTTAATCCCATTATTTCAACACCTGTTGGACAATGCATGAGTGATAATGAGCTCATTGATTAAATGCAATTAATGAATAGATTGCCACCTCTTGTTGTGTGTCGTCTGTGTTTCTGTGTTTCCGGCATTTCACATTGGAACACCTCATTCACCTTCCTTGTCTTCTCTCCGCCCTCCCTTTTAGGTAAGTTAAAGAGCTGCACCTGAGCCAGCCACTGATTGATTGATTGATTGATTGATTGATTGATTGATTGATTGATTTGATTGTGATGCAGCACAACAGTCAAATAGTGGAGTGGAGTAGGGGAACAGCAAACAGCCAATAAAGCAGCCCGCCCGCTCGCCTGCCCGCCACAATGGACCTACCTGTGTACACTAGATGGATGTGATGGAATGTACTGTCGTCCCTACATTTCAAGAAGAAGTAAGAATTGCAGTTGCAACAAAGCCTTGCTTGCCTACAAAGAGAGCAGCAATTTGGATTTGTTACTATGTTACCTAGAAGAATAACAACTGTGCAAGGATGGAGGTTGTAGGAGCAAGGAGAAGTTGTCTGTAAAGTTGGTGGATGCCTATTTTCCATTTTGCAGTCCCTTGTCTCCCTCTTGTGGCCTCCTGGAGGCAACTAGCTGTGCAAAAAAAAGACAGCCTGGCGGCCGGCTGTTGCAGTGTTGCCCTCTCAGGCAACACTGAGTGACTGACTGAGCCTCACCGTCTTATATAAAGTTCAGACGGAACTTTGCACGTGTCATAGTGGAGCCCTCAGGATTCCAGAGCCAGCTTTCTGACATCATAATGGGGCCTCAGAGATAAAAGCCTGGGCCCAGGCAGTGTTGGTCAGTGCTGCTCAGCAGGCAGCACTGGACTGGACTGGATTACAGCTGATACAAGGTGTGAAGGAACAAGGGGTGGCTGTGGGCATGCACTTGCTGCCGCTGCCAGTGTTTATCTGCATGGCAGCAGGGCATTTGGGCGTTGCCAGGAAGGCGTTTTTATGTAGATTCCTCCTCTTTCAGCACTGCATTGTGGTGCAAGCAAAAGAAGCAAATCCTGTCTGGCTTCCTCTCCGGCCTTTATTCACCTCCCGTGTAGCTGTGAGTGTGTGAGCCTGCAGGGCCCCATGGAATTGCCTAGAAGTAGGCTGAATCGCTGCAAGGGCTGAACAGCAGTATCGGGCAGGCTCGGGCAACGCGCGGCCCGTTCGGGTTATCGCTTCTCGGCCTTTTGGCTAAGATCAAGTGTAGTATCTGTTCTTATCAGTTTAATATCTGATACGTCCCCTATCTGGGGACCATATATTAAATGGATTTTTAGAACAGGGAGATGGAAATAGAGCTTGCTCTGTCCACTCCACGCATTGACCTGGTATTGCAGTATTTCCAGGACCGGTGCACCCTTTCCTTATGTGTTGACTAAAAGCAGATTCCAAAAGTGTTTTTTGTCTTTGCTATTGTTTCTGTCTTTCTGAAGGGATCTGCCCTTTTAATCCCATTATTTCAACACCTGTTGGACAATGCATGAGTGATAATGAGCTCATTGATTAAATGCATTAATGAATAGATTGCCACCTCTTGTTGTGTGTCGTCTGTGTTTCTGTGTTTCCGGCATTTCACATTGGAACACCTCATTCACCTTCCTTGTCTTCTCTCCGCCCTCCCTTTTAGGTAAGTTAAAGAGCTGCACCTGAGCCAGCCACTGATTGATTGATTGATTGATTGATTGATTGATTGATTGATTGATTGGATTGATTGATTGATGATGCAGCACACAGTCAAATAGTGGAGTGGAGTAGGGGAACAGCAAACAGCCAATAAAGCAGCCCGCCCGCTCGCCTGCCCGCCACAATGGACCTACCTGTGTACACTAGATGGATGTGATGGAATGTACTGTCGTCCCTACATTTCAAGAAGAAGTAAGAATTGCAGTTGCAACAAAGCCTTGCTTGCCTACAAAGAGAGCAGCAATTTGGATTTGTTACTATGTTACCTAGAAGAATAACAAACTGTGCAAGGATGGAGGTTGTAGGAGCAAGGAGAAGTTGTCTGTAAAGTTGGTGGATGCCTATTTTCCATTTTGCAGTCCCTTGTCTCCTCTTGTGGCCTCCTGGAGGCAACTAGCTGTGCAAAAAAAAGACAGCCTGGCGGCCGGCTGTTGCAGTGTTGCCCTCTCAGGCAACACTGAGTGACTGACTGAGCCTCACCGTCTTATATAAAGTTCAGACGGAACTTTGCACGTGTCATAGTGGAGCCCTCAGGATTCCAGAGCCAGCTTTCTGACATCATAATGGGGCCTCAGAGATAAAAGCCTGGGCCCAGGCAGTGTTGGTCAGTGCTGCTCAGCAGGCAGCACTGGACTGGACTGGATTACAGCTGATACAAGGTGTGAAGGAACAAGGGTGGCTGTGGGCATGCACTTGCTGCCGCTGCCAGTGTTTATCTGCATGGCAGCAGGGCATTTGGGCGTTGCCAGGAAGGCGTTTTTATGTAGATTCCTCCTCTTTCAGCACTGCATTGTGGTGCAAGCAAAAGAAGCAAATCCTGTCTGGCTTCCTCTCCGGCCTTTATTCACCTCCCGTGTAGCTGTGAGTGTGTGAGCCTGCAGGGCCCCATGGAATTGCCTAGAAGTAGGCTGAATCGCTGCAAGGCTGAACAGCAGTATCGGGCAGGCTCGGGCAACGCGCGGCCCGTTCGGGTTATCGCTTCTCGGCCTTTTGGCTAAGATCAAGTGTAGTATCTGTTCTTATCAGTTTAATATCTGATACGTCCCCTATCTGGGGACCATATATTAAATGGATTTTTAGAACAGGGAGATGGAAATAGAGCTTGCTCTGTCCACTCCACGCATTGACCTGGTATTGCAGTATTTCCAGGACCGGTGCACCCTTTCCTTATGTGTTGACTAAAAGCAGATTCAAAGTGTTTTTTGTCTTTGCTATTGTTTCTGTCTTTCTGAAGGATCTCCCCTTTTAATCCCATTATTTCAACACCTGTTGGACAATGCATGAGTGATAATGAGCTCATTTGATTAAATGCAATTATTGAATAGATTGCCACCTCTTGTTGTGTGTCGTCTGTGTTTCTGTGTTTCCGGCATTTCACATTGGAACACCTCATTCACCTTCCTTGTCTTCTCTCCGCCCTCCCTTTTAGGTAAGTTAAAGAGCTGCACCTGAGCCAGCCACTGATTGATTATTGGATTGATTGATTGATTGATTGATTGATTGATTGATTGATTGATTGATGCAGCACAACAGTCAAATAGTGGAGTGGAGTAGGGGAACAGCAAACAGCCAATAAAGCAGCCCGCCCGCTCGCCTGCCCGCCACAATGGACCTACCTGTGTACACTAGATGGATGTGATGGAATGTACTGTCGTCCCTACATTTCAAGAAGAAGTAAGAATTGCAGTTGCAACAAAGCCTTGCTTGCCTACAAAGAGAGCAGCAATTTGGATTTGTTACTATGTTACCTAGAAGAATAACAAACTGTGCAAGGATGGAGGTTGTAGGAGCAAGGAGAAGTTGTCTGTAAAGTTGGTGGATGCCTATTTTCCATTTTGCAGTCCCTTGTCTCCCTCTTGTGGCCTCCTGGAGGCAACTAGCTGTGCAAAAAAAAGACAGCCTGGCGGCCGGCTGTTGCAGTGTTGCCCTCTCAGGCAACACTGAGTGACTGACTGAGCCTCACCGTCTTATATAAAGTTCAGACGGAACTTTGCACGTGTCATAGTGGAGCCCTCAGGATTCCAGAGCCAGCTTTCTGACATCATAATGGGGCCTCAGAGATAAAAGCCTGGGCCCAGGCAGTGTTGGTCAGTGCTGCTCAGCAGGCAGCACTGGACTGGACTGGATTACAGCTGATACAAGGTGTGAAGGAACAAGGGGTGGCTGTGGGCATGCACTTGCTGCCGCTGCCAGTGTTTATCTGCATGGCAGCAGGGCATTTGGGCGTTGCCAGGAAGGCGTTTTTATGTCGATTCCTCCTCTTTCAGCACTGCATTGTGGTGCAAGCAAAAGAAGCAAATCCTGTCTGGCTTCCTCTCCGGCCTTTATTCACCTCCCGTGTAGCTGTGAGTGTGTGAGCCTGCAGGGCCCCATGGAATTGCCTAGAAGTAGGCTGAATCGCTGCAAGGGCTGAACAGCAGTATCGGGCAGGCTCGGGCAACGCGCGGCCCGTTCGGGTTATCGCTTCTCGGCCTTTTGGCTAAGATCAAGTGTAGTATCTGTTCTTATCAGTTTAATATCTGATACGTCCCCTATCTGGGGACCATATATTAAATGGATTTTTAGAACAGGGAGATGGAAATAGAGCTTGCTCTGTCCACTCCACGCATTGACCTGGTATTGCAGTATTTCCAGGACCGGTGCACCCTTTCCTTATGTGTTGACTAAAAGCAGATTCCAAAAGTGTTTTTTGTCTTTGCTATTGTTTCTGTCTTTCTGAAGGGATCTCCCCTTTTAATCCCATTATTTCAACACCTGTTGGACAATGCATGAGTGATAATGAGCTCATTGATTAAATGCAATTAATGAATAGATTGCCACCTCTTGTTGTGTGTCGTCTGTGTTTCTGTGTTTCCGGCATTTCACATTGGAACACCTCATTCACCTTCCTTGTCTTCTCTCCGCCCTCCCTTTTAGGTAAGTTAAAGAGCTGCACCTGAGCCAGCCACTGATTGATTGATTGATTGATTGATTGATTGATTGATTGATTGATTGATTGATTGATGCAGCACAACAGTCAAATAGTGGAGTGGAGTAGGGGAACAGCAAACAGCCAATAAAGCAGCCCGCCCGCTCGCCTGCCCGCCACAATGGACCTACCTGTGTACACTAGATGGATGTGATGGAATGTACTGTCGTCCCTACATTTCAAGAAGAAGTAAGAATTGCAGTTGCAACAAAGCCTTGCTTGCCTACAAAGAGAGCAGCAATTTGGATTTGTTACTATGTTACCTAGAAGAATAACAAACTGTGCAAGGATGGAGGTTGTAGGAGCAAGGAGAAGTTGTCTGTAAAGTTGGTGGATGCCTATTTTCCATTTTGCAGTCCCTTGTCTCCCTCTTGTGGCCTCCTGGAGGCAACTAGCTGTGCAAAAAAAAGACAGCCTGGCGGCCGGCTGTTGCAGTGTTGCCCTCTCAGGCAACACTGAGTGACTGACTGAGCCTCACCGTCTTATATAAAGTTCAGACGGAACTTTGCACGTGTCATAGTGGAGCCCTCAGGATTCCAGAGCCAGCTTTCTGACATCATAATGGGGCCTCAGAGATAAAAGCCTGGGCCCAGGCAGTGTTGGTCAGTGCTGCTCAGCAGGCAGCACTGGACTGGACTGGATTACAGCTGATACAAGGTGTGAAGGAACAAGGGGTGGCTGTGGGCATGCACTTGCTGCCGCTGCCAGTGTTTATCTGCATGGCAGCAGGGCATTTGGGCGTTGCCAGGAAGGCGTTTTTATGTAGATTCCTCCTCTTTCAGCACTGCATTGTGGTGCAAGCAAAAGAAGCAAATCCTGTCTGGCTTCCTCTCCGGCCTTTATTCTCACTCCCGTGTAGCTGTGAGTGTGTGAGCCTGCAGGGCCCCATGGAATTGCCTAGAAGTAGGCTGAATCGCTGCAAGGGCTGAACAGCAGTATCGGGCAGGCTCGGGCAACGCGCGGCCCGTTCGGGTTATCGCTTCTCGGCCTTTTGGCTAAGATCAAGTGTAGTATCTGTTCTTATCAGTTTAATATCTGATACGTCCCCTATCTGGGGACCATATATTAAATGGATTTTTAGAACAGGGAGATGGAATAGAGCTTGCTCTGTCCACTCCACGCATTGACCTGGGATTGCAGTATTTCCAGGACCGGTGCACCCTTTCCTTATGTGTTGACTAAAAGCAGATTCCAAAAGTGTTTTTTGTCTTTGCTATTGTTTCTGTCTTTCTGAAGGGATCTCCCTTTTAATCCCATTATTTCAACACCTGTTGGACAATGCATGAGTGATAATGAGCTCATTGATTAAATGCAATTAATGAATAGATTGCCACCTCTTGTTGTGTGTCGTCTGTGTTTCTGTGTTTCCGGCATTTCACATTGGACACCTCATTCACCTTCCTTGTCTTCTCTCCGCCCTCCATTTAGGTAAGTTAAAGAGCTGCACCTGAGCCAGCCACTGATTGATTGATGATTGATTGATTGATTGATTGATTGATTGATGCAGCACAACAGTCAAATAGTGGAGTGGAGTAGGGGAACAGCAAACAGCCAATAAAGCAGCCCGCCCGCTCGCCTGCCCGCCACAATGGACCTACCTGTGTACACTAGATGGATGTGATGGAATGTACTGTCGTCCCTACATTTCAAGAAGAAGTAAGAATTGCAGTTGCAACAAAGCCTTGCTTGCCTACAAAGAGAGCAGCAATTTGGATTTGTTACTTTGTTACCTAGAAGAATAACAAACTGTGCAAGGATGGAGGTTGTAGGAGCAAGGAGAAGTTGTCTGTAAAGTTGGTGGATGCCTATTTTCCATTTTGCAGTCCCTTGTCTCCCTCTTGTGGCCTCCTGGAGGCAACTAGCTGTGCAAAAAAAAGACAGCCTGGCGGCCGGCTGTTGCAGTGTTGCCCTCTCAGGCAACACTGAGTGACTGACTGAGCCTCACCGTCTTATATAAAGTTCAGACGGAACTTTGCACGTGTCATAGTGGAGCCCTCAGGATTCCAGAGCCAGCTTTCTGACATCATAATGGGGCCTCAGAGATAAAAGCCTGGGCCCAGGCAGTGTTGGTCAGTGCTGCTCAGCAGGCAGCACTGGACTGGACTGGATTACAGCTGATACAAGGTGTGAAGGAACAAGGGGTGGCTGTGGGCATGCACTTGCTGCCGCTGCCAGTGTTTATCTGCATGGCAGCAGGGCATTTGGGCGTTGCCAGGAAGGCGTTTTTATGTAGATTCCTCCTCTTTCAGCACTGCATTGTGGTGCAAGCAAAAGAAGCAAATCCTGTCTGGCTTCCTCTCCGGCCTTTATTCACCTCCCGTGTAGCTGTGAGTGTGTGAGCCTGCAGGGCCCCATGGAATTGCCTAGAAGTAGGCTGAATCGCTGCAAGGGCTGAACAGCAGTATCGGGCAGGCTCGGGCAACGCGCGGCCCGTTCGGGTTATCGCTTCTCGGCCTTTTGGCTAAGATCAAGTGTAGTATCTGTTCTTATCAGTTTAATATCTGATACGTCCCCTATCTGGGGACCATATATTAAATGGATTTTTAGAACAGGGAGATGGAAATAGAGCTTGCTCTGTCCACTCCACGCATTGACCTGGTATTGCAGTATTTCCAGGACCGGTGCACCCTTTCCTTATGTGTTGACTAAAAGCAGATTCCAAAAGTGTTTTTTGTCTTTGCTATTGTTTCTGTCTTTCTGAAGGGATCTCCCCTTTTAATCCCATTATTTCAACACCTGTTGGACAATGCATGAGTGATAATGAGCTCATTGATTAAATGCAATTAATGAATAGATTGCCACCTCTTGTTGTGTGTCGTCTGTGTTTCTGTGTTTCCGGCATTTCACATTGGAACACCTCATTCACCTTCCTTGTCTTCTCTCCGCCCTCCCTTTTAGGTAAGTTAAAGAGCTGCACCTGAGCCAGCCACTGATTGATTGATTGATTGATTGATTGATTGATTGATTGATTGATTGATTGATTGCAGCACAACAGTCAAATAGTGGAGTGGAGTAGGGGAACAGCAAACAGCCAATAAAGCAGCCCGCCCGCTCGCCTGCCCGCCACAATGGACCTACCTGTGTACACTAGATGGATGTGATGGAATGTACTGTCGTCCCTACATTTCAAGAAGAAGTAAGAATTGCAGTTGCAACAAAGCCTTGCTTGCCTACAAAGAGAGCAGCAATTTGGATTTGTTACTATGTTACCTAGAAGAATAACAAACTGTGCAAGGATGGAGGTTGTAGGAGCAAGGAGAAGTTGTCTGTAAAGTTGGTGGATGCCTATTTTCCATTTTGCAGTCCCTTGTCTCCCTCTTGTGGCCTCCTGGAGGCAACTAGCTGTGCAAAAAAAAGACAGCCTGGCGGCCGGCTGTTGCAGTGTTGCCCTCTCAGGCAACACTGAGTGACTGACTGAGCCTCACCGTCTTATATAAAGTTCAGACGGAACTTTGCACGTGTCATAGTGGAGCCCTCAGGATTCCAGAGCCAGCTTTCTGACATCATAATGGGGCCTCAGAGATAAAAGCCTGGGCCCAGGCAGTGTTGGTCAGTGCTGCTCAGCAGGCAGCACTGGACTGGACTGGATTACAGCTGATACAAGGTGTGAAGGAACAAGGGGTGGCTGTGGGCATGCACTTGCTGCCGCTGCCAGTGTTTATCTGCATGGCAGCAGGGCATTTGGGCGTTGCCAGGAAGGCGTTTTTATGTAGATTCCTCCTCTTTCAGCACTGCATTGTGGTGCAAGCAAAAGAAGCAAATCCTGTCTGGCTTCCTCTCCGGCCTTTATTCACCTCCCGTGTAGCTGTGAGTGTGTGAGCCTGCAGGGCCCCATGGAATTGCCTAGAAGTAGGCTGAATCGCTGCAAGGGCTGAACAGCAGTATCGGGCAGGCTCGGGCAACGCGCGGCCCGTTCGGGTTATCGCTTCTCGGCCTTTTGGCTAAGATCAAGTGTAGTATCTGTTCTTATCAGTTTAATATCTGATACATCCCCTATCTGGGGACCATATATTAAATGGATTTTTAGAACAGGGAGATGGAAATAGAGCTTGCTCTGTCCACTCCACGCATTGACCTGGTATTGCAGTATTTCCAGGACCGGTGCACCCTTTCCTTATGTGTTGACTAAAAGCAGATTCCAAAAGTGTTTTTTGTCTTTGCTATTGTTTCTGTCTTTCTGAAGGGATCTCCCCTTTTAATCCCATTATTTCAACACCTGTTGGACAATGCATGAGTGATAATGAGCTCATTGATTAAATGCAATTAATGAATAGATTGCCACCTCTTGTTGTGTGTCGTCTGTGTTTCTGTGTTTCCGGCATTTCACATTGGAACACCTCATTCACCTTCCTTGTCTTCTCTCCGCCCTCCCTTTTAGGTAAGTTAAAGAGCTGCACCTGAGCCAGCCACTGATTGATTGATTGATTGATTGATTGATTGATTGATTGATTGATTGATTGATTGATTGATTGATGCAGCACAACAGTCAAATAGTGGAGTGGAGTAGGGGAACAGCAAACAGCCAATAAAGCAGCCCGCCCGCTCGCCTGCCCGCCACAATGGACCTACCTGTGTACACTAGATGGATGTGATGGAATGTACTGTCGTCCCTACATTTCAAGAAGAAGTAAGAATTGCAGTTGCAACAAAGCCTTGCTTGCCTACAAAGAGAGCAGCAATTTGGATTTGTTACTATGTTACCTAGAAGAATAACAAACTGTGCAAGGATGGAGGTTGTAGGAGCAAGGAGAAGTTGTCTGTAAAGTTGGTGGATGCCTATTTTCCATTTTGCAGTCCCTTGTCTCCCTCTTGTGGCCTCCTGGAGGCAACTAGCTGTGCAAAAAAAAGACAGCCTGGCGGCCGGCTGTTGCAGTGTTGCCCTCTCAGGCAACACTGAGTGACTGACTGAGCCTCACCGTCTTATATAAAGTTCAGACGGAACTTTGCACGTGTCATAGTGGAGCCCTCAGGATTCCAGAGCCAGCTTTCTGACATCATAATGGGGCCTCAGAGATAAAAGCCTGGGCCCAGGCAGTGTTGGTCAGTGCTGCTCAGCAGGCAGCACTGGACTGGACTGGATTACAGCTGATACAAGGTGTGAAGGAACAAGGGGTGGCTGTGGGCATGCACTTGCTGCCGCTGCCAGTGTTTATCTGCATGGCAGCAGGGCATTTGGGCGTTGCCAGGAAGGCGTTTTTATGTAGATTCCTCCTCTTTCAGCACTGCATTGTGGTGCAAGCAAAAGAAGCAAATCCTGTCTGGCTTCCTCTCCGGCCTTTATTCACCTCCCGTGTAGCTGTGAGTGTGTGAGCCTGCAGGGCCCCATGGAATTGCCTAGAAGTAGGCTGAATCGCTGCAAGGGCTGAACAGCAGTATCGGGCAGGCTCGGGCAACGCGCGGCCCGTTCGGGTTATCGCTTCTCGGCCTTTTGGCTAAGATCAAGTGTAGTATCTGTTCTTATCAGTTTAATATCTGATACGTCCCCTATCTGGGGACCATATATTAAATGGATTTTTAGAACAGGGAGATGGAAATAGAGCTTGCTCTGTCCACTCCACGCATTGACCTGGTATTGCAGTATTTCCAGGACCGGTGCACCCTTTCCTTATGTGTTGACTAAAAGCAGATTCCAAAAGTGTTTTTTGTCTTTGCTATTGTTTCTGTCTTTCTGAAGGGATCTCCCCTTTTAATCCCATTATTTCAACACCTGTTGGACAATGCATGAGTGATAATGAGCTCATTGATTAAATGCAATTAATGAATAGATTGCCACCTCTTGTTGTGTGTCGTCTGTGTTTCTGTGTTTCCGGCATTTCACATTGGAACACCTCATTCACCTTCCTTGTCTTCTCTCCGCCCTCCCTTTTAGGTAAGTTAAAGAGCTGCACCTGAGCCAGCCACTGATTGATTGATTGATTGATTGATTGATTGATTGATTGATTGATTGATTGATGCAGCACAACAGTCAAATAGTGGAGTGGAGTAGGGGAACAGCAAACAGCCAATAAAGCAGCCCGCCCGCTCGCCTGCCCGCCACAATGGACCTACCTGTGTACACTAGATGGATGTGATGGAATGTACTGTCGTCCCTACATTTCAAGAAGAAGTAAGAATTGCAGTTGCAACAAAGCCTTGCTTGCCTACAAAGAGAGCAGCAATTTGGATTTGTTACTATGTTACCTAGAAGAATAACAAACTGTGCAAGGATGGAGGTTGTAGGAGCAAGGAGAAGTTGTCTGTAAAGTTGGTGGATGCCTATTTTCCATTTTGCAGTCCCTTGTCTCCCTCTTGTGGCCTCCTGGAGGCAACTAGCTGTGCAAAAAAAAGACAGCCTGGCGGCCGGCTGTTGCAGTGTTGCCCTCTCAGGCAACACTGAGTGACTGACTGAGCCTCACCGTCTTATATAAAGTTCAGACGGAACTTTGCACGTGTCATAGTGGAGCCCTCAGGATTCCAGAGCCAGCTTTCTGACATCATAATGGGGCCTCAGAGATAAAAGCCTGGGCCCAGGCAGTGTTGGTCAGTGCTGCTCAGCAGGCAGCACTGGACTGGACTGGATTACAGCTGATACAAGGTGTGAAGGAACAAGGGGTGGCTGTGGGCATGCACTTGCTGCCGCTGCCAGTGTTTATCTGCATGGCAGCAGGGCATTTGGGCGTTGCCAGGAAGGCGTTTTTATGTAGATTCCTCCTCTTTCAGCACTGCATTGTGGTGCAAGCAAAAGAAGCAAATCCTGTCTGGCTTCCTCTCCGGCCTTTATTCACCTCCCGTGTAGCTGTGAGTGTGTGAGCCTGCAGGGCCCCATGGAATTGCCTAGAAGTAGGCTGAATCGCTGCAAGGGCTGAACAGCAGTATCGGGCAGGCTCGGGCAACGCGCGGCCCGTTCGGGTTATCGCTTCTCGGCCTTTTGGCTAAGATCAAGTGTAGTATCTGTTCTTATCAGTTTAATATCTGATACGTCCCCTATCCGGGGACCATATATTAAATGGATTTTTAGAACAGGGAGATGGAAATAGAGCTTGCTCTGTCCACTCCACGCATTGACCTGGTATTGCAGTATTTCCAGGACCGGTGCACCCTTTCCTTATGTGTTGACTAAAAGCAGATTCCAAAAGTGTTTTTTGTCTTTGCTATTGTTTCTGTCTTTCTGAAGGGATCTCCCCTTTTAATCCCATTATTTCAACACCTGTTGGACAATGCATGAGTGATAATGAGCTCATTGATTAAATGCAATTAATGAATAGATTGCCACCTCTTGTTGTGTGTCGTCTGTGTTTCTGTGTTTCCGGCATTTCACATTGGAACACCTCATTCACCTTCCTTGTCTTCTCTCCGCCCTCCCTTTTAGGTAAGTTAAAGAGCTGCACCTGAGCCAGCCACTGATTGATTGATTGATTGATTGATTGATTGATTGATTGATTGATTGATTGATTGATGCAGCACAACAGTCAAATAGTGGAGTAGGGGAACAGCAAACAGCCAATAAAGCAGCCCGCCCGCTCGCCTGCCCGCCACAATGGACCTACCTGTGTACACTAGATGGATGTGATGGAATGTACTGTCGTCCCTACATTTCAAGAAGAAGTAAGAATTGCAGTTGCAACAAAGCCTTGCTTGCCTACAAAGAGAGCAGCAATTTGGATTTGTTACTATGTTACCTAGAAGAATAACAAACTGTGCAAGGATGGAGGTTGTAGGAGCAAGGAGAAGTTGTCTGTAAAGTTGGTGGATGCCTATTTTCCATTTTGCAGTCCCTTGTCTCCCTCTTGTGGCCTCCTGGAGGCAACTAGCTGTGCAAAAAAAAGACAGCCTGGCGGCCGGCTGTTGCAGTGTTGCCCTCTCAGGCAACACTGAGTGACTGACTGAGCCTCACCGTCTTATATAAAGTTCAGACGGAACTTTGCACGTGTCATAGTGGAGCCCTCAGGATTCCAGAGCCAGCTTTCTGACATCATAATGGGGCCTCAGAGATAAAAGCCTGGGCCCAGGCAGTGTTGGTCAGTGCTGCTCAGCAGGCAGCACTGGACTGGACTGGATTACAGCTGATACAAGGTGTGAAGGAACAAGGGGTGGCTGTGGGCATGCACTTGCTGCCGCTGCCAGTGTTTATCTGCATGGCAGCAGGGCATTTGGGCGTTGCCAGGAAGGCGTTTTTATGTAGATTCCTCCTCTTTCAGCACTGCATTGTGGTGCAAGCAAAAGAAGCAAATCCTGTCTGGCTTCCTCTCCGGCCTTTATTCACCTCCCGTGTAGCTGTGAGTGTGTGAGCCTGCAGGGCCCCATGGAATTGCCTAGAAGTAGGCTGAATCGCTGCAAGGGCTGAACAGCAGTATCGGGCAGGCTCGGGCAACGCGCGGCCCGTTCGGGTTATCGCTTCTCGGCCTTTTGGCTAAGATCAAGTGTAGTATCTGTTCTTATCAGTTTAATATCTGATACGTCCCCTATCTGGGGACCATATATTAAATGGATTTTTAGAACAGGGAGATGGAAATAGAGCTTGCTCTGTCCACTCCACGCATTGACCTGGTATTGCAGTATTTCCAGGACCGGTGCACCCTTTCCTTATGTGTTGACTAAAAGCAGATTCCAAAAGTGTTTTTTGTCTTTGCTATTGTTTCTGTCTTTCTGAAGGGATCTCCCCTTTTAATCCCATTATTTCAACACCTGTTGGACAATGCATGAGTGATAATGAGCTCATTGATTAAATGCAATTAATGAATAGATTGCCACCTCTTGTTGTGTGTCGTCTGTGTTTCTGTGTTTCCGGCATTTCACATTGGAACACCTCATTCACCTTCCTTGTCTTCTCTCCGCCCTCCCTTTTAGGTAAGTTAAAGAGCTGCACCTGAGCCAGCCACTGATTGATTGATTGATTGATTGATTGATTGATTGATTGATTGATTGATTGATTGATTGATTGATGCAGCACAACAGTCAAATAGTGGAGTGGAGTAGGGGAACAGCAAACAGCCAATAAAGCAGCCCGCCCGCTCGCCTGCCCGCCACAATGGACCTACCTGTGTACACTAGATGGATGTGATGGAATGTACTGTCGTCCCTACATTTCAAGAAGAAGTAAGAATTGCAGTTGCAACAAAGCCTTGCTTGCCTACAAAGAGAGCAGCAATTTGGATTTGTTACTATGTTACCTAGAAGAATAACAAACTGTGCAAGGATGGAGGTTGTAGGAGCAAGGAGAAGTTGTCTGTAAAGTTGGTGGATGCCTATTTTCCATTTTGCAGTCCCTTGTCTCCCTCTTGTGGCCTCCTGGAGGCAACTAGCTGTGCAAAAAAAAGACAGCCTGGCGGCCGGCTGTTGCAGTGTTGCCCTCTAAGGCAACACTGAGTGACTGACTGAGCCTCACCGTCTTATATAAAGTTCAGACGGAACTTTGCACGTGTCATAGTGGAGCCCTCAGGATTCCAGAGCCAGCTTTCTGACATCATAATGGGGCCTCAGAGATAAAAGCCTGGGCCCAGGCAGTGTTGGTCAGTGCTGCTCAGCAGGCAGCACTGGACTGGACTGGATTACAGCTGATACAAGGTGTGAAGGAACAAGGGGTGGCTGTGGGCATGCACTTGCTGCCGCTGCCAGTGTTTATCTGCATGGCAGCAGGGCATTTGGGCGTTGCCAGGAAGGCGTTTTTATGTAGATTCCTCCTCTTTCAGCACTGCATTGTGGTGCAAGCAAAAGAAGCAAATCCTGTCTGGCTTCCTCTCCGGCCTTTATTCACCTCCCGTGTAGCTGTGAGTGTGTGAGCCTGCAGGGCCCCATGGAATTGCCTAGAAGTAGGCTGAATCGCTGCAAGGGCTGAACAGCAGTATCGGGCAGGCTCGGGCAACGCGCGGCCCGTTCGGGTTATCGCTTCTCGGCCTTTTGGCTAAGATCAAGTGTAGTATCTGTTCTAATCAGTTTAATATCTGATACGTCCCCTATCTGGGGACCATATATTAAATGGATTTTTAGAACAGGGAGATGGAAATAGAGCTTGCTCTGTCCACTCCACGCATTGACCTGGTATTGCAGTATTTCCAGGACCGGTGCACCCTTTCCTTATGTGTTGACTAAAAGCAGATTCCAAAAGTCCAAAAGTGTTTTTTGTCTTTGCTATTGTTTCTGTCTTTCTGAAGGGATCTCCCCTTTTAATCCCATTATTTCAACACCTGTTGGACAATGCATGAGTGATAATGAGCTCATTGATTAAATGCAATTAATGAATAGATTGCCACCTCTTGTTGTGTGTCGTCTGTGTTTCTGTGTTTCCGGCATTTCACATTGGAACACCTCATTCACCTTCCTTGTCTTCTCTCCGCCCTCCCTTTTAGGTAAGTTAAAGAGCTGCACCTGAGCCAGCCACTGATTGATTGATTGATTGATTGATTGATTGATTGATTGATTGATTGATTGATGCAGCACAACAGTCAAATAGTGGAGTGGAGTAGGGGAACAGCAAACAGCCAATAAAGCAGCCCGCCCGCTCGCCTGCCCGCCACAATGGACCTACCTGTGTACACTAGATGGATGTGATGGAATGTACTGTCGTCCCTACATTTCAAGAAGAAGTAAGAATTGCAGTTGCAACAAAGCCTTGCTTGCCTACAAAGAGAGCAGCAATTTGGATTTGTTACTATGTTACCTAGAAGAATAACAAACTGTGCAAGGATGGAGGTTGTAGGAGCAAGGAGAAGTTGTCTGTAAAGTTGGTGGATGCCTATTTTCCATTTTGCAGTCCCTTGTCTCCCTCTTGTGGCCTCCTGGAGGCAACTAGCTGTGCAAAAAAAAGACAGCCTGGCGGCCGGCTGTTGCAGTGTTGCCCTCTCAGGCAACACTGAGTGACTGACTGAGCCTCACCGTCTTATATAAAGTTCAGACGGAACTTTGCACGTGTCATAGTGGAGCCCTCAGGATTCCAGAGCCAGCTTTCTGACATCATAATGGGGCCTCAGAGATAAAAGCCTGGGCCCAGGCAGTGTTGGTCAGTGCTGCTCAGCAGGCAGCACTGGACTGGACTGGATTACAGCTGATACAAGGTGTGAAGGAACAAGGGGTGGCTGTGGGCATGCACTTGCTGCCGCTGCCAGTGTTTATCTGCATGGCAGCAGGGCATTTGGGCGTTGCCAGGAAGGCGTTTTTATGTAGATTCCTCCTCTTTCAGCACTGCATTGTGGTGCAAGCAAAAGAAGCAAATCCTGTCTGGCTTCCTCTCCGGCCTTTATTCACCTCCCGTGTAGCTGTGAGTGTGTGAGCCTGCAGGGCCCCATGGAATTGCCTAGAAGTAGGCTGAATCGCTGCAAGGGCTGAACAGCAGTATCGGGCAGGCTCGGGCAACGCGCGGCCCGTTCGGGTTATCGCTTCTCGGCCTTTTGGCTAAGATCAAGTGTAGTATCTGTTCTTATCAGTTTAATATCTGATACGTCCCCTATCTGGGGACCATATATTAAATGGATTTTTAGAACAGGGAGATGGAAATAGAGCTTGCTCTGTCCACTCCACGCATTGACCTGGTATTGCAGTATTTCCAGGACCGGTGCACCCTTTCCTTATGTGTTGACTAAAAGCAGATTCCAAAAGTGTTTTTTGTCTTTGCTATTGTTTCTGTCTTTCTGAAGGGATCTCCCCTTTTAATCCCATTATTTCAACACCTGTTGGACAATGCATGAGTGATAATGAGCTCATTGATTAAATGCAATTAATGAATAGATTGCCACCTCTTGTTGTGTGTCGTCTGTGTTTCTGTGTTTCCGGCATTTCACATTGGAACACCTCATTCACCTTCCTTGTCTTCTCTCCGCCCTCCCTTTTAGGTAAGTTAAAGAGCTGCACCTGAGCCAGCCACTGATTGATTGATTGATTGATTGATTGATTGATTGATGCAGCACAACAGTCAAATAGTGGAGTGGAGTAGGGGAACAGCAAACAGCCAATAAAGCAGCCCGCCCGCTCGCCTGCCCGCCACAATGGACCTACCTGTGTACACTAGATGGATGTGATGGAATGTACTGTCGTCCCTACATTTCAAGAAGAAGTAAGAATTGCAGTTGCAACAAAGCCTTGATTGCCTACAAAGAGAGCAGCAATTTGGATTTGTTACTATGTTACCTAGAAGAATAACAAACTGTGCAAGGATGGAGGTTGTAGGAGCAAGGAGAAGTTGTCTGTAAAGTTGGTGGATGCCTATTTTCCATTTTGCAGTCCCTTGTCTCCCTCTTGTGGCCTCCTGGAGGCAACTAGCTGTGCAAAAAAAAGACAGCCTGGCGGCCGGCTGTTGCAGTGTTGCCCTCTAAGGCAACACTGAGTGACTGACTGAGCCTCACCGTCTTATATAAAGTTCAGACGGAACTTTGCACGTGTCATAGTGGAGCCCTCAGGATTCCAGAGCCAGCTTTCTGACATCATAATGGGGCCTCAGAGATAAAAGCCTGGGCCCAGGCAGTGTTGGTCAGTGCTGCTCAGCAGGCAGCACTGGACTGGACTGGATTACAGCTGATACAAGGTGTGAAGGAACAAGGGGTGGCTGTGGGCATGCACTTGCTGCCGCTGCCAGTGTTTATCTGCATGGCAGCAGGGCATTTGGGCGTTGCCAGGAAGGCGTTTTTATGTAGATTCCTCCTCTTTCAGCACTGCATTGTGGTGCAAGCAAAAGAAGCAAATCCTGTCTGGCTTCCTCTCCGGCCTTTATTCACCTCCCGTGTAGCTGTGAGTGTGTGAGCCTGCAGGGCCCCATGGAATTGCCTAGAAGTAGGCTGAATCGCTGCAAGGGCTGAACAGCAGTATCGGGCAGGCTCGGGCAACGCGCGGCCCATTCGGGTTATCGCTTCTCGGCCTTTTGGCTAAGATCAAGTGTAGTATCTGTTCTTATCAGTTTAATATCTGATACGTCCCCTATCTGGGGACCATATATTAAATGGATTTTTAGAACAGGGAGATGGAAATAGAGCTTGCTCTGTCCACTCCACGCATTGACCTGGTATTGCAGTATTTCCAGGACCGGTGCACCCTTTCCTTATGTGTTGACTAAAAGCAGATTCCAAAAGTGTTTTTTGTCTTTGCTATTGTTTCTGTCTTTCTGAAGGGATCTCCCCTTTTAATCCCATTATTTCAACACCTGTTGGACAATGCATGAGTGATAATGAGCTCATTGATTAAATGCAATTAATGAATAGATTGCCACCTCTTGTTGTGTGTCGTCTGTGTTTCTGTGTTTCCGGCATTTCACATTGGAACACCTCATTCACCTTCCTTGTCTTCTCTCCGCCCTCCCTTTTAGGTAAGTTAAAGAGCTGCACCTGAGCCAGCCACTGATTGATTGATTGATTGATTGATTGATTGATTGATTGATTGATGCAGCACAACAGTCAAATAGTGGAGTGGAGTAGGGGAACAGCAAACAGCCAATAAAGCAGCCCGCCCGCTCGCCTGCCCGCCACAATGGACCTACCTGTGTACACTAGATGGATGTGATGGAATGTACTGTCGTCCCTACATTTCAAGAAGAAGTAAGAATTGCAGTTGCAACAAAGCCTTGCTTGCCTACAAAGAGAGCAGCAATTTGGATTTGTTACTATGTTACCTAGAAGAATAACAAACTGTGCAAGGATGGAGGTTGTAGGAGCAAGGAGAAGTTGTCTGTAAAGTTGGTGGATGCCTATTTTCCATTTTGCAGTCCCTTGTCTCCCTCTTGTGGCCTCCTGGAGGCAACTAGCTGTGCAAAAAAAAGACAGCCTGGCGGCCGGCTGTTGCAGTGTTGCCCTCTCAGGCAACACTGAGTGACTGACTGAGCCTCACCGTCTTATATAAAGTTCAGACGGAACTTTGCACGTGTCATAGTGGAGCCCTCAGGATTCCAGAGCCAGCTTTCTGACATCATAATGGGGCCTCAGAGATAAAAGCCTGGGCCCAGGCAGTGTTGGTCAGTGCTGCTCAGCAGGCAGCACTGGACTGGACTGGATTACAGCTGATACAAGGTGTGAAGGAACAAGGGGTGGCTGTGGGCATGCACTTGCTGCCGCTGCCAGTGTTTATCTGCATGGCAGCAGGGCATTTGGGCGTTGCCAGGAAGGCGTTTTTATGTAGATTCCTCCTCTTTCAGCACTGCATTGTGGTGCAAGCAAAAGAAGCAAATCCTGTCTGGCTTCCTCTCCGGCCTTTATTCACCTCCCGTGTAGCTGTGAGTGTGTGAGCCTGCAGGGCCCCATGGAATTGCCTAGAAGTAGGCTGAATCGCTGCAAGGGCTGAACAGCAGTATCGGGCAGGCTCGGGCAACGCGCGGCCCGTTCGGGTTATCGCTTCTCGGCCTTTTGGCTAAGATCAAGTGTAGTATCTGTTCTTATCAGTTTAATATCTGATACGTCCCCTATCTGGGGACCATATATTAAATGGATTTTTAGAACAGGGAGATGGAAATAGAGCTTGCTCTGTCCACTCCACGCATTGACCTGGTATTGCAGTATTTCCAGGACCGGTGCACCCTTTCCTTATGTGTTGACTAAAAGCAGATTCCAAAAGTGTTTTTTGTCTTTGCTATTGTTTCTGTCTTTCTGAAGGGATCTCCCCTTTTAATCCCATTATTTCAACACCTGTTGGACAATGCATGAGTGATAATGAGCTCATTGATTAAATGCAATTAATGAATAGATTGCCACCTCTTGTTGTGTGTCGTCTGTGTTTCTGTGTTTCCGGCATTTCACATTGGAACACCTCATTCACCTTCCTTGTCTTCTCTCCGCCCTCCCTTTTAGGTAAGTTAAAGAGCTGCACCTGAGCCAGCCACTGATTGATTGATTGATTGATTGATTGATTGATTGATTGATTGATTGATGCAGCACAACAGTCAAATAGTGGAGTGGAGTAGGGGAACAGCAAACAGCCAATAAAGCAGCCCGCCCGCTCGCCTGCCCGCCACAATGGACCTACCTGTGTACACTAGATGGATGTGATGGAATGTACTGTCGTCCCTACATTTCAAGAAGAAGTAAGAATTGCAGTTGCAACAAAGCCTTGCTTGCCTACAAAGAGAGCAGCAATTTGGATTTGTTACTATGTTACCTAGAAGAATAACAAACTGTGCAAGGATGGAGGTTGTAGGAGCAAGGAGAAGTTGTCTGTAAAGTTGGTGGATGCCTATTTTCCATTTTGCAGTCCCTTGTCTCCCTCTTGTGGCCTCCTGGAGGCAACTAGCTGTGCAAAAAAAAGACAGCCTGGCGGCCGGCTGTTGCAGTGTTGCCCTCTCAGGCAACACTGAGTGACTGACTGAGCCTCACCGTCTTATATAAAGTTCAGACGGAACTTTGCACGTGTCATAGTGGAGCCCTCAGGATTCCAGAGCCAGCTTTCTGACATCATAATGGGGCCTCAGAGATAAAAGCCTGGGCCCAGGCAGTGTTGGTCAGTGCTGCTCAGCAGGCAGCACTGGACTGGACTGGATTACAGCTGATACAAGGTGTGAAGGAACAAGGGGTGGCTGTGGGCATGCACTTGCTGCCGCTGCCAGTGTTTATCTGCATGGCAGCAGGGCATTTGGGCGTTGCCAGGAAGGCGTTTTTATGTAGATTCCTCCTCTTTCAGCACTGCATTGTGGTGCAAGCAAAAGAAGCAAATCCTGTCTGGCTTCCTCTCCGGCCTTTATTCACCTCCCGTGTAGCTGTGAGTGTGTGAGCCTGCAGGGCCCCATGGAATTGCCTAGAAGTAGGCTGAATCGCTGCAAGGGCTGAACAGCAGTATCGGGCAGGCTCGGGCAACGCGCGGCCCATTCGGGTTATCGCTTCTCGGCCTTTTGGCTAAGATCAAGTGTAGTATCTGTTCTTATCAGTTTAATATCTGATACGTCCCCTATCTGGGGACGATATATTAAATGGATTTTTAGAACAGGGAGATGGAAATAGAGCTTGCTCTGTCCACTCCACGCATTGACCTGGTATTGCAGTATTTCCAGGACCGGTGCACCCTTTCCTTATGTGTTGACTAAAAGCAGATTCCAAAAGTGTTTTTTGTCTTTGCTATTGTTTCTGTCTTTCTGAAGGGATCTCCCCTTTTAATCCCATTATTTCAACACCTGTTGGACAATGCATGAGTGATAATGAGCTCATTGATTAAATGCAATTAATGAATAGATTGCCACCTCTTGTTGTGTGTCGTCTGTGTTTCTGTGTTTCCGGCATTTCACATTGGAACACCTCATTCACCTTCCTTGTCTTCTCTCCGCCCTCCCTTTTAGGTAAGTTAAAGAGCTGCACCTGAGCCAGCCACTGATTGATTGATTGATTGATTGATTGATTGATTGATTGATTGATTGATGCAGCACAACAGTCAAATAGTGGAGTGGAGTAGGGGAACAGCAAACAGCCAATAAAGCAGCCCGCCCGCTCGCCTGCCCGCCACAATGGACCTACCTGTGTACACTAGATGGATGTGATGGAATGTACTGTCGTCCCTACATTTCAAGAAGAAGTAAGAATTGCAGTTGCAACAAAGCCTTGCTTGCCTACAAAGAGAGCAGCAATTTGGATTTGTTACTATGTTACCTAGAAGAATAACAAACTGTGCAAGGATGGAGGTTGTAGGAGCAAGGAGAAGTTGTCTGTAAAGTTGGTGGATGCCTATTTTCCATTTTGCAGTCCCTTGTCTCCCTCTTGTGGCCTCCTGGAGGCAACTAGCTGTGCAAAAAAAAGACAGCCTGGCGGCCGGCTGTTGCAGTGTTGCCCTCTCAGGCAACACTGAGTGACTGACTGAGCCTCACCGTCTTATATAAAGTTCAGACGGAACTTTGCACGTGTCATAGTGGAGCCCTCAGGATTCCAGAGCCAGCTTTCTGACATCATAATGGGGCCTCAGAGATAAAAGCCTGGGCCCAGGCAGTGTTGGTCAGTGCTGCTCAGCAGGCAGCACTGGACTGGACTGGATTACAGCTGATACAAGGTGTGAAGGAACAAGGGGTGGCTGTGGGCATGCACTTGCTGCCGCTGCCAGTGTTTATCTGCATGGCAGCAGGGCATTTGGGCGTTGCCAGGAAGGCGTTTTTATGTAGATTCCTCCTCTTTCAGCACTGCATTGTGGTGCAAGCAAAAGAAGCAAATCCTGTCTGGCTTCCTCTCCGGCCTTTATTCACCTCCCGTGTAGCTGTGAGTGTGTGAGCCTGCAGGGCCCCATGGAATTGCCTAGAAGTAGGCTGAATCGCTGCAAGGGCTGAACAGCAGTATCGGGCAGGCTCGGGCAACGCGCGGCCCATTCGGGTTATCGCTTCTCGGCCTTTTGGCTAAGATCAAGTGTAGTATCTGTTCTTATCAGTTTAATATCTGATACGTCCCCTATCTGGGGACCATATATTAAATGGATTTTTAGAACAGGGAGATGGAAATAGAGCTTGCTCTGTCCACTCCACGCATTGACCTGGTATTGCAGTATTTCCAGGACCGGTGCACCCTTTCCTTATGTGTTGACTAAAAGCAGATTCCAAAAGTGTTTTTTGTCTTTGCTATTGTTTCTGTCTTTCTGAAGGGATCTCCCCTTTTAATCCCATTATTTCAACACCTGTTGGACAATGCATGAGTGATAATGAGCTCATTGATTAAATGCAATTAATGAATAGATTGCCACCTCTTGTTGTGTGTCATCTGTGTTTCTGTGTTTCCGGCATTTCACATTGGAACACCTCATTCACCTTCCTTGTCTTCTCTCCGCCCTCCCTTTTAGGTAAGTTAAAGAGCTGCACCTGAGCCAGCCACTGATTGATTGATTGATTGATTGATTGATTGATGCAGCACAACAGTCAAATAGTGGAGTGGAGTAGGGGAACAGCAAACAGCCAATAAAGCAGCCCGCCCGCTCGCCTGCCCGCCACAATGGACCTACCTGTGTACACTAGATGGATGTGATGGAATGTACTGTCGTCCCTACATTTCAAGAAGAAGTAAGAATTGCAGTTGCAACAAAGCCTTGCTTGCCTACAAAGAGAGCAGCAATTTGGATTTGTTACTATGTTACCTAGAAGAATAACAAACTGTGCAAGGATGGAGGTTGTAGGAGCAAGGAGAAGTTGTCTGTAAAGTTGGTGGATGCCTATTTTCCATTTTGCAGTCCCTTGTCTCCCTCTTGTGGCCTCCTGGAGGCAACTAGCTGTGCAAAAAAAAGACAGCCTGGCGGCCGGCTGTTGCAGTGTTGCCCTCTCAGGCAACACTGAGTGACTGACTGAGCCTCACCGTCTTATATAAAGTTCAGACGGAACTTTGCACGTGTCATAGTGGAGCCCTCAGGATTCCAGAGCCAGCTTTCTGACATCATAATGGGGCCTCAGAGATAAAAGCCTGGGCCCAGGCAGTGTTGGTCAGTGCTTCTCAGCAGGCAGCACTGGACTGGACTGGATTACAGCTGATACAAGGTGTGAAGGAACAAGGGGTGGCTGTGGGCATGCACTTGCTGCCGCTGCCAGTGTTTATCTGCATGGCAGCAGGGCATTTGGGCGTTGCCAGGAAGGCGTTTTTATGTAGATTCCTCCTCTTTCAGCACTGCATTGTGGTGCAAGCAAAAGAAGCAAATCCTGTCTGGCTTCCTCTCCGGCCTTTATTCACCTCCCGTGTAGCTGTGAGTGTGTGAGCCTGCAGGGCCCCATGGAATTGCCTAGAAGTAGGCTGAATCGCTGCAAGGGCTGAACAGCAGTATCGGGCAGGCTCGGGCAACGCGCGGCCCGTTCGGGTTATCGCTTCTCGGCCTTTTGGCTAAGATCAAGTGTAGTATCTGTTCTTATCAGTTTAATATCTGATACGTCCCCTATCTGGGGACCATATATTAAATGGATTTTTAGAACAGGGAGATGGAAATAGAGCTTGCTCTGTCCACTCCACGCATTGACCTGGTATTGCAGTATTTCCAGGACCGGTGCACCCTTTCCTTATGTGTTGACTAAAAGCAGATTCCAAAAGTGTTTTTTGTCTTTGCTATTGTTTCTGTCTTTCTGAAGGGATCTCCCCTTTTAATCCCATTATTTCAACACCTGTTGGACAATGCATGAGTGATAATGAGCTCATTGATTAAATGCAATTAATGAATAGATTGCCACCTCTTGTTGTGTGTCGTCTGTGTTTCTGTGTTTCCGGCATTTCACATTGGAACACCTCATTCACCTTCCTTGTCTTCTCTCCGCCCTCCCTTTTAGGTAAGTTAAAGAGCTGCACCTGAGCCAGCCACTGATTGATTGATTGATTGATTGATTGATTGATTGATTGATTGATTGATTGATTGATTGATTGATTGATGCAGCACAACAGTCAAATAGTGGAGTGGAGTAGGGGAACAGCAAACAGCCAATAAAGCAGCCCGCCCGCTCGCCTGCCCGCCACAATGGACCTACCTGTGTACACTAGATGGATGTGATGGAATGTACTGTCGTCCCTACATTTCAAGAAGAAGTAAGAATTGCAGTTGCAACAAAGCCTTGCTTGCCTACAAAGAGAGCAGCAATTTGGATTTGTTACTATGTTACCTAGAAGAATAACAAACTGTGCAAGGATGGAGGTTGTAGGAGCAAGGAGAAGTTGTCTGTAAAGTTGGTGGATGCCTATTTTCCATTTTGCAGTCCCTTGTCTCCCTCTTGTGGCCTCCTGGAGGCAACTAGCTGTGCAAAAAAAAGACAGCCTGGCGGCCGGCTGTTGCAGTGTTGCCCTCTCAGGCAACACTGAGTGACTGACTGAGCCTCACCGTCTTATATAAAGTTCAGACGGAACTTTGCACGTGTCATAGTGGAGCCCTCAGGATTCCAGAGCCAGCTTTCTGACATCATAATGGGGCCTCAGAGATAAAAGCCTGGGCCCAGGCAGTGTTGGTCAGTGCTGCTCAGCAGGCAGCACTGGACTGGACTGGATTACAGCTGATACAAGGTGTGAAGGAACAAGGGGTGGCTGTGGGCATGCACTTGCTGCCGCTGCCAGTGTTTATCTGCATGGCAGCAGGGCATTTGGGCGTTGCCAGGAAGGCGTTTTTATGTAGATTCCTCCTCTTTCAGCACTGCATTGTGGTGCAAGCAAAAGAAGCAAATCCTGTCTGGCTTCCTCTCCGGCCTTTATTCACCTCCCGTGTAGCTGTGAGTGTGTGAGCCTGCAGGGCCCCATGGAATTGCCTAGAAGTAGGCTGAATCGCTGCAAGGGCTGAACAGCAGTATCGGGCAGGCTCGGGCAACGCGCGGCCCGTTCGGGTTATCGCTTCTCGGCCTTTTGGCTAAGATCAAGTGTAGTATCTGTTCTTATCAGTTTAATATCTGATACGTCCCCTATCTGGGGACCATATATTAAATGGATTTTTAGAACAGGGAGATGGAAATAGAGCTTGCTCTGTCCACTCCACGCATTGACCTGGTATTGCAGTATTTCCAGGACCGGTGCACCCTTTCCTTATGTGTTGACTAAAAGCAGATTCCAAAAGTGTTTTTTGTCTTTGCTATTGTTTCTGTCTTTCTGAAGGGATCTCCCCTTTTAATCCCATTATTTCAACACCTGTTGGACAATGCATGAGTGATAATGAGCTCATTGATTAAATGCAATTAATGAATAGATTGCCACCTCTTGTTGTGTGTCGTCTGTGTTTCTGTGTTTCCGGCATTTCACATTGGAACACCTCATTCACCTTCCTTGTCTTCTCTCCGCCCTCCCTTTTAGGTAAGTTAAAGAGCTGCACCCGAGCCAGCCACTGATTGATTGATTGATTGATTGATTGATTGATTGATTGATGCAGCACAACAGTCAAATAGTGGAGTGGAGTAGGGGAACAGCAAACAGCCAATAAAGCAGCCCGCCCGCTCGCCTGCCCGCCACAATGGACCTACCTGTGTACACTAGATGGATGTGATGGAATGTACTGTCGTCCCTACATTTCAAGAAGAAGTAAGAATTGCAGTTGCAACAAAGCCTTGATTGCCTACAAAGAGAGCAGCAATTTGGATTTGTTACTATGTTACCTAGAAGAATAACAAACTGTGCAAGGATGGAGGTTGTAGGAGCAAGGAGAAGTTGTCTGTAAAGTTGGTGGATGCCTATTTTCCATTTTGCAGTCCCTTGTCTCCCTCTTGTGGCCTCCTGGAGGCAACTAGCTGTGCAAAAAAAAGACAGCCTGGCGGCCGGCTGTTGCAGTGTTGCCCTCTAAGGCAACACTGAGTGACTGACTGAGCCTCACCGTCTTATATAAAGTTCAGACGGAACTTTGCACGTGTCATAGTGGAGCCCTCAGGATTCCAGAGCCAGCTTTCTGACATCATAATGGGGCCTCAGAGATAAAAGCCTGGGCCCAGGCAGTGTTGGTCAGTGCTGCTCAGCAGGCAGCACTGGACTGGACTGGATTACAGCTGATACAAGGTGTGAAGGAACAAGGGGTGGCTGTGGGCATGCACTTGCTGCCGCTGCCAGTGTTTATCTGCATGGCAGCAGGGCATTTGGGCGTTGCCAGGAAGGCGTTTTTATGTAGATTCCTCCTCTTTCAGCACTGCATTGTGGTGCAAGCAAAAGAAGCAAATCCTGTCTGGCTTCCTCTCCGGCCTTTATTCACCTCCCGTGTAGCTGTGAGTGTGTGAGCCTGCAGGGCCCCATGGAATTGCCTAGAAGTAGGCTGAATCGCTGCAAGGGCTGAACAGCAGTATCGGGCAGGCTCGGGCAACGCGCGGCCCATTCGGGTTATCGCTTCTCGGCCTTTTGGCTAAGATCAAGTGTAGTATCTGTTCTTATCAGTTTAATATCTGATACGTCCCCTATCTGGGGACCATATATTAAATGGATTTTTAGAACAGGGAGATGGAAATAGAGCTTGCTCTGTCCACTCCACGCATTGACCTGGTATTGCAGTATTTCCAGGACCGGTGCACCCTTTCCTTATGTGTTGACTAAAAGCAGATTCCAAAAGTGTTTTTTGTCTTTGCTATTGTTTCTGTCTTTCTGAAGGGATCTCCCCTTTTAATCCCATTATTTCAACACCTGTTGGACAATGCATGAGTGATAATGAGCTCATTGATTAAATGCAATTAATGAATAGATTGCCACCTCTTGTTGTGTGTCGTCTGTGTTTCTGTGTTTCCGGCATTTCACATTGGAACACCTCATTCACCTTCCTTGTCTTCTCTCCGCCCTCCCTTTTAGGTAAGTTAAAGAGCTGCACCTGAGCCAGCCACTGATTGATTGATTGATTGATTGATTGATTGATGCAGCACAACAGTCAAATAGTGGAGTGGAGTAGGGGAACAGCAAACAGCCAATAAAGCAGCCCGCCCGCTCGCCTGCCCGCCACAATGGACCTACCTGTGTACACTAGATGGATGTGATGGAATGTACTGTCGTCCCTACATTTCAAGAAGAAGTAAGAATTGCAGTTGCAACAAAGCCTTGCTTGCCTACAAAGAGAGCAGCAATTTGGATTTGTTACTATGTTACCTAGAAGAATAACAAACTGTGCAAGGATGGAGGTTGTAGGAGCAAGGAGAAGTTGTCTGTAAAGTTGGTGGATGCCTATTTTCCATTTTGCAGTCCCTTGTCTCCCTCTTGTGGCCTCCTGGAGGCAACTAGCTGTGCAAAAAAAAGACAGCCTGGCGGCCGGCTGTTGCAGTGTTGCCCTCTCAGGCAACACTGAGTGACTGACTGAGCCTCACCGTCTTATATAAAGTTCAGACGGAACTTTGCACGTGTCATAGTGGAGCCCTCAGGATTCCAGAGCCAGCTTTCTGACATCATAATGGGGCCTCAGAGATAAAAGCCTGGGCCCAGGCAGTGTTGGTCAGTGCTTCTCAGCAGGCAGCACTGGACTGGACTGGATTACAGCTGATACAAGGTGTGAAGGAACAAGGGGTGGCTGTGGGCATGCACTTGCTGCCGCTGCCAGTGTTTATCTGCATGGCAGCAGGGCATTTGGGCGTTGCCAGGAAGGCGTTTTTATGTAGATTCCTCCTCTTTCAGCACTGCATTGTGGTGCAAGCAAAAGAAGCAAATCCTGTCTGGCTTCCTCTCCGGCCTTTATTCACCTCCCGTGTAGCTGTGAGTGTGTGAGCCTGCAGGGCCCCATGGAATTGCCTAGAAGTAGGCTGAATCGCTGCAAGGGCTGAACAGCAGTATCGGGCAGGCTCGGGCAACGCGCGGCCCGTTCGGGTTATCGCTTCTCGGCCTTTTGGCTAAGATCAAGTGTAGTATCTGTTCTTATCAGTTTAATATCTGATACGTCCCCTATCTGGGGACCATATATTAAATGGATTTTTAGAACAGGGAGATGGAAATAGAGCTTGCTCTGTCCACTCCACGCATTGACCTGGTATTGCAGTATTTCCAGGACCGGTGCACCCTTTCCTTATGTGTTGACTAAAAGCAGATTCCAAAAGTGTTTTTTGTCTTTGCTATTGTTTCTGTCTTTCTGAAGGGATCTCCCCTTTTAATCCCATTATTTCAACACCTGTTGGACAATGCATGAGTGATAATGAGCTCATTGATTAAATGCAATTAATGAATAGATTGCCACCTCTTGTTGTGTGTCGTCTGTGTTTCTGTGTTTCCGGCATTTCACATTGGAACACCTCATTCACCTTCCTTGTCTTCTCTCCGCCCTCCCTTTTAGGTAAGTTAAAGAGCTGCACCTGAGCCAGCCACTGATTGATTGATTGATTGATTGATTGATTGATTGATTGATTGATTGATTGATTGATTGATTGATTGATTGATGCAGCACAACAGTCAAATAGTGGAGTGGAGTAGGGGAACAGCAAACAGCCAATAAAGCAGCCCGCCCGCTCGCCTGCCCGCCACAATGGACCTACCTGTGTACACTAGATGGATGTGATGGAATGTACTGTCGTCCCTACATTTCAAGAAGAAGTAAGAATTGCAGTTGCAACAAAGCCTTGCTTGCCTACAAAGAGAGCAGCAATTTGGATTTGTTACTATGTTACCTAGAAGAATAACAAACTGTGCAAGGATGGAGGTTGTAGGAGCAAGGAGAAGTTGTCTGTAAAGTTGGTGGATGCCTATTTTCCATTTTGCAGTCCCTTGTCTCCCTCTTGTGGCCTCCTGGAGGCAACTAGCTGTGCAAAAAAAAGACAGCCTGGCGGCCGGCTGTTGCAGTGTTGCCCTCTCAGGCAACACTGAGTGACTGACTGAGCCTCACCGTCTTATATAAAGTTCAGACGGAACTTTGCACGTGTCATAGTGGAGCCCTCAGGATTCCAGAGCCAGCTTTCTGACATCATAATGGGGCCTCAGAGATAAAAGCCTGGGCCCAGGCAGTGTTGGTCAGTGCTGCTCAGCAGGCAGCACTGGACTGGACTGGATTACAGCTGATACAAGGTGTGAAGGAACAAGGGGTGGCTGTGGGCATGCACTTGCTGCCGCTGCCAGTGTTTATCTGCATGGCAGCAGGGCATTTGGGCGTTGCCAGGAAGGCGTTTTTATGTAGATTCCTCCTCTTTCAGCACTGCATTGTGGTGCAAGCAAAAGAAGCAAATCCTGTCTGGCTTCCTCTCCGGCCTTTATTCACCTCCCGTGTAGCTGTGAGTGTGTGAGCCTGCAGGGCCCCATGGAATTGCCTAGAAGTAGGCTGAATCGCTGCAAGGGCTGAACAGCAGTATCGGGCAGGCTCGGGCAACGCGCGGCCCGTTCGGGTTATCGCTTCTCGGCCTTTTGGCTAAGATCAAGTGTAGTATCTGTTCTTATCAGTTTAATATCTGATACGTCCCCTATCTGGGGACCATATATTAAATGGATTTTTAGAACAGGGAGATGGAAATAGAGCTTGCTCTGTCCACTCCACGCATTGACCTGGTATTGCAGTATTTCCAGGACCGGTGCACCCTTTCCTTATGTGTTGACTAAAAGCAGATTCCAAAAGTGTTTTTTGTCTTTGCTATTGTTTCTGTCTTTCTGAAGGGATCTCCCCTTTTAATCCCATTATTTCAACACCTGTTGGACAATGCATGAGTGATAATGAGCTCATTGATTAAATGCAATTAATGAATAGATTGCCACCTCTTGTTGTGTGTCGTCTGTGTTTCTGTGTTTCCGGCATTTCACATTGGAACACCTCATTCACCTTCCTTGTCTTCTCTCCGCCCTCCCTTTTAGGTAAGTTAAAGAGCTGCACCCGAGCCAGCCACTGATTGATTGATTGATTGATTGATTGATTGATTGATTGATGCAGCACAACAGTCAAATAGTGGAGTGGAGTAGGGGAACAGCAAACAGCCAATAAAGCAGCCCGCCCGCTCGCCTGCCCGCCACAATGGACCTACCTGTGTACACTAGATGGATGTGATGGAATGTACTGTCGTCCCTACATTTCAAGAAGAAGTAAGAATTGCAGTTGCAACAAAGCCTTGATTGCCTACAAAGAGAGCAGCAATTTGGATTTGTTACTATGTTACCTAGAAGAATAACAAACTGTGCAAGGATGGAGGTTGTAGGAGCAAGGAGAAGTTGTCTGTAAAGTTGGTGGATGCCTATTTTCCATTTTGCAGTCCCTTGTCTCCCTCTTGTGGCCTCCTGGAGGCAACTAGCTGTGCAAAAAAAAGACAGCCTGGCGGCCGGCTGTTGCAGTGTTGCCCTCTAAGGCAACACTGAGTGACTGACTGAGCCTCACCGTCTTATATAAAGTTCAGACGGAACTTTGCACGTGTCATAGTGGAGCCCTCAGGATTCCAGAGCCAGCTTTCTGACATCATAATGGGGCCTCAGAGATAAAAGCCTGGGCCCAGGCAGTGTTGGTCAGTGCTGCTCAGCAGGCAGCACTGGACTGGACTGGATTACAGCTGATACAAGGTGTGAAGGAACAAGGGGTGGCTGTGGGCATGCACTTGCTGCCGCTGCCAGTGTTTATCTGCATGGCAGCAGGGCATTTGGGCGTTGCCAGGAAGGCGTTTTTATGTAGATTCCTCCTCTTTCAGCACTGCATTGTGGTGCAAGCAAAAGAAGCAAATCCTGTCTGGCTTCCTCTCCGGCCTTTATTCACCTCCCGTGTAGCTGTGAGTGTGTGAGCCTGCAGGGCCCCATGGAATTGCCTAGAAGTAGGCTGAATCGCTGCAAGGGCTGAACAGCAGTATCGGGCAGGCTCGGGCAACGCGCGGCCCATTCGGGTTATCGCTTCTCGGCCTTTTGGCTAAGATCAAGTGTAGTATCTGTTCTTATCAGTTTAATATCTGATACGTCCCCTATCTGGGGACCATATATTAAATGGATTTTTAGAACAGGGAGATGGAAATAGAGCTTGCTCTGTCCACTCCACGCATTGACCTGGTATTGCAGTATTTCCAGGACCGGTGCACCCTTTCCTTATGTGTTGACTAAAAGCAGATTCCAAAAGTGTTTTTTGTCTTTGCTATTGTTTCTGTCTTTCTGAAGGGATCTCCCCTTTTAATCCCATTATTTCAACACCTGTTGGACAATGCATGAGTGATAATGAGCTCATTGATTAAATGCAATTAATGAATAGATTGCCACCTCTTGTTGTGTGTCGTCTGTGTTTCTGTGTTTCCGGCATTTCACATTGGAACACCTCATTCACCTTCCTTGTCTTCTCTCCGCCCTCCCTTTTAGGTAAGTTAAAGAGCTGCACCTGAGCCAGCCACTGATTGATTGATTGATTGATTGATTGATTGATTGATTGATGCAGCACAACAGTCAAATAGTGGAGTGGAGTAGGGGAACAGCAAACAGCCAATAAAGCAGCCCGCCCGCTCGCCTGCCCGCCACAATGGACCTACCTGTGTACACTAGATGGATGTGATGGAATGTACTGTCGTCCCTACATTTCAAGAAGAAGTAAGAATTGCAGTTGCAACAAAGCCTTGCTTGCCTACAAAGAGAGCAGCAATTTGGATTTGTTACTATGTTACCTAGAAGAATAACAAACTGTGCAAGGATGGAGGTTGTAGGAGCAAGGAGAAGTTGTCTGTAAAGTTGGTGGATGCCTATTTTCCATTTTGCAGTCCCTTGTCTCCCTCTTGTGGCCTCCTGGAGGCAACTAGCTGTGCAAAAAAAAGACAGCCTGGCGGCCGGCTGTTGCAGTGTTGCCCTCTCAGGCAACACTGAGTGACTGACTGAGCCTCACCGTCTTATATAAAGTTCAGACGGAACTTTGCACGTGTCATAGTGGAGCCCTCAGGATTCCAGAGCCAGCTTTCTGACATCATAATGGGGCCTCAGAGATAAAAGCCTGGGCCCAGGCAGTGTTGGTCAGTGCTGCTCAGCAGGCAGCACTGGACTGGACTGGATTACAGCTGATACAAGGTGTGAAGGAACAAGGGGTGGCTGTGGGCATGCACTTGCTGCCGCTGCCAGTGTTTATCTGCATGGCAGCAGGGCATTTGGGCGTTGCCAGGAAGGCGTTTTTATGTAGATTCCTCCTCTTTCAGCACTGCATTGTGGTGCAAGCAAAAGAAGCAAATCCTGTCTGGCTTCCTCTCCGGCCTTTATTCACCTCCCGTGTAGCTGTGAGTGTGTGAGCCTGCAGGGCCCCATGGAATTGCCTAGAAGTAGGCTGAATCGCTGCAAGGGCTGAACAGCAGTATCGGGCAGGCTCGGGCAACGCGCGGCCCGTTCGGGTTATCGCTTCTCGGCCTTTTGGCTAAGATCAAGTGTAGTATCTGTTCTTATCAGTTTAATATCTGATACGTCCCCTATCTGGGGACCATATATTAAATGGATTTTTAGAACAGGGAGATGGAAATAGAGCTTGCTCTGTCCACTCCACGCATTGACCTGGTATTGCAGTATTTCCAGGACCGGTGCACCCTTTCCTTATGTGTTGACTAAAAGCAGATTCCAAAAGTGTTTTTTGTCTTTGCTATTGTTTCTGTCTTTCTGAAGGGATCTCCCCTTTTAATCCCATTATTTCAACACCTGTTGGACAATGCATGAGTGATAATGAGCTCATTGATTAAATGCAATTAATGAATAGATTGCCACCTCTTGTTGTGTGTCGTCTGTGTTTCTGTGTTTCCGGCATTTCACATTGGAACACCTCATTCACCTTCCTTGTCTTCTCTCCGCCCTCCCTTTTAGGTAAGTTAAAGAGCTGCACCTGAGCCAGCCACTTGATTGATTGATTGATTGATTGATTGATTGATTGATTGATTGATTGATTGATGCAGCACAACAGTCAAATAGTGGAGTGGAGTAGGGGAACAGCAAACAGCCAATAAAGCAGCCCGCCCGCTCGCCTGCCCGCCACAATGGACCTACCTGTGTACACTAGATGGATGTGATGGAATGTACTGTCGTCCCTACATTTCAAGAAGAAGTAAGAATTGCAGTTGCAACAAAGCCTTGCTTGCCTACAAAGAGAGCAGCAATTTGGATTTGTTACTATGTTACCTAGAAGAATAACAAACTGTGCAAGGATGGAGGTTGTAGGAGCAAGGAGAAGTTGTCTGTAAAGTTGGTGGATGCCTATTTTCCATTTTGCAGTCCCTTGTCTCCCTCTTGTGGCCTCCTGGAGGCAACTAGCTGTGCAAAAAAAAGACAGCCTGGCGGCCGGCTGTTGCAGTGTTGCCCTCTCAGGCAACACTGAGTGACTGACTGAGCCTCACCGTCTTATATAAAGTTCAGACGGAACTTTGCACGTGTCATAGTGGAGCCCTCAGGATTCCAGAGCCAGCTTTCTGACATCATAATGGGGCCTCAGAGATAAAAGCCTGGGCCCAGGCAGTGTTGGTCAGTGCTGCTCAGCAGGCAGCACTGGACTGGACTGGATTACAGCTGATACAAGGTGTGAAGGAACAAGGGGTGGCTGTGGGCATGCACTTGCTGCCGCTGCCAGTGTTTATCTGCATGGCAGCAGGGCATTTGGGCGTTGCCAGGAAGGCGTTTTTATGTAGATTCCTCCTCTTTCAGCACTGCATTGTGGTGCAAGCAAAAGAAGCAAATCCTGTCTGGCTTCCTCTCCGGCCTTTATTCACCTCCCGTGTAGCTGTGAGTGTGTGAGCCTGCAGGGCCCCATGGAATTGCCTAGAAGTAGGCTGAATCGCTGCAAGGGCTGAACAGCAGTATCGGGCAGGCTCGGGCAACGCGCGGCCCGTTCGGGTTATCGCTTCTCGGCCTTTTGGCTAAGATCAAGTGTAGTATCTGTTCTTATCAGTTTAATATCTGATACGTCCCCTATCTGGGGACCATATATTAAATGGATTTTTAGAACAGGGAGATGGAAATAGAGCTTGCTCTGTCCACTCCACGCATTGACCTGGTATTGCAGTATTTCCAGGACCGGTGCACCCTTTCCTTATGTGTTGACTAAAAGCAGATTCCAAAAGTGTTTTTTGTCTTTGCTATTGTTTCTGTCTTTCTGAAGGGATCTCCCCTTTTAATCCCATTATTTCAACACCTGTTGGACAATGCATGAGTGATAATGAGCTCATTGATTAAATGCAATTAATGAATAGATTGCCACCTCTTGTTGTGTGTCGTCTGTGTTTCTGTGTTTCCGGCATTTCACATTGGAACACCTCATTCACCTTCCTTGTCTTCTCTCCGCCCTCCCTTTTAGGTAAGTTAAAGAGCTGCACCTGAGCCAGCCACTGATTGATTGATTGATTGATTGATTGATTGATTGATTGATTGATTGATTGATTGATGCAGCACAACAGTCAAATAGTGGAGTGGAGTAGGGGAACAGCAAACAGCCAATAAAGCAGCCCGCCCGCTCGCCTGCCCGCCACAATGGACCTACCTGTGTACACTAGATGGATGTGATGGAATGTACTGTCGTCCCTACATTTCAAGAAGAAGTAAGAATTGCAGTTGCAACAAAGCCTTGCTTGCCTACAAAGAGAGCAGCAATTTGGATTTGTTACTATGTTACCTAGAAGAATAACAAACTGTGCAAGGATGGAGGTTGTAGGAGCAAGGAGAAGTTGTCTGTAAAGTTGGTGGATGCCTATTTTCCATTTTGCAGTCCCTTGTCTCCCTCTTGTGGCCTCCTGGAGGCAACTAGCTGTGCAAAAAAAAGACAGCCTGGCGGCCGGCTGTTGCAGTGTTGCCCTCTCAGGCAACACTGAGTGACTGACTGAGCCTCACCGTCTTATATAAAGTTCAGACGGAACTTTGCACGTGTCATAGTGGAGCCCTCAGGATTCCAGAGCCAGCTTTCTGACATCATAATGGGGCCTCAGAGATAAAAGCCTGGGCCCAGGCAGTGTTGGTCAGTGCTGCTCAGCAGGCAGCACTGGACTGGACTGGATTACAGCTGATACAAGGTGTGAAGGAACAAGGGGTGGCTGTGGGCATGCACTTGCTGCCGCTGCCAGTGTTTATCTGCATGGCAGCAGGGCATTTGGGCGTTGCCAGGAAGGCGTTTTTATGTAGATTCCTCCTCTTTCAGCACTGCATTGTGGTGCAAGCAAAAGAAGCAAATCCTGTCTGGCTTCCTCTCCGGCCTTTATTCACCTCCCGTGTAGCTGTGAGTGTGTGAGCCTGCAGGGCCCCATGGAATTGCCTAGAAGTAGGCTGAATCGCTGCAAGGGCTGAACAGCAGTATCGGGCAGGCTCGGGCAACGCGCGGCCCATTCGGGTTATCGCTTCTCGGCCTTTTGGCTAAGATCAAGTGTAGTATCTGTTCTTATCAGTTTAATATCTGATACGTCCCCTATCTGGGGACCATATATTAAATGGATTTTTAGAACAGGGAGATGGAAATAGAGCTTGCTCTGTCCACTCCACGCATTGACCTGGTATTGCAGTATTTCCAGGACCGGTGCACCCTTTCCTTATGTGTTGACTAAAAGCAGATTCCAAAAGTGTTTTTTGTCTTTGCTATTGTTTCTGTCTTTCTGAAGGGATCTCCCCTTTTAATCCCATTATTTCAACACCTGTTGGACAATGCATGAGTGATAATGAGCTCATTGATTAAATGCAATTAATGAATAGATTGCCACCTCTTGTTGTGTGTCGTCTGTGTTTCTGTGTTTCCGGCATTTCACATTGGAACACCTCATTCACCTTCCTTGTCTTCTCTCCGCCCTCCCTTTTAGGTAAGTTAAAGAGCTGCACCTGAGCCAGCCACTGATTGATTGATTGATTGATTGATTGATTGATTGATTGATTGATTGATTGATTGATTGATTGATTGATTGATGCAGCACAACAGTCAAATAGTGGAGTGGAGTAGGGGAACAGCAAACAGCCAATAAAGCAGCCCGCCCGCTCGCCTGCCCGCCACAATGGACCTACCTGTGTACACTAGATGGATGTGATGGAATGTACTGTCGTCCCTACATTTCAAGAAGAAGTAAGAATTGCAGTTGCAACAAAGCCTTGCTTGCCTACAAAGAGAGCAGCAATTTGGATTTGTTACTATGTTACCTAGAAGAATAACAAACTGTGCAAGGATGGAGGTTGTAGGAGCAAGGAGAAGTTGTCTGTAAAGTTGGTGGATGCCTATTTTCCATTTTGCAGTCCCTTGTCTCCCTCTTGTGGCCTCCTGGAGGCAACTAGCTGTGCAAAAAAAAGACAGCCTGGCGGCCGGCTGTTGCAGTGTTGCCCTCTCAGGCAACACTGAGTGACTGACTGAGCCTCACCGTCTTATATAAAGTTCAGACGGAACTTTGCACGTGTCATAGTGGAGCCCTCAGGATTCCAGAGCCAGCTTTCTGACATCATAATGGGGCCTCAGAGATAAAAGCCTGGGCCCAGGCAGTGTTGGTCAGTGCTGCTCAGCAGGCAGCACTGGACTGGACTGGATTACAGCTGATACAAGGTGTGAAGGAACAAGGGGTGGCTGTGGGCATGCACTTGCTGCCGCTGCCAGTGTTTATCTGCATGGCAGCAGGGCATTTGGGCGTTGCCAGGAAGGCGTTTTTATGTAGATTCCTCCTCTTTCAGCACTGCATTGTGGTGCAAGCAAAAGAAGCAAATCCTGTCTGGCTTCCTCTCCGGCCTTTATTCACCTCCCGTGTAGCTGTGGGTGTGTGAGCCTGCAGGGCCCCATGGAATTGCCTAGAAGTAGGCTGAATCGCTGCAAGGGCTGAACAGCAGTATCGGGCAGGCTCGGGCAACGCGCGGCCCGTTCGGGTTATCGCTTCTCGGCCTTTTGGCTAAGATCAAGTGTAGTATCTGTTCTTATCAGTTTAATATCTGATACGTCCCCTATCTGGGGACCATATATTAAATGGATTTTTAGAACAGGGAGATGGAAATAGAGCTTGCTCTGTCCACTCCACGCATTGACCTGGTATTGCAGTATTTCCAGGACCGGTGCACCCTTTCCTTATGTGTTGACTAAAAGCAGATTCCAAAAGTGTTTTTTGTCTTTGCTATTGTTTCTGTCTTTCTGAAGGGATCTCCCCTTTTAATCCCATTATTTCAACACCTGTTGGACAATGCATGAGTGATAATGAGCTCATTGATTAAATGCAATTAATGAATAGATTGCCACCTCTTGTTGTGTGTCGTCTGTGTTTCTGTGTTTCCGGCATTTCACATTGGAACACCTCATTCACCTTCCTTGTCTTCTCTCCGCCCTCCCTTTTAGGTAAGTTAAAGAGCTGCACCTGAGCCAGCCACTGATTGATTGATTGATTGATTGATTGATTGATTGATTGATTGATTGATTGATGCAGCACAACAGTCAAATAGTGGAGTGGAGTAGGGGAACAGCAAACAGCCAATAAAGCAGCCCGCCCGCTCGCCTGCCCGCCACAATGGACCTACCTGTGTACACTAGATGGATGTGATGGAATGTACTGTCGTCCCTACATTTCAAGAAGAAGTAAGAATTGCAGTTGCAACAAAGCCTTGCTTGCCTACAAAGAGAGCAGCAATTTGGATTTGTTACTATGTTACCTAGAAGAATAACAAACTGTGCAAGGATGGAGGTTGTAGGAGCAAGGAGAAGTTGTCTGTAAAGTTGGTGGATGCCTATTTTCCATTTTGCAGTCCCTTGTCTCCCTCTTGTGGCCTCCTGGAGGCAACTAGCTGTGCAAAAAAAAGACAGCCTGGCGGCCGGCTGTTGCAGTGTTGCCCTCTCAGGCAACACTGAGTGACTGACTGAGCCTCACCGTCTTATATAAAGTTCAGACGGAACTTTGCACGTGTCATAGTGGAGCCCTCAGGATTCCAGAGCCAGCTTTCTGACATCATAATGGGGCCTCAGAGATAAAAGCCTGGGCCCAGGCAGTGTTGGTCAGTGCTGCTCAGCAGGCAGCACTGGACTGGACTGGATTACAGCTGATACAAGGTGTGAAGGAACAAGGGGTGGCTGTGGGCATGCACTTGCTGCCGCTGCCAGTGTTTATCTGCATGGCAGCAGGGCATTTGGGCGTTGCCAGGAAGGCGTTTTTATGTAGATTCCTCCTCTTTCAGCACTGCATTGTGGTGCAAGCAAAAGAAGCAAATCCTGTCTGGCTTCCTCTCCGGCCTTTATTCACCTCCCGTGTAGCTGTGAGTGTGTGAGCCTGCAGGGCCCCATGGAATTGCCTAGAAGTAGGCTGAATCGCTGCAAGGGCTGAACAGCAGTATCGGGCAGGCTCGGGCAACGCGCGGCCCGTTCGGGTTATCGCTTCTCGGCCTTTTGGCTAAGATCAAGTGTAGTATCTGTTCTTATCAGTTTAATATCTGATACGTCCCCTATCTGGGGACCATATATTAAATGGATTTTTAGAACAGGGAGATGGAAATAGAGCTTGCTCTGTCCACTCCACGCATTGACCTGGTATTGCAGTATTTCCAGGACCGGTGCACCCTTTCCTTATGTGTTGACTAAAAGCAGATTCCAAAAGTGTTTTTTGTCTTTGCTATTGTTTCTGTCTTTCTGAAGGGATCTCCCCTTTTAATCCCATTATTTCAACACCTGTTGGACAATGCATGAGTGATAATGAGCTCATTGATTAAATGCAATTAATGAATAGATTGCCACCTCTTGTTGTGTGTCGTCTGTGTTTCTGTGTTTCCGGCATTTCACATTGGAACACCTCATTCACCTTCCTTGTCTTCTCTCCGCCCTCCCTTTTAGGTAAGTTAAAGAGCTGCACCTGAGCCAGCCACTGATTGATTGATTGATTGATTGATTGATTGATTGATTGATTGATTGATTGATTGATTGATGCAGCACAACAGTCAAATAGTGGAGTGGAGTAGGGGAACAGCAAACAGCCAATAAAGCAGCCCGCCCGCTCGCCTGCCCGCCACAATGGACCTACCTGTGTACACTAGATGGATGTGATGGAATGTACTGTCGTCCCTACATTTCAAGAAGAAGTAAGAATTGCAGTTGCAACAAAGCCTTGCTTGCCTACAAAGAGAGCAGCAATTTGGATTTGTTACTATGTTACCTAGAAGAATAACAAACTGTGCAAGGATGGAGGTTGTAGGAGCAAGGAGAAGTTGTCTGTAAAGTTGGTGGATGCCTATTTTCCATTTTGCAGTCCCTTGTCTCCCTCTTGTGGCCTCCTGGAGGCAACTAGCTGTGCAAAAAAAAGACAGCCTGGCGGCCGGCTGTTGCAGTGTTGCCCTCTCAGGCAACACTGAGTGACTGACTGAGCCTCACCGTCTTATATAAAGTTCAGACGGAACTTTGCACGTGTCATAGTGGAGCCCTCAGGATTCCAGAGCCAGCTTTCTGACATCATAATGGGGCCTCAGAGATAAAAGCCTGGGCCCAGGCAGTGTTGGTCAGTGCTGCTCAGCAGGCAGCACTGGACTGGACTGGATTACAGCTGAAACAAGGTGTGAAGGAACAAGGGGTGGCTGTGGGCATGCACTTGCTGCCGCTGCCAGTGTTTATCTGCATGGCAGCAGGGCATTTGGGCGTTGCCAGGAAGGCGTTTTTATGTAGATTCCTCCTCTTTCAGCACTGCATTGTGGTGCAAGCAAAAGAAGCAAATCCTGTCTGGCTTCCTCTCCGGCCTTTATTCACCTCCCGTGTAGCTGTGAGTGTGTGAGCCTGCAGGGCCCCATGGAATTGCCTAGAAGTAGGCTGAATCGCTGCAAGGGCTGAACAGCAGTATCGGGCAGGCTCGGGCAACGCGCGGCCCGTTCGGGTTATCGCTTCTCGGCCTTTTGGCTAAGATCAAGTGTAGTATCTGTTCTTATCAGTTTAATATCTGATACGTCCCCTATCTGGGGACCATATATTAAATGGATTTTTAGAACAGGGAGATGGAAATAGAGCTTGCTCTGTCCACTCCACGCATTGACCTGGTATTGCAGTATTTCCAGGACCGGTGCACCCTTTCCTTATGTGTTGACTAAAAGCAGATTCCAAAAGTGTTTTTTGTCTTTGCTATTGTTTCTGTCTTTCTGAAGGGATCTCCCCTTTTAATCCCATTATTTCAACACCTGTTGGACAATGCATGAGTGATAATGAGCTCATTGATTAAATGCAATTAATGAATAGATTGCCACCTCTTGTTGTGTGTCGTCTGTGTTTCTGTGTTTCCGGCATTTCACATTGGAACACCTCATTCACCTTCCTTGTCTTCTCTCCGCCCTCCCTTTTAGGTAAGTTAAAGAGCTGCACCTGAGCCAGCCACTGATTGATTGATTGATTGATTGATTGATTGATTGATTGATTGATTGATTGATTGATTGATTGATTGATGCAGCACAACAGTCAAATAGTGGAGTGGAGTAGGGGAACAGCAAACAGCCAATAAAGCAGCCCGCCCGCTCGCCTGCCCGCCACAATGGACCTACCTGTGTACACTAGATGGATGTGATGGAATGTACTGTCGTCCCTACATTTCAAGAAGAAGTAAGAATTGCAGTTGCAACAAAGCCTTGCTTGCCTACAAAGAGAGCAGCAATTTGGATTTGTTACTATGTTACCTAGAAGAATAACAAACTGTGCAAGGATGGAGGTTGTAGGAGCAAGGAGAAGTTGTCTGTAAAGTTGGTGGATGCCTATTTTCCATTTTGCAGTCCCTTGTCTCCCTCTTGTGGCCTCCTGGAGGCAACTAGCTGTGCAAAAAAAAGACAGCCTGGCGGCCGGCTGTTGCAGTGTTGCCCTCTCAGGCAACACTGAGTGACTGACTGAGCCTCACCGTCTTATATAAAGTTCAGACGGAACTTTGCACGTGTCATAGTGGAGCCCTCAGGATTCCAGAGCCAGCTTTCTGACATCATAATGGGGCCTCAGAGATAAAAGCCTGGGCCCAGGCAGTGTTGGTCAGTGCTGCTCAGCAGGCAGCACTGGACTGGACTGGATTACAGCTGATACAAGGTGTGAAGGAACAAGGGGTGGCTGTGGGCATGCACTTGCTGCCGCTGCCAGTGTTTATCTGCATGGCAGCAGGGCATTTGGGCGTTGCCAGGAAGGCGTTTTTATGTAGATTCCTCCTCTTTCAGCACTGCATTGTGGTGCAAGCAAAATAAGCAAATCCTGTCTGGCTTCCTCTCCGGCCTTTACTCACCTCCCGTGTAGCTGTGAGTGTGTGAGCCTGCAGGGCCCCATGGAATTGCCTAGAAGTAGGCTGAATCGCTGCAAGGGCTGAACAGCA
Source organism: Rhinoderma darwinii (assembly GCF_050947455.1). Lineage (NCBI taxonomy): Eukaryota > Metazoa > Chordata > Amphibia > Anura > Rhinodermatidae > Rhinoderma > Rhinoderma darwinii. The sequence goes on along the minus strand of NW_027461806.1, from coordinate 41,519 downwards.
GTATCGGGCAGGCTCGGGCAACGCGCGGCCCGTTCGGGTTATCGCTTCTCGGCCTTTTGGCTAAGATCAAGTGTAGTATCTGTTCTTATCAGTTTAATATCTGATACGTCCCCTATCTGGGGACCATATATTAAATGGATTTTTAGAACAGGGAGATGGAAATAGAGCTTGCTCTGTCCACTCCACGCATTGACCTGGTATTGCAGTATTTCCAGGACCGGTGCACCCTTTCCTTATGTGTTGACTAAAAGCAGATTCCAAAAGTGTTTTTTGTCTTTGCTATTGTTTCTGTCTTTCTGAAGGGATCTCCCCTTTTAATCCCATTATTTCAACACCTGTTGGACAATGCATGAGTGATAATGAGCTCATTGATTAAATGCAATTAATGAATAGATTGCCACCTCTTGTTGTGTGTCGTCTGTGTTTCTGTGTTTCCGGCATTTCACATTGGAACACCTCATTCACCTTCCTTGTCTTCTCTCCGCCCTCCCTTTTAGGTAAGTTAAAGAGCTGCACCTGAGCCAGCCACTGATTGATTGATTGATTGATTGATTGATTGATTGATTGATTGATTGATTGATGCAGCACAACAGTCAAATAGTGGAGTGGAGTAGGGGAACAGCAAACAGCCAATAAAGCAGCCCGCCCGCTCGCCTGCCCGCCACAATGGACCTACCTGTGTACACTAGATGGATGTGATGGAATGTACTGTCGTCCCTACATTTCAAGAAGAAGTAAGAATTGCAGTTGCAACAAAGCCTTGCTTGCCTACAAAGAGAGCAGCAATTTGGATTTGTTACTATGTTACCTAGAAGAATAACAAACTGTGCAAGGATGGAGGTTGTAGGAGCAAGGAGAAGTTGTCTGTAAAGTTGGTGGATGCCTATTTTCCATTTTGCAGTCCCTTGTCTCCCTCTTGTGGCCTCCTGGAGGCAACTAGCTGTGCAAAAAAAAGACAGCCTGGCGGCCGGCTGTTGCAGTGTTGCCCTCTCAGGCAACACTGAGTGACTGACTGAGCCTCACCGTCTTATATAAAGTTCAGACGGAACTTTGCACGTGTCATAGTGGAGCCCTCAGGATTCCAGAGCCAGCTTTCTGACATCATAATGGGGCCTCAGAGATAAAAGCCTGGGCCCAGGCAGTGTTGGTCAGTGCTGCTCAGCAGGCAGCACTGGACTGGACTGGATTACAGCTGATACAAGGTGTGAAGGAACAAGGGGTGGCTGTGGGCATGCACTTGCTGCCGCTGCCAGTGTTTATCTGCATGGCAGCAGGGCATTTGGGCGTTGCCAGGAAGGCGTTTTTATGTAGATTCCTCCTCTTTCAGCACTGCATTGTGGTGCAAGCAAAAGAAGCAAATCCTGTCTGGCTTCCTCTCCGGCCTTTATTCACCTCCCGTGTAGCTGTGAGTGTGTGAGCCTGCAGGGCCCCATGGAATTGCCTAGAAGTAGGCTGAATCGCTGCAAGGGCTGAACAGCAGTATCGGGCAGGCTCGGGCAACGCGCGGCCCGTTCGGGTTATCGCTTCTCGGCCTTTTGGCTAAGATCAAGTGTAGTATCTGTTCTTATCAGTTTAATATCTGATACGTCCCCTATCTGGGGACCATATATTAAATGGATTTTTAGAACAGGGAGATGGAAATAGAGCTTGCTCTGTCCACTCCACGCATTGACCTGGTATTGCAGTATTTCCAGGACCGGTGCACCCTTTCCTTATGTGTTGACTAAAAGCAGATTCCAAAAGTGTTTTTTGTCTTTGCTATTGTTTCTGTCTTTCTGAAGGGATCTCCCCTTTTAATCCCATTATTTCAACACCTGTTGGACAATGCATGAGTGATAATGAGCTCATTGATTAAATGCAATTAATGAATAGATTGCCACCTCTTGTTGTGTGTCGTCTGTGTTTCTGTGTTTCCGGCATTTCACATTGGAACACCTCATTCACCTTCCTTGTCTTCTCTCCGCCCTCCCTTTTAGGTAAGTTAAAGAGCTGCACCTGAGCCAGCCACTGATTGATTGATTGATTGATTGATTGATTGATTGATTGATTGATTGATGCAGCACAACAGTCAAATAGTGGAGTGGAGTAGGGGAACAGCAAACAGCCAATAAAGCAGCCCGCCCGCTCGCCTGCCCGCCACAATGGACCTACCTGTGTACACTAGATGGATGTGATGGAATGTACTGTCGTCCCTACATTTCAAGAAGAAGTAAGAATTGCAGTTGCAACAAAGCCTTGCTTGCCTACAAAGAGAGCAGCAATTTGGATTTGTTACTATGTTACCTAGAAGAATAACAAACTGTGCAAGGATGGAGGTTGTAGGAGCAAGGAGAAGTTGTCTGTAAAGTTGGTGGATGCCTATTTTCCATTTTGCAGTCCCTTGTCTCCCTCTTGTGGCCTCCTGGAGGCAACTAGCTGTGCAAAAAAAAGACAGCCTGGCGGCCGGCTGTTGCAGTGTTGCCCTCTCAGGCAACACTGAGTGACTGACTGAGCCTCACCGTCTTATATAAAGTTCAGACGGAACTTTGCACGTGTCATAGTGGAGCCCTCAGGATTCCAGAGCCAGCTTTCTGACATCATAATGGGGCCTCAGAGATAAAAGCCTGGGCCCAGGCAGTGTTGGTCAGTGCTGCTCAGCAGGCAGCACTGGACTGGACTGGATTACAGCTGATACAAGGTGTGAAGGAACAAGGGGTGGCTGTGGGCATGCACTTGCTGCCGCTGCCAGTGTTTATCTGCATGGCAGCAGGGCATTTGGGCGTTGCCAGGAAGGCGTTTTTATGTAGATTCCTCCTCTTTCAGCACTGCATTGTGGTGCAAGCAAAATAAGCAAATCCTGTCTGGCTTCCTCTCCGGCCTTTACTCACCTCCCGTGTAGCTGTGAGTGTGTGAGCCTGCAGGGCCCCATGGAATTGCCTAGAAGTAGGCTGAATCGCTGCAAGGGCTGAACAGCAGTATCGGGCAGGCTCGGGCAACGCGCGGCCCGTTCGGGTTATCGCTTCTCGGCCTTTTGGCTAAGATCAAGTGTAGTATCTGTTCTTATCAGTTTAATATCTGATACGTCCCCTATCTGGGGACCATATATTAAATGGATTTTTAGAACAGGGAGATGGAAATAGAGCTTGCTCTGTCCACTCCACGCATTGACCTGGTATTGCAGTATTTCCAGGACCGGTGCACCCTTTCCTTATGTGTTGACTAAAAGCAGATTCCAAAAGTGTTTTTTGTCTTTGCTATTGTTTCTGTCTTTCTGAAGGGATCTCCCCTTTTAATCCCATTATTTCAACACCTGTTGGACAATGCATGAGTGATAATGAGCTCATTGATTAAATGCAATTAATGAATAGATTGCCACCTCTTGTTGTGTGTCGTCTGTGTTTCTGTGTTTCCGGCATTTCACATTGGAACACCTCATTCACCTTCCTTGTCTTCTCTCCGCCCTCCCTTTTAGGTAAGTTAAAGAGCTGCACCTGAGCCAGCCACTGATTGATTGATTGATTGATTGATTGATTGATTGATTGATTGATTGATGCAGCACAACAGTCAAATAGTGGAGTGGAGTAGGGGAACAGCAAACAGCCAATAAAGCAGCCCGCCCGCTCGCCTGCCCGCCACAATGGACCTACCTGTGTACACTAGATGGATGTGATGGAATGTACTGTCGTCCCTACATTTCAAGAAGAAGTAAGAATTGCAGTTGCAACAAAGCCTTGCTTGCCTACAAAGAGAGCAGCAATTTGGATTTGTTACTATGTTACCTAGAAGAATAACAAACTGTGCAAGGATGGAGGTTGTAGGAGCAAGGAGAAGTTGTCTGTAAAGTTGGTGGATGCCTATTTTCCATTTTGCAGTCCCTTGTCTCCCTCTTGTGGCCTCCTGGAGGCAACTAGCTGTGCAAAAAAAAGACAGCCTGGCGGCCGGCTGTTGCAGTGTTGCCCTCTCAGGCAACACTGAGTGACTGACTGAGCCTCACCGTCTTATATAAAGTTCAGACGGAACTTTGCACGTGTCATAGTGGAGCCCTCAGGATTCCAGAGCCAGCTTTCTGACATCATAATGGGGCCTCAGAGATAAAAGCCTGGGCCCAGGCAGTGTTGGTCAGTGCTGCTCAGCAGGCAGCACTGGACTGGACTGGATTACAGCTGATACAAGGTGTGAAGGAACAAGGGGTGGCTGTGGGCATGCACTTGCTGCCGCTGCCAGTGTTTATCTGCATGGCAGCAGGGCATTTGGGCGTTGCCAGGAAGGCGTTTTTATGTAGATTCCTCCTCTTTCAGCACTGCATTGTGGTGCAAGCAAAAGAAGCAAATCCTGTCTGGCTTCCTCTCCGGCCTTTATTCACCTCCCGTGTAGCTGTGAGTGTGTGAGCCTGCAGGGCCCCATGGAATTGCCTAGAAGTAGGCTGAATCGCTGCAAGGGCTGAACAGCAGTATCGGGCAGGCTCGGGCAACGCGCGGCCCGTTCGGGTTATCGCTTCTCGGCCTTTTGGCTAAGATCAAGTGTAGTATCTGTTCTTATCAGTTTAATATCTGATACGTCCCCTATCTGGGGACCATATATTAAATGGATTTTTAGAACAGGGAGATGGAAATAGAGCTTGCTCTGTCCACTCCACGCATTGACCTGGTATTGCAGTATTTCCAGGACCGGTGCACCCTTTCCTTATGTGTTGACTAAAAGCAGATTCCAAAAGTGTTTTTTGTCTTTGCTATTGTTTCTGTCTTTCTGAAGGGATCTCCCCTTTTAATCCCATTATTTCAACACCTGTTGGACAATGCATGAGTGATAATGAGCTCATTGATTAAATGCAATTAATGAATAGATTGCCACCTCTTGTTGTGTGTCGTCTGTGTTTCTGTGTTTCCGGCATTTCACATTGGAACACCTCATTCACCTTCCTTGTCTTCTCTCCGCCCTCCCTTTTAGGTAAGTTAAAGAGCTGCACCTGAGCCAGCCACTGATTGATTGATTGATTGATTGATTGATTGATTGATTGATTGATTGATTGATTGATGCAGCACAACAGTCAAATAGTGGAGTGGAGTAGGGGAACAGCAAACAGCCAATAAAGCAGCCCGCCCGCTCGCCTGCCCGCCACAATGGACCTACCTGTGTACACTAGATGGATGTGATGGAATGTACTGTCGTCCCTACATTTCAAGAAGAAGTAAGAATTGCAGTTGCAACAAAGCCTTGCTTGCCTACAAAGAGAGCAGCAATTTGGATTTGTTACTATGTTACCTAGAAGAATAACAAACTGTGCAAGGATGGAGGTTGTAGGAGCAAGGAGAAGTTGTCTGTAAAGTTGGTGGATGCCTATTTTCCATTTTGCAGTCCCTTGTCTCCCTCTTGTGGCCTCCTGGAGGCAACTAGCTGTGCAAAAAAAAGACAGCCTGGCGGCCGGCTGTTGCAGTGTTGCCCTCTCAGGCAACACTGAGTGACTGACTGAGCCTCACCGTCTTATATAAAGTTCAGACGGAACTTTGCACGTGTCATAGTGGAGCCCTCAGGATTCCAGAGCCAGCTTTCTGACATCATAATGGGGCCTCAGAGATAAAAGCCTGGGCCAAGGCAGTGTTGGTCAGTGCTGCTCAGCAGGCAGCACTGGACTGGACTGGATTACAGCTGATACAAGGTGTGAAGGAACAAGGGGTGGCTGTGGGCATGCACTTGCTGCCGCTGCCAGTGTTTATCTGCATGGCAGCAGGGCATTTGGGCGTTGCCAGGAAGGCGTTTTTATGTAGATTCCTCCTCTTTCAGCACTGCATTGTGGTGCAAGCAAAAGAAGCAAATCCTGTCTGGCTTCCTCTCCGGCCTTTATTCACCTCCCGTGTAGCTGTGAGTGTGTGAGCCTGCAGGGCCCCATGGAATTGCCTAGAAGTAGGCTGAATCGCTGCAAGGGCTGAACAGCAGTATCGGGCAGGCTCGGGCAACGCGCGGCCCGTTCGGGTTATCGCTTCTCGGCCTTTTGGCTAAGATCAAGTGTAGTATCTGTTCTTATCAGTTTAATATCTGATACGTCCCCTATCTGGGGACCATATATTAAATGGATTTTTAGAACAGGGAGATGGAAATAGAGCTTGCTCTGTCCACTCCACGCATTGACCTGGTATTGCAGTATTTCCAGGACCGGTGCACCCTTTCCTTATGTGTTGACTAAAAGCAGATTCCAAAAGTGTTTTTTGTCTTTGCTATTGTTTCTGTCTTTCTGAAGGGATCTCCCCTTTTAATCCCATTATTTCAACACCTGTTGGACAATGCATGAGTGATAATGAGCTCATTGATTAAATGCAATTAATGAATAGATTGCCACCTCTTGTTGTGTGTCGTCTGTGTTTCTGTGTTTCCGGCATTTCACATTGGAACACCTCATTCACCTTCCTTGTCTTCTCTCCGCCCTCCCTTTTAGGTAAGTTAAAGAGCTGCACCTGAGCCAGCCACTGATTGATTGATTGATTGATTGATTGATTGATTGATTGATTGATTGATTGATTGATTGATGCAGCACAACAGTCAAATAGTGGAGTGGAGTAGGGGAACAGCAAACAGCCAATAAAGCAGCCCGCCCGCTCGCCTGCCCGCCACAATGGACCTACCTGTGTACACTAGATGGATGTGATGGAATGTACTGTCGTCCCTACATTTCAAGAAGAAGTAAGAATTGCAGTTGCAACAAAGCCTTGCTTGCCTACAAAGAGAGCAGCAATTTGGATTTGTTACTATGTTACCTAGAAGAATAACAAACTGTGCAAGGATGGAGGTTGTAGGAGCAAGGAGAAGTTGTCTGTAAAGTTGGTGGATGCCTATTTTCCATTTTGCAGTCCCTTGTCTCCCTCTTGTGGCCTCCTGGAGGCAACTAGCTGTGCAAAAAAAAGACAGCCTGGCGGCCGGCTGTTGCAGTGTTGCCCTCTCAGGCAACACTGAGTGACTGACTGAGCCTCACCGTCTTATATAAAGTTCAGACGGAACTTTGCACGTGTCATAGTGGAGCCCTCAGGATTCCAGAGCCAGCTTTCTGACATCATAATGGGGCCTCAGAGATAAAAGCCTGGGCCCAGGCAGTGTTGGTCAGTGCTGCTCAGCAGGCAGCACTGGACTGGACTGGATTACAGCTGATACAAGGTGTGAAGGAACAAGGGGTGGCTGTGGGCATGCACTTGCTGCCGCTGCCAGTGTTTATCTGCATGGCAGCAGGGCATTTGGGCGTTGCCAGGAAGGCGTTTTTATGTAGATTCCTCCTCTTTCAGCACTGCATTGTGGTGCAAGCAAAAGAAGCAAATCCTGTCTGGCTTCCTCTCCGGCCTTTATTCACCTCCCGTGTAGCTGTGAGTGTGTGAGCCTGCAGGGCCCCATGGAATTGCCTAGAAGTAGGCTGAATCGCTGCAAGGGCTGAACAGCAGTATCGGGCAGGCTCGGGCAACGCGCGGCCCGTTCGGGTTATCGCTTCTCGGCCTTTTGGCTAAGATCAAGTGTAGTATCTGTTCTTATCAGTTTAATATCTGATACGTCCCCTATCTGGGGACCATATATTAAATGGATTTTTAGAACAGGGAGATGGAAATAGAGCTTGCTCTGTCCACTCCACGCATTGACCTGGTATTGCAGTATTTCCAGGACCGGTGCACCCTTTCCTTATGTGTTGACTAAAAGCAGATTCCAAAAGTGTTTTTTGTCTTTGCTATTGTTTCTGTCTTTCTGAAGGGATCTCCCCTTTTAATCCCATTATTTCAACACCTGTTGGACAATGCATGAGTGATAATGAGCTCATTGATTAAATGCAATTAATGAATAGATTGCCACCTCTTGTTGTGTGTCGTCTGTGTTTCTGTGTTTCCGGCATTTCACATTGGAACACCTCATTCACCTTCCTTGTCTTCTCTCCGCCCTCCCTTTTAGGTAAGTTAAAGAGCTGCACCTGAGCCAGCCACTGATTGATTGATTGATTGATTGATTGATTGATTGATTGATTGATTGATTGATTGATGCAGCACAACAGTCAAATAGTGGAGTGGAGTAGGGGAACAGCAAACAGCCAATAAAGCAGCCCGCCCGCTCGCCTGCCCGCCACAATGGACCTACCTGTGTACACTAGATGGATGTGATGGAATGTACTGTCGTCCCTACATTTCAAGAAGAAGTAAGAATTGCAGTTGCAACAAAGCCTTGCTTGCCTACAAAGAGAGCAGCAATTTGGATTTGTTACTATGTTACCTAGAAGAATAACAAACTGTGCAAGGATGGAGGTTGTAGGAGCAAGGAGAAGTTGTCTGTAAAGTTGGTGGATGCCTATTTTCCATTTTGCAGTCCCTTGTCTCCCTCTTGTGGCCTCCTGGAGGCAACTAGCTGTGCAAAAAAAAGACAGCCTGGCGGCCGGCTGTTGCAGTGTTGCCCTCTCAGGCAACACTGAGTGACTGACTGAGCCTCACCGTCTTATATAAAGTTCAGACGGAACTTTGCACGTGTCATAGTGGAGCCCTCAGGATTCCAGAGCCAGCTTTCTGACATCATAATGGGGCCTCAGAGATAAAAGCCTGGGCCAAGGCAGTGTTGGTCAGTGCTGCTCAGCAGGCAGCACTGGACTGGACTGGATTACAGCTGATACAAGGTGTGAAGGAACAAGGGGTGGCTGTGGGCATGCACTTGCTGCCGCTGCCAGTGTTTATCTGCATGGCAGCAGGGCATTTGGGCGTTGCCAGGAAGGCGTTTTTATGTAGATTCCTCCTCTTTCAGCACTGCATTGTGGTGCAAGCAAAAGAAGCAAATCCTGTCTGGCTTCCTCTCCGGCCTTTATTCACCTCCCGTGTAGCTGTGAGTGTGTGAGCCTGCAGGGCCCCATGGAATTGCCTAGAAGTAGGCTGAATCGCTGCAAGGGCTGAACAGCAGTATCGGGCAGGCTCGGGCAACGCGCGGCCCGTTCGGGTTATCGCTTCTCGGCCTTTTGGCTAAGATCAAGTGTAGTATCTGTTCTTATCAGTTTAATATCTGATACGTCCCCTATCTGGGGACCATATATTAAATGGATTTTTAGAACAGGGAGATGGAAATAGAGCTTGCTCTGTCCACTCCACGCATTGACCTGGTATTGCAGTATTTCCAGGACCGGTGCACCCTTTCCTTATGTGTTGACTAAAAGCAGATTCCAAAAGTGTTTTTTGTCTTTGCTATTGTTTCTGTCTTTCTGAAGGGATCTCCCCTTTTAATCCCATTATTTCAACACCTGTTGGACAATGCATGAGTGATAATGAGCTCATTGATTAAATGCAATTAATGAATAGATTGCCACCTCTTGTTGTGTGTCGTCTGTGTTTCTGTGTTTCCGGCATTTCACATTGGAACACCTCATTCACCTTCCTTGTCTTCTCTCCGCCCTCCCTTTTAGGTAAGTTAAAGAGCTGCACCTGAGCCAGCCACTGATTGATTGATTGATTGATTGATTGATTGATTGATTGATTGATTGATTGATTGATTGATGCAGCACAACAGTCAAATAGTGGAGTGGAGTAGGGGAACAGCAAACAGCCAATAAAGCAGCCCGCCCGCTCGCCTGCCCGCCACAATGGACCTACCTGTGTACACTAGATGGATGTGATGGAATGTACTGTCGTCCCTACATTTCAAGAAGAAGTAAGAATTGCAGTTGCAACAAAGCCTTGCTTGCCTACAAAGAGAGCAGCAATTTGGATTTGTTACTATGTTACCTAGAAGAATAACAAACTGTGCAAGGATGGAGGTTGTAGGAGCAAGGAGAAGTTGTCTGTAAAGTTGGTGGATGCCTATTTTCCATTTTGCAGTCCCTTGTCTCCCTCTTGTGGCCTCCTGGAGGCAACTAGCTGTGCAAAAAAAAGACAGCCTGGCGGCCGGCTGTTGCAGTGTTGCCCTCTCAGGCAACACTGAGTGACTGACTGAGCCTCACCGTCTTATATAAAGTTCAGACGGAACTTTGCACGTGTCATAGTGGAGCCCTCAGGATTCCAGAGCCAGCTTTCTGACATCATAATGGGGCCTCAGAGATAAAAGCCTGGGCCCAGGCAGTGTTGGTCAGTGCTGCTCAGCAGGCAGCACTGGACTGGACTGGATTACAGCTGATACAAGGTGTGAAGGAACAAGGGGTGGCTGTGGGCATGCACTTGCTGCCGCTGCCAGTGTTTATCTGCATGGCAGCAGGGCATTTGGGCGTTGCCAGGAAGGCGTTTTTATGTAGATTCCTCCTCTTTCAGCACTGCATTGTGGTGCAAGCAAAAGAAGCAAATCCTGTCTGGCTTCCTCTCCGGCCTTTATTCACCTCCCGTGTAGCTGTGAGTGTGTGAGCCTGCAGGGCCCCATGGAATTGCCTAGAAGTAGGCTGAATCGCTGCAAGGGCTGAACAGCAGTATCGGGCAGGCTCGGGCAACGCGCGGCCCGTTCGGGTTATCGCTTCTCGGCCTTTTGGCTAAGATCAAGTGTAGTATCTGTTCTTATCAGTTTAATATCTGATACGTCCCCTATCTGGGGACCATATATTAAATGGATTTTTAGAACAGGGAGATGGAAATAGAGCTTGCTCTGTCCACTCCACGCATTGACCTGGTATTGCAGTATTTCCAGGACCGGTGCACCCTTTCCTTATGTGTTGACTAAAAGCAGATTCCAAAAGTGTTTTTTGTCTTTGCTATTGTTTCTGTCTTTCTGAAGGGATCTCCCCTTTTAATCCCATTATTTCAACACCTGTTGGACAATGCATGAGTGATAATGAGCTCATTGATTAAATGCAATTAATGAATAGATTGCCACCTCTTGTTGTGTGTCGTCTGTGTTTCTGTGTTTCCGGCATTTCACATTGGAACACCTCATTCACCTTCCTTGTCTTCTCTCCGCCCTCCCTTTTAGGTAAGTTAAAGAGCTGCACCTGAGCCAGCCACTGATTGATTGATTGATTGATTGATTGATTGATTGATTGATTGATTGATTGATTGATGCAGCACAACAGTCAAATAGTGGAGTGGAGTAGGGGAACAGCAAACAGCCAATAAAGCAGCCCGCCCGCTCGCCTGCCCGCCACAATGGACCTACCTGTGTACACTAGATGGATGTGATGGAATGTACTGTCGTCCCTACATTTCAAGAAGAAGTAAGAATTGCAGTTGCAACAAAGCCTTGCTTGCCTACAAAGAGAGCAGCAATTTGGATTTGTTACTATGTTACCTAGAAGAATAACAAACTGTGCAAGGATGGAGGTTGTAGGAGCAAGGAGAAGTTGTCTGTAAAGTTGGTGGATGCCTATTTTCCATTTTGCAGTCCCTTGTCTCCCTCTTGTGGCCTCCTGGAGGCAACTAGCTGTGCAAAAAAAAGACAGCCTGGCGGCCGGCTGTTGCAGTGTTGCCCTCTCAGGCAACACTGAGTGACTGACTGAGCCTCACCGTCTTATATAAAGTTCAGACGGAACTTTGCACGTGTCATAGTGGAGCCCTCAGGATTCCAGAGCCAGCTTTCTGACATCATAATGGGGCCTCAGAGATAAAAGCCTGGGCCCAGGCAGTGTTGGTCAGTGCTGCTCAGCAGGCAGCACTGGACTGGACTGGATTACAGCTGATACAAGGTGTGAAGGAACAAGGGGTGGCTGTGGGCATGCACTTGCTGCCGCTGCCAGTGTTTATCTGCATGGCAGCAGGGCATTTGGGCGTTGCCAGGAAGGCGTTTTTATGTAGATTCCTCCTCTTTCAGCACTGCATTGTGGTGCAAGCAAAAGAAGCAAATCCTGTCTGGCTTCCTCTCCGGCCTTTATTCACCTCCCGTGTAGCTGTGAGTGTGTGAGCCTGCAGGGCCCCATGGAATTGCCTAGAAGTAGGCTGAATCGCTGCAAGGGCTGAACAGCAGTATCGGGCAGGCTCGGGCAACGCGCGGCCCGTTCGGGTTATCGCTTCTCGGCCTTTTGGCTAAGATCAAGTGTAGTATCTGTTCTTATCAGTTTAATATCTGATACGTCCCCTATCTGGGGACCATATATTAAATGGATTTTTAGAACAGGGAGATGGAAATAGAGCTTGCTCTGTCCACTCCACGCATTGACCTGGTATTGCAGTATTTCCAGGACCGGTGCACCCTTTCCTTATGTGTTGACTAAAAGCAGATTCCAAAAGTGTTTTTTGTCTTTGCTATTGTTTCTGTCTTTCTGAAGGGATCTCCCCTTTTAATCCCATTATTTCAACACCTGTTGGACAATGCATGAGTGATAATGAGCTCATTGATTAAATGCAATTAATGAATAGATTGCCACCTCTTGTTGTGTGTCGTCTGTGTTTCTGTGTTTCCGGCATTTCACATTGGAACACCTCATTCACCTTCCTTGTCTTCTCTCCGCCCTCCCTTTTAGGTAAGTTAAAGAGCTGCACCTGAGCCAGCCACTGATTGATTGATTGATTGATTGATTGATTGATTGATTGATTGATTGATTGATTGATTGATTGATGCAGCACAACAGTCAAATAGTGGAGTGGAGTAGGGGAACAGCAAACAGCCAATAAAGCAGCCCGCCCGCTCGCCTGCCCGCCACAATGGACCTACCTGTGTACACTAGATGGATGTGATGGAATGTACTGTCGTCCCTACATTTCAAGAAGAAGTAAGAATTGCAGTTGCAACAAAGCCTTGCTTGCCTACAAAGAGAGCAGCAATTTGGATTTGTTACTATGTTACCTAGAAGAATAACAAACTGTGCAAGGATGGAGGTTGTAGGAGCAAGGAGAAGTTGTCTGTAAAGTTGGTGGATGCCTATTTTCCATTTTGCAGTCCCTTGTCTCCCTCTTGTGGCCTCCTGGAGGCAACTAGCTGTGCAAAAAAAAGACAGCCTGGCGGCCGGCTGTTGCAGTGTTGCCCTCTCAGGCAACACTGAGTGACTGACTGAGCCTCACCGTCTTATATAAAGTTCAGACGGAACTTTGCACGTGTCATAGTGGAGCCCTCAGGATTCCAGAGCCAGCTTTCTGACATCATAATGGGGCCTCAGAGATAAAAGCCTGGGCCCAGGCAGTGTTGGTCAGTGCTGCTCAGCAGGCAGCACTGGACTGGACTGGATTACAGCTGATACAAGGTGTGAAGGAACAAGGGGTGGCTGTGGGCATGCACTTGCTGCCGCTGCCAGTGTTTATCTGCATGGCAGCAGGGCATTTGGGCGTTGCCAGGAAGGCATTTTTATGTAGATTCCTCCTCTTTCAGCACTGCATTGTGGTGCAAGCAAAAGAAGCAAATCCTGTCTGGCTTCCTCTCCGGCCTTTATTCACCTCCCGTGTAGCTGTGAGTGTGTGAGCCTGCAGGGCCCCATGGAATTGCCTAGAAGTAGGCTGAATCGCTGCAAGGGCTGAACAGCAGTATCGGGCAGGCTCGGGCAACGCGCGGCCCGTTCGGGTTATCGCTTCTCGGCCTTTTGGCTAAGATCAAGTGTAGTATCTGTTCTTATCAGTTTAATATCTGATACGTCCCCTATCTGGGGACCATATATTAAATGGATTTTTAGAACAGGGAGATGGAAATAGAGCTTGCTCTGTCCACTCCACGCATTGACCTGGTATTGCAGTATTTCCAGGACCGGTGCACCCTTTCCTTATGTGTTGACTAAAAGCAGATTCCAAAAGTGTTTTTTGTCTTTGCTATTGTTTCTGTCTTTCTGAAGGGATCTCCCCTTTTAATCCCATTATTTCAACACCTGTTGGACAATGCATGAGTGATAATGAGCTCATTGATTAAATGCAATTAATGAATAGATTGCCACCTCTTGTTGTGTGTCGTCTGTGTTTCTGTGTTTCCGGCATTTCACATTGGAACACCTCATTCACCTTCCTTGTCTTCTCTCCGCCCTCCCTTTTAGGTAAGTTAAAGAGCTGCACCTGAGCCAGCCACTGATTGATTGATTGATTGATTGATTGATTGATTGATTGATTGATGCAGCACAACAGTCAAATAGTGGAGTGGAGTAGGGGAACAGCAAACAGCCAATAAAGCAGCCCGCCCGCTCGCCTGCCCGCCACAATGGACCTACCTGTGTACACTAGATGGATGTGATGGAATGTACTGTCGTCCCTACATTTCAAGAAGAAGTAAGAATTGCAGTTGCAACAAAGCCTTGCTTGCCTACAAAGAGAGCAGCAATTTGGATTTGTTACTATGTTACCTAGAAGAATAACAAACTGTGCAAGGATGGAGGTTGTAGGAGCAAGGAGAAGTTGTCTGTAAAGTTGGTGGATGCCTATTTTCCATTTTGCAGTCCCTTGTCTCCCTCTTGTGGCCTCCTGGAGGCAACTAGCTGTGCAAAAAAAAGACAGCCTGGCGGCCGGCTGTTGCAGTGTTGCCCTCTCAGGCAACACTGAGTGACTGACTGAGCCTCACCGTCTTATATAAAGTTCAGACGGAACTTTGCACGTGTCATAGTGGAGCCCTCAGGATTCCAGAGCCAGCTTTCTGACATCATAATGGGGCCTCAGAGATAAAAGCCTGGGCCCAGGCAGTGTTGGTCAGTGCTGCTCAGCAGGCAGCACTGGACTGGACTGGATTACAGCTGATACAAGGTGTGAAGGAACAAGGGGTGGCTGTGGGCATGCACTTGCTGCCGCTGCCAGTGTTTATCTGCATGGCAGCAGGGCATTTGGGCGTTGCCAGGAAGGCGTTTTTATGTAGATTCCTCCTCTTTCAGCACTGCATTGTGGTGCAAGCAAAAGAAGCAAATCCTGTCTGGCTTCCTCTCCGGCCTTTATTCACCTCCCGTGTAGCTGTGAGTGTGTGAGCCTGCAGGGCCCCATGGAATTGCCTAGAAGTAGGCTGAATCGCTGCAAGGGCTGAACAGCAGTATCGGGCAGGCTCGGGCAACGCGCGGCCCGTTCGGGTTATCGCTTCTCGGCCTTTTGGCTAAGATCAAGTGTAGTATCTGTTCTTATCAGTTTAATATCTGATACGTCCCCTATCTGGGGACCATATATTAAATGGATTTTTAGAACAGGGAGATGGAAATAGAGCTTGCTCTGTCCACTCCACGCATTGACCTGGTATTGCAGTATTTCCAGGACCGGTGCACCCTTTCCTTATGTGTTGACTAAAAGCAGATTCCAAAAGTGTTTTTTGTCTTTGCTATTGTTTCTGTCTTTCTGAAGGGATCTCCCCTTTTAATCCCATTATTTCAACACCTGTTGGACAATGCATGAGTGATAATGAGCTCATTGATTAAATGCAATTAATGAATAGATTGCCACCTCTTGTTGTGTGTCGTCTGTGTTTCTGTGTTTCCGGCATTTCACATTGGAACACCTCATTCACCTTCCTTGTCTTCTCTCCGCCCTCCCTTTTAGGTAAGTTAAAGAGCTGCACCTGAGCCAGCCACTGATTGATTGATTGATTGATTGATTGATTGATTGATTGATTGATTGATTGATTGATTGATTGATGCAGCACAACAGTCAAATAGTGGAGTGGAGTAGGGGAACAGCAAACAGCCAATAAAGCAGCCCGCCCGCTCGCCTGCCCGCCACAATGGACCTACCTGTGTACACTAGATGGATGTGATGGAATGTACTGTCGTCCCTACATTTCAAGAAGAAGTAAGAATTGCAGTTGCAACAAAGCCTTGCTTGCCTACAAAGAGAGCAGCAATTTGGATTTGTTACTATGTTACCTAGAAGAATAACAAACTGTGCAAGGATGGAGGTTGTAGGAGCAAGGAGAAGTTGTCTGTAAAGTTGGTGGATGCCTATTTTCCATTTTGCAGTCCCTTGTCTCCCTCTTGTGGCCTCCTGGAGGCAACTAGCTGTGCAAAAAAAAGACAGCCTGGCGGCCGGCTGTTGCAGTGTTGCCCTCTCAGGCAACACTGAGTGACTGACTGAGCCTCACCGTCTTATATAAAGTTCAGACGGAACTTTGCACGTGTCATAGTGGAGCCCTCAGGATTCCAGAGCCAGCTTTCTGACATCATAATGGGGCCTCAGAGATAAAAGCCTGGGCCCAGGCAGTGTTGGTCAGTGCTGCTCAGCAGGCAGCACTGGACTGGACTGGATTACAGCTGATACAAGGTGTGAAGGAACAAGGGGTGGCTGTGGGCATGCACTTGCTGCCGCTGCCAGTGTTTATCTGCATGGCAGCAGGGCATTTGGGCGTTGCCAGGAAGGCGTTTTTATGTAGATTCCTCCTCTTTCAGCACTGCATTGTGGTGCAAGCAAAAGAAGCAAATCCTGTCTGGCTTCCTCTCCGGCCTTTATTCACCTCCCGTGTAGCTGTGAGTGTGTGAGCCTGCAGGGCCCCATGGAATTGCCTAGAAGTAGGCTGAATCGCTGCAAGGGCTGAACAGCAGTATCGGGCAGGCTCGGGCAACGCGCGGCCCGTTCGGGTTATCGCTTCTCGGCCTTTTGGCTAAGATCAAGTGTAGTATCTGTTCTTATCAGTTTAATATCTGATACGTCCCCTATCTGGGGACCATATATTAAATGGATTTTTAGAACAGGGAGATGGAAATAGAGCTTGCTCTGTCCACTCCACGCATTGACCTGGTATTGCAGTATTTCCAGGACCGGTGCACCCTTTCCTTATGTGTTGACTAAAAGCAGATTCCAAAAGTGTTTTTTGTCTTTGCTATTGTTTCTGTCTTTCTGAAGGGATCTCCCCTTTTAATCCCATTATTTCAACACCTGTTGGACAATGCATGAGTGATAATGAGCTCATTGATTAAATGCAATTAATGAATAGATTGCCACCTCTTGTTGTGTGTCGTCTGTGTTTCTGTGTTTCCGGCATTTCACATTGGAACACCTCATTCACCTTCCTTGTCTTCTCTCCGCCCTCCCTTTTAGGTAAGTTAAAGAGCTGCACCTGAGCCAGCCACTTGATTGATTGATTGATTGATTGATTGATTGATTGATTGATTGATTGATTGATTGATTGATGCAGCACAACAGTCAAATAGTGGAGTGGAGTAGGGGAACAGCAAACAGCCAATAAAGCAGCCCGCCCGCTCGCCTGCCCGCCACAATGGACCTACCTGTGTACACTAGATGGATGTGATGGAATGTACTGTCGTCCCTACATTTCAAGAAGAAGTAAGAATTGCAGTTGCAACAAAGCCTTGCTTGCCTACAAAGAGAGCAGCAATTTGGATTTGTTACTATGTTACCTAGAAGAATAACAAACTGTGCAAGGATGGAGGTTGTAGGAGCAAGGAGAAGTTGTCTGTAAAGTTGGTGGATGCCTATTTTCCATTTTGCAGTCCCTTGTCTCCCTCTTGTGGCCTCCTGGAGGCAACTAGCTGTGCAAAAAAAAGACAGCCTGGCGGCCGGCTGTTGCAGTGTTGCCCTCTCAGGCAACACTGAGTGACTGACTGAGCCTCACCGTCTTATATAAAGTTCAGACGGAACTTTGCACGTGTCATAGTGGAGCCCTCAGGATTCCAGAGCCAGCTTTCTGACATCATAATGGGGCCTCAGAGATAAAAGCCTGGGCCCAGGCAGTGTTGGTCAGTGCTGCTCAGCAGGCAGCACTGGACTGGACTGGATTACAGCTGATACAAGGTGTGAAGGAACAAGGGGTGGCTGTGGGCATGCACTTGCTGCCGCTGCCAGTGTTTATCTGCATGGCAGCAGGGCATTTGGGCGTTGCCAGGAAGGCGTTTTTATGTAGATTCCTCCTCATTCAGCACTGCATTGTGGTGCAAGCAAAAGAAGCAAATCCTGTCTGGCTTCCTCTCCGGCCTTTATTCACCTCCCGTGTAGCTGTGAGTGTGTGAGCCTGCAGGGCCCCATGGAATTGCCTAGAAGTAGGCTGAATCGCTGCAAGGGCTGAACAGCAGTATCGGGCAGGCTCGGGCAACGCGCGGCCCGTTCGGGTTATCGCTTCTCGGCCTTTTGGCTAAGATCAAGTGTAGTATCTGTTCTTATCAGTTTAATATCTGATACGTCCCCTATCTGGGGACCATATAACCATATATTAAATGGATTTTTAGAACAGGGAGATGGAAATAGAGCTTGCTCTGTCCACTCCACGCATTGACCTGGTATTGCAGTATTTCCAGGACCGGTGCACCCTTTCCTTATGTGTTGACTAAAAGCAGATTCCAAAAGTGTTTTTTGTCTTTGCTATTGTTTCTGTCTTTCTGAAGGGATCTCCCCTTTTAATCCCATTATTTCAACACCTGTTGGACAATGCATGAGTGATAATGAGCTCATTGATTAAATGCAATTAATGAATAGATTGCCACCTCTTGTTGTGTGTCGTCTGTGTTTCTGTGTTTCCGGCATTTCACATTGGAACACCTCATTCACCTTCCTTGTCTTCTCTCCGCCCTCCCTTTTAGGTAAGTTAAAGAGCTGCACCTGAGCCAGCCACTGATTGATTGATTGATTGATTGATTGATTGATTGATTGATTGATTGATTGATTGATGCAGCACAACAGTCAAATAGTGGAGTGGAGTAGGGGAACAGCAAACAGCCAATAAAGCAGCCCGCCCGCTCGCCTGCCCGCCACAATGGACCTACCTGTGTACACTAGATGGATGTGATGGAATGTACTGTCGTCCCTACATTTCAAGAAGAAGTAAGAATTGCAGTTGCAACAAAGCCTTGCTTGCCTACAAAGAGAGCAGCAATTTGGATTTGTTACTATGTTACCTAGAAGAATAACAAACTGTGCAAGGATGGAGGTTGTAGGAGCAAGGAGAAGTTGTCTGTAAAGTTGGTGGATGCCTATTTTCCATTTTGCAGTCCCTTGTCTCCCTCTTGTGGCCTCCTGGAGGCAACTAGCTGTGCAAAAAAAAGACAGCCTGGCGGCCGGCTGTTGCAGTGTTGCCCTCTCAGGCAACACTGAGTGACTGACTGAGCCTCACCGTCTTATATAAAGTTCAGACGGAACTTTGCACGTGTCATAGTGGAGCCCTCAGGATTCCAGAGCCAGCTTTCTGACATCATAATGGGGCCTCAGAGATAAAAGCCTGGGCCCAGGCAGTGTTGGTCAGTGCTGCTCAGCAGGCAGCACTGGACTGGACTGGATTACAGCTGATACAAGGTGTGAAGGAACAAGGGGTGGCTGTGGGCATGCACTTGCTGCCGCTGCCAGTGTTTATCTGCATGGCAGCAGGGCATTTGGGCGTTGCCAGGAAGGCGTTTTTATGTAGATTCCTCCTCTTTCAGCACTGCATTGTGGTGCAAGCAAAAGAAGCAAATCCTGTCTGGCTTCCTCTCCGGCCTTTATTCACCTCCCGTGTAGCTGTGAGTGTGTGAGCCTGCAGGGCCCCATGGAATTGCCTAGAAGTAGGCTGAATCGCTGCAAGGGCTGAACAGCAGTATCGGGCAGGCTCGGGCAACGCGCGGCCCGTTCGGGTTATCGCTTCTCGGCCTTTTGGCTAAGATCAAGTGTAGTATCTGTTCTTATCAGTTTAATATCTGATACGTCCCCTATCTGGGGACCATATATTAAATGGATTTTTAGAACAGGGAGATGGAAATAGAGCTTGCTCTGTCCACTCCACGCATTGACCTGGTATTGCAGTATTTCCAGGACCGGTGCACCCTTTCCTTATGTGTTGACTAAAAGCAGATTCCAAAAGTGTTTTTTGTCTTTGCTATTGTTTCTGTCTTTCTGAAGGGATCTCCCCTTTTAATCCCATTATTTCAACACCTGTTGGACAATGCATGAGTGATAATGAGCTCATTGATTAAATGCAATTAATGAATAGATTGCCACCTCTTGTTGTGTGTCGTCTGTGTTTCTGTGTTTCCGGCATTTCACATTGGAACACCTCATTCACCTTCCTTGTCTTCTCTCCGCCCTCCCTTTTAGGTAAGTTAAAGAGCTGCACCTGAGCCAGCCACTGATTGATTGATTGATTGATTGATTGATTGATTGATTGATTGATTGATGCAGCACAACAGTCAAATAGTGG
Source organism: Rhinoderma darwinii (assembly GCF_050947455.1). Taxonomy (NCBI): domain Eukaryota; kingdom Metazoa; phylum Chordata; class Amphibia; order Anura; family Rhinodermatidae; genus Rhinoderma; species Rhinoderma darwinii. The sequence continues at coordinate 21,635 of NW_027461806.1, read as the reverse complement.
AGTGGAGTAGGGGAACAGCAAACAGCCAATAAAGCAGCCCGCCCGCTCGCCTGCCCGCCACAATGGACCTACCTGTGTACACTAGATGGATGTGATGGAATGTACTGTCGTCCCTACATTTCAAGAAGAAGTAAGAATTGCAGTTGCAACAAAGCCTTGCTTGCCTACAAAGAGAGCAGCAATTTGGATTTGTTACTATGTTACCTAGAAGAATAACAAACTGTGCAAGGATGGAGGTTGTAGGAGCAAGGAGAAGTTGTCTGTAAAGTTGGTGGATGCCTATTTTCCATTTTGCAGTCCCTTGTCTCCCTCTTGTGGCCTCCTGGAGGCAACTAGCTGTGCAAAAAAAAGACAGCCTGGCGGCCGGCTGTTGCAGTGTTGCCCTCTCAGGCAACACTGAGTGACTGACTGAGCCTCACCGTCTTATATAAAGTTCAGACGGAACTTTGCACGTGTCATAGTGGAGCCCTCAGGATTCCAGAGCCAGCTTTCTGACATCATAATGGGGCCTCAGAGATAAAAGCCTGGGCCCAGGCAGTGTTGGTCAGTGCTGCTCAGCAGGCAGCACTGGACTGGACTGGATTACAGCTGATACAAGGTGTGAAGGAACAAGGGGTGGCTGTGGGCATGCACTTGCTGCCGCTGCCAGTGTTTATCTGCATGGCAGCAGGGCATTTGGGCGTTGCCAGGAAGGCGTTTTTATGTAGATTCCTCCTCTTTCAGCACTGCATTGTGGTGCAAGCAAAAGAAGCAAATCCTGTCTGGCTTCCTCTCCGGCCTTTATTCACCTCCCGTGTAGCTGTGAGTGTGTGAGCCTGCAGGGCCCCATGGAATTGCCTAGAAGTAGGCTGAATCGCTGCAAGGGCTGAACAGCAGTATCGGGCAGGCTCGGGCAACGCGCGGCCCGTTCGGGTTAACGCTTCTCGGCCTTTTGGCTAAGATCAAGTGTAGTATCTGTTCTTATCAGTTTAATATCTGATACGTCCCCTATCTGGGGACCATATATTAAATGGATTTTTAGAACAGGGAGATGGAAATAGAGCTTGCTCTGTCCACTCCACGCATTGACCTGGTATTGCAGTATTTCCAGGACCGGTGCACCCTTTCCTTATGTGTTGACTAAAAGCAGATTCCAAAAGTGTTTTTTGTCTTTGCTATTGTTTCTGTCTTTCTGAAGGGATCTCCCCTTTTAATCCCATTATTTCAACACCTGTTGGACAATGCATGAGTGATAATGAGCTCATTGATTAAATGCAATTAATGAATAGATTGCCACCTCTTGTTGTGTGTCGTCTGTGTTTCTGTGTTTCCGGCATTTCACATTGGAACACCTCATTCACCTTCCTTGTCTTCTCTCCGCCCTCCCTTTTAGGTAAGTTAAAGAGCTGCACCTGAGCCAGCCACTGATTGATTGATTGATTGATTGATTGATTGATTGATTGATTGATTGATTGATTGATGCAGCACAACAGTCAAATAGTGGAGTGGAGTAGGGGAACAGCAAACAGCCAATAAAGCAGCCCGCCCGCTCGCCTGCCCGCCACAATGGACCTACCTGTGTACACTAGATGGATGTGATGGAATGTACTGTCGTCCCTACATTTCAAGAAGAAGTAAGAATTGCAGTTGCAACAAAGCCTTGCTTGCCTACAAAGAGAGCAGCAATTTGGATTTGTTACTATGTTACCTAGAAGAATAACAAACTGTGCAAGGATGGAGGTTGTAGGAGCAAGGAGAAGTTGTCTGTAAAGTTGGTGGATGCCTATTTTCCATTTTGCAGTCCCTTGTCTCCCTCTTGTGGCCTCCTGGAGGCAACTAGCTGTGCAAAAAAAAGACAGCCTGGCGGCCGGCTGTTGCAGTGTTGCCCTCTCAGGCAACACTGAGTGACTGACTGAGCCTCACCGTCTTATATAAAGTTCAGACGGAACTTTGCACGTGTCATAGTGGAGCCCTCAGGATTCCAGAGCCAGCTTTCTGACATCATAATGGGGCCTCAGAGATAAAAGCCTGGGCCCAGGCAGTGTTGGTCAGTGCTGCTCAGCAGGCAGCACTGGACTGGACTGGATTACAGCTGATACAAGGTGTGAAGGAACAAGGGGTGGCTGTGGGCATGCACTTGCTGCCGCTGCCAGTGTTTATCTGCATGGCAGCAGGGCATTTGGGCGTTGCCAGGAAGGCGTTTTTATGTAGATTCCTCCTCTTTCAGCACTGCATTGTGGTGCAAGCAAAAGAAGCAAATCCTGTCTGGCTTCCTCTCCGGCCTTTATTCACCTCCCGTGTAGCTGTGAGTGTGTGAGCCTGCAGGGCCCCATGGAATTGCCTAGAAGTAGGCTGAATCGCTGCAAGGGCTGAACAGCAGTATCGGGCAGGCTCGGGCAACGCGCGGCCCGTTCGGGTTATCGCTTCTCGGCCTTTTGGCTAAGATCAAGTGTAGTATCTGTTCTTATCAGTTTAATATCTGATACGTCCCCTATCTGGGGACCATATATTAAATGGATTTTTAGAACAGGGAGATGGAAATAGAGCTTGCTCTGTCCACTCCACGCATTGACCTGGTATTGCAGTATTTCCAGGACCGGTGCACCCTTTCCTTATGTGTTGACTAAAAGCAGATTCCAAAAGTGTTTTTTGTCTTTGCTATTGTTTCTGTCTTTCTGAAGGGATCTCCCCTTTTAATCCCATTATTTCAACACCTGTTGGACAATGCATGAGTGATAATGAGCTCATTGATTAAATGCAATTAATGAATAGATTGCCACCTCTTGTTGTGTGTCGTCTGTGTTTCTGTGTTTCCGGCATTTCACATTGGAACACCTCATTCACCTTCCTTGTCTTCTCTCCGCCCTCCCTTTTAGGTAAGTTAAAGAGCTGCACCTGAGCCAGCCACTGATTGATTGATTGATTGATTGATTGATTGATTGATTGATTGATTGATTGATTGATTGATGCAGCACAACAGTCAAATAGTGGAGTGGAGTAGGGGAACAGCAAACAGCCAATAAAGCAGCCCGCCCGCTCGCCTGCCCGCCACAATGGACCTACCTGTGTACACTAGATGGATGTGATGGAATGTACTGTCGTCCCTACATTTCAAGAAGAAGTAAGAATTGCAGTTGCAACAAAGCCTTGCTTGCCTACAAAGAGAGCAGCAATTTGGATTTGTTACTATGTTACCTAGAAGAATAACAAACTGTGCAAGGATGGAGGTTGTAGGAGCAAGGAGAAGTTGTCTGTAAAGTTGGTGGATGCCTATTTTCCATTTTGCAGTCCCTTGTCTCCCTCTTGTGGCCTCCTGGATGCAACTAGCTGTGCAAAAAAAAGACAGCCTGGCGGCCGGCTGTTGCAGTGTTGCCCTCTCAGGCAACACTGAGTGACTGACTGAGCCTCACCGTCTTATATAAAGTTCAGACGGAACTTTGCACGTGTCATAGTGGAGCCCTCAGGATTCCAGAGCCAGCTTTCTGACATCATAATGGGGCCTCAGAGATAAAAGCCTGGGCCCAGGCAGTGTTGGTCAGTGCTGCTCAGCAGGCAGCACTGGACTGGACTGGATTACAGCTGATACAAGGTGTGAAGGAACAAGGGGTGGCTGTGGGCATGCACTTGCTGCCGCTGCCAGTGTTTATCTGCATGGCAGCAGGGCATTTGGGCGTTGCCAGGAAGGCGTTTTTATGTAGATTCCTCCTCTTTCAGCACTGCATTGTGGTGCAAGCAAAAGAAGCAAATCCTGTCTGGCTTCCTCTCCGGCCTTTATTCACCTCCCGTGTAGCTGTGAGTGTGTGAGCCTGCAGGGCCCCATGGAATTGCCTAGAAGTAGGCTGAATCGCTGCAAGGGCTGAACAGCAGTATCGGGCAGGCTCGGGCAACGCGCGGCCCGTTCGGGTTATCGCTTCTCGGCCTTTTGGCTAAGATCAAGTGTAGTATCTGTTCTTATCAGTTTAATATCTGATACGTCCCCTATCTGGGGACCATATATTAAATGGATTTTTAGAACAGGGAGATGGAAATAGAGCTTGCTCTGTCCACTCCACGCATTGACCTGGTATTGCAGTATTTCCAGGACCGGTGCACCCTTTCCTTATGTGTTGACTAAAAGCAGATTCCAAAAGTGTTTTTTGTCTTTGCTATTGTTTCTGTCTTTCTGAAGGGATCTCCCCTTTTAATCCCATTATTTCAACACCTGTTGGACAATGCATGAGTGATAATGAGCTCATTGATTAAATGCAATTAATGAATAGATTGCCACCTCTTGTTGTGTGTCGTCTGTGTTTCTGTGTTTCCGGCATTTCACATTGGAACACCTCATTCACCTTCCTTGTCTTCTCTCCGCCCTCCCTTTTAGGTAAGTTAAAGAGCTGCACCTGAGCCAGCCACTGATTGATTGATTGATTGATTGATTGATTGATTGATTGATTGATTGATGCAGCACAACAGTCAAATAGTGGAGTGGAATAGGGGAACAGCAAACAGCCAATAAAGCAGCCCGCCCGCTCGCCTGCCCGCCACAATGGACCTACCTGTGTACACTAGATGGATGTGATGGAATGTACTGTCGTCCCTACATTTCAAGAAGAAGTAAGAATTGCAGTTGCAACAAAGCCTTGCTTGCCTACAAAGAGAGCAGCAATTTGGATTTGTTACTATGTTACCTAGAAGAATAACAAACTGTGCAAGGATGGAGGTTGTAGGAGCAAGGAGAAGTTGTCTGTAAAGTTGGTGGATGCCTATTTTCCATTTTGCAGTCCCTTGTCTCCCTCTTGTGGCCTCCTGGAGGCAACTAGCTGTGCAAAAAAAAGACAGCCTGGCGGCCGGCTGTTGCAGTGTTGCCCTCTCAGGCAACACTGAGTGACTGACTGAGCCTCACCGTCTTATATAAAGTTCAGACGGAACTTTGCACGTGTCATAGTGGAGCCCTCAGGATTCCAGAGCCAGCTTTCTGACATCATAATGGGGCCTCAGAGATAAAAGCCTGGGCCCAGGCAGTGTTGGTCAGTGCTGCTCAGCAGGCAGCACTGGACTGGACTGGATTACAGCTGATACAAGGTGTGAAGGAACAAGGGGTGGCTGTGGGCATGCACTTGCTGCCGCTGCCAGTGTTTATCTGCATGGCAGCAGGGCATTTGGGCGTTGCCAGGAAGGCGTTTTTATGTAGATTCCTCCTCTTTCAGCACTGCATTGTGGTGCAAGCAAAAGAAGCAAATCCTGTCTGGCTTCCTCTCCGGCCTTTATTCACCTCCCGTGTAGCTGTGAGTGTGTGAGCCTGCAGGGCCCCATGGAATTGCCTAGAAGTAGGCTGAATCGCTGCAAGGGCTGAACAGCAGTATCGGGCAGGCTCGGGCAACGCGCGGCCCGTTCGGGTTATCGCTTCTCGGCCTTTTGGCTAAGATCAAGTGTAGTATCTGTTCTTATCAGTTTAATATCTGATACGTCCCCTATCTGGGGACCATATATTAAATGGATTTTTAGAACAGGGAGATGGAAATAGAGCTTGCTCTGTCCACTCCACGCATTGACCTGGTATTGCAGTATTTCCAGGACCGGTGCACCCTTTCCTTATGTGTTGACTAAAAGCAGATTCCAAAAGTGTTTTTTGTCTTTGCTATTGTTTCTGTCTTTCTGAAGGGATCTCCCCTTTTAATCCCATTATTTCAACACCTGTTGGACAATGCATGAGTGATAATGAGCTCATTGATTAAATGCAATTAATGAATAGATTGCCACCTCTTGTTGTGTGTCGTCTGTGTTTCTGTGTTTCCGGCATTTCACATTGGAACACCTCATTCACCTTCCTTGTCTTCTCTCCGCCCTCCCTTTTAGGTAAGTTAAAGAGCTGCACCTGAGCCAGCCATTGATTGATTGATTGATTGATTGATTGATTGATTGATTGATTGATTGATTGATTGATGCAGCACAACAGTCAAATAGTGGAGTGGAGTAGGGGAACAGCAAACAGCCAATAAAGCAGCCCGCCCGCTCGCCTGCCCGCCACAATGGACCTACCTGTGTACACTAGATGGATGTGATGGAATGTACTGTCGTCCCTACATTTCAAGAAGAAGTAAGAATTGCAGTTGCAACAAAGCCTTGCTTGCCTACAAAGAGAGCAGCAATTTGGATTTGTTACTATGTTACCTAGAAGAATAACAAACTGTGCAAGGATGGAGGTTGTAGGAGCAAGGAGAAGTTGTCTGTAAAGTTGGTGGATGCCTATTTTCCATTTTGCAGTCCCTTGTCTCCCTCTTGTGGCCTCCTGGAGGCAACTAGCTGTGCAAAAAAAAGACAGCCTGGCGGCCGGCTGTTGCAGTGTTGCCCTCTCAAGCAACACTGAGTGACTGACTGAGCCTCACCGTCTTATATAAAGTTCAGACGGAACTTTGCACGTGTCATAGTGGAGCCCTCAGGATTCCAGAGCCAGCTTTCTGACATCATAATGGGGCCTCAGAGATAAAAGCCTGGGCCCAGGCAGTGTTGGTCAGTGCTGCTCAGCAGGCAGCACTGGACTGGACTGGATTACAGCTGATACAAGGTGTGAAGGAACAAGGGGTGGCTGTGGGCATGCACTTGCTGCCGCTGCCAGTGTTTATCTGCATGGCAGCAGGGCATTTGGGCGTTGCCAGGAAGGCGTTTTTATGTAGATTCCTCCTCTTTCAGCACTGCATTGTGGTGCAAGCAAAAGAAGCAAATCCTGTCTGGCTTCCTCTCCGGCCTTTATTCACCTCCCGTGTAGCTGTGAGTGTGTGAGCCTGCAGGGCCCCATGGAATTGCCTAGAAGTAGGCTGAATCGCTGCAAGGGCTGAACAGCAGTATCGGGCAGGCTCGGGCAACGCGCGGCCCGTTCGGGTTATCGCTTCTCGGCCTTTTGGCTAAGATCAAGTGTAGTATCTGTTCTTATCAGTCTAATATCTGATACGTCCCCTATCTGGGGACCATATATTAAATGGATTTTTAGAACAGGGAGATGGAAATAGAGCTTGCTCTGTCCACTCCACGCATTGACCTGGTATTGCAGTATTTCCAGGACCGGTGCACCCTTTCCTTATGTGTTGACTAAAAGCAGATTCCAAAAGTGTTTTTTGTCTTTGCTATTGTTTCTGTCTTTCTGAAGGGATCTCCCCTTTTAATCCCATTATTTCAACACCTGTTGGACAATGCATGAGTGATAATGAGCTCATTGATTAAATGCAATTAATGAATAGATTGCCACCTCTTGTTGTGTGTCGTCTGTGTTTCTGTGTTTCCGGCATTTCACATTGGAACACCTCATTCACCTTCCTTGTCTTCTCTCCGCCCTCCCTTTTAGGTAAGTTAAAGAGCTGCACCTGAGCCAGCCACTGATTGATTGATTGATTGATTGATTGATTGATTGATTGATTGATTGATTGATTGATTGATGCAGCACAACAGTCAAATAGTGGAGTGGAGTAGGGGAACAGCAAACAGCCAATAAAGCAGCCCGCCCGCTCGCCTGCCCGCCACAATGGACCTACCTGTGTACACTAGATGGATGTGATGGAATGTACTGTCGTCCCTACATTTCAAGAAGAAGTAAGAATTGCAGTTGCAACAAAGCCTTGCTTGCCTACAAAGAGAGCAGCAATTTGGATTTGTTACTATGTTACCTAGAAGAATAACAAACTGTGCAAGGATGGAGGTTGTAGGAGCAAGGAGAAGTTGTCTGTAAAGTTGGTGGATGCCTATTTTCCATTTTGCAGTCCCTTGTCTCCCTCTTGTGGCCTCCTGGAGGCAACTAGCTGTGCAAAAAAAAGACAGCCTGGCGGCCGGCTGTTGCAGTGTTGCCCTCTCAGGCAACACTGAGTGACTGACTGAGCCTCACCGTCTTATATAAAGTTCAGACGGAACTTTGCACGTGTCATAGTGGAGCCCTCAGGATTCCAGAGCCAGCTTTCTGACATTATAATGGGGCCTCAGAGATAAAAGCCTGGGCCCAGGCAGTGTTGGTCAGTGCTGCTCAGCAGGCAGCACTGGACTGGACTGGATTACAGCTGATACAAGGTGTGAAGGAACAAGGGGTGGCTGTGGGCATGCACTTGCTGCCGCTGCCAGTGTTTATCTGCATGGCAGCAGGGCATTTGGGCGTTGCCAGGAAGGCGTTTTTATGTAGATTCCTCCTCTTTCAGCACTGCATTGTGGTGCAAGCAAAAGAAGCAAATCCTGTCTGGCTTCCTCTCCGGCCTTTATTCACCTCCCGTGTAGCTGTGAGTGTGTGAGCCTGCAGGGCCCCATGGAATTGCCTAGAAGTAGGCTGAATCGCTGCAAGGGCTGAACAGCAGTATCGGGCAGGCTCGGGCAACGCGCGGCCCGTTCGGGTTATCGCTTCTCGGCCTTTTGGCTAAGATCAAGTGTAGTATCTGTTCTTATCAGTTTAATATCTGATACGTCCCCTATCTGGGGACCATATATTAAATGGATTTTTAGAACAGGGAGATGGAAATAGAGCTTGCTCTGTCCACTCCACGCATTGACCTGGTATTGCAGTATTTCCAGGACCGGTGCACCCTTTCCTTATGTGTTGACTAAAAGCAGATTCCAAAAGTGTTTTTTGTCTTTGCTATTGTTTCTGTCTTTCTGAAGGGATCTCCCCTTTTAATCCCATTATTTCAACACCTGTTGGACAATGCATGAGTGATAATGAGCTCATTGATTAAATGCAATTAATGAATAGATTGCCACCTCTTGTTGTGTGTCGTCTGTGTTTCTGTGTTTCCGGCATTTCACATTGGAACACCTCATTCACCTTCCTTGTCTTCTCTCCGCCCTCCCTTTTAGGTAAGTTAAAGAGCTGCACCTGAGCCAGCCACTGATTGATTGATTGATTGATTGATTGATTGATTGATTGATTGATTGATTGATTGATGCAGCACAACAGTCAAATAGTGGAGTGGAGTAGGGGAACAGCAAACAGCCAATAAAGCAGCCCGCCCGCTCGCCTGCCCGCCACAATGGACCTACCTGTGTACACTAGATGGATGTGATGGAATGTACTGTCGTCCCTACATTTCAAGAAGAAGTAAGAATTGCAGTTGCAACAAAGCCTTGCTTGCCTACAAAGAGAGCAGCAATTTGGATTTGTTACTATGTTACCTAGAAGAATAACAAACTGTGCAAGGATGGAGGTTGTAGGAGCAAGGAGAAGTTGTCTGTAAAGTTGGTGGATGCCTATTTTCCATTTTGCAGTCCCTTGTCTCCCTCTTGTGGCCTCCTGGAGGCAACTAGCTGTGCAAAAAAAAGACAGCCTGGCGGCCGGCTGTTGCAGTGTTGCCCTCTCAGGCAACACTGAGTGACTGACTGAGCCTCACCGTCTTATATAAAGTTCAGACGGAACTTTGCACGTGTCATAGTGGAGCCCTCAGGATTCCAGAGCCAGCTTTCTGACATCATAATGGGGCCTCAGAGATAAAAGCCTGGGCCCAGGCAGTGTTGGTCAGTGCTGCTCAGCAGGCAGCACTGGACTGGACTGGATTACAGCTGATACAAGGTGTGAAGGAACAAGGGGTGGCTGTGGGCATGCACTTGCTGCCGCTGCCAGTGTTTATCTGCATGGCAGCAGGGCATTTGGGCGTTGCTAGGAAGGCGTTTTTATGTAGATTCCTCCTCTTTCAGCACTGCATTGTGGTGCAAGCAAAAGAAGCAAATCCTGTCTGGCTTCCTCTCCGGCCTTTATTCACCTCCCGTGTAGCTGTGAGTGTGTGAGCCTGCAGGGCCCCATGGAATTGCCTAGAAGTAGGCTGAATCGCTGCAAGGGCTGAACAGCAGTATCGGGCAGGCTCGGGCAACGCGCGGCCCGTTCGGGTTATCGCTTCTCGGCCTTTTGGCTAAGATCAAGTGTAGTATCTGTTCTTATCAGTTTAATATCTGATACGTCCCCTATCTGGGGACCATATATTAAATGGATTTTTAGAACAGGGAGATGGAAATAGAGCTTGCTCTGTCCACTCCACGCATTGACCTGGTATTGCAGTATTTCCAGGACCGGTGCACCCTTTCCTTATGTGTTGACTAAAAGCAGATTCCAAAAGTGTTTTTTGTCTTTGCTATTGTTTCTGTCTTTCTGAAGGGATCTCCCCTTTTAATCCCATTATTTCAACACCTGTTGGACAATGCATGAGTGATAATGAGCTCATTGATTAAATGCAATTAATGAATAGATTGCCACCTCTTGTTGTGTGTCGTCTGTGTTTCTGTGTTTCCGGCATTTCACATTGGAACACCTCATTCACCTTCCTTGTCTTCTCTCCGCCCTCCCTTTTAGGTAAGTTAAAGAGCTGCACCTGAGCCAGCCACTGATTGATTGATTGATTGATTGATTGATTGATTGATTGATTGATTGATTGATTGATGCAGCACAACAGTCAAATAGTGGAGTGGAGTAGGGGAACAGCAAACAGCCAATAAAGCAGCCCGCCCGCTCGCCTGCCCGCCACAATGGACCTACCTGTGTACACTAGATGGATGTGATGGAATGTACTGTCGTCCCTACATTTCAAGAAGAAGTAAGAATTGCAGTTGCAACAAAGCCTTGCTTGCCTACAAAGAGAGCAGCAATTTGGATTTGTTACTATGTTACCTAGAAGAATAACAAACTGTGCAAGGATGGAGGTTGTAGGAGCAAGGAGAAGTTGTCTGTAAAGTTGGTGGATGCCTATTTTCCATTTTGCAGTCCCTTGTCTCCCTCTTGTGGCCTCCTGGAGGCAACTAGCTGTGCAAAAAAAAGACAGCCTGGCGGCCGGCTGTTGCAGTGTTGCCCTCTCAGGCAACACTGAGTGACTGACTGAGCCTCACCGTCTTATATAAAGTTCAGACGGAACTTTGCACGTGTCATAGTGGAGCCCTCAGGATTCCAGAGCCAGCTTTCTGACATCATAATGGGGCCTCAGAGATAAAAGCCTGGGCCCAGGCAGTGTTGGTCAGTGCTGCTCAGCAGGCAGCACTGGACTGGACTGGATTACAGCTGATACAAGGTGTGAAGGAACAAGGGGTGGCTGTGGGCATGCACTTGCTGCCGCTGCCAGTGTTTATCTGCATGGCAGCAGGGCATTTGGGCGTTGCCAGGAAGGCGTTTTTATGTAGATTCCTCCTCTTTCAGCACTGCATTGTGGTGCAAGCAAAAGAAGCAAATCCTGTCTGGCTTCCTCTCCGGCCTTTATTCACCTCCCGTGTAGCTGTGAGTGTGTGAGCCTGCAGGGCCCCATGGAATTGCCTAGAAGTAGGCTGAATCGCTGCAAGGGCTGAACAGCAGTATCGGGCAGGCTCGGGCAACGCGCGGCCCGTTCGGGTTATCGCTTCTCGGCCTTTTGGCTAAGATCAAGTGTAGTATCTGTTCTTATCAGTTTAATATCTGATACGTCCCCTATCTGGGGACCATATATTAAATGGATTTTTAGAACAGGGAGATGGAAATAGAGCTTGCTCTGTCCACTCCACGCATTGACCTGGTATTGCAGTATTTCCAGGACCGGTGCACCCTTTCCTTATGTGTTGACTAAAAGCAGATTCCAAAAGTGTTTTTTGTCTTTGCTATTGTTTCTGTCTTTCTGAAGGGATCTCCCCTTTTAATCCCATTATTTCAACACCTGTTGGACAATGCATGAGTGATAATGAGCTCATTGATTAAATGCAATTAATGAATAGATTGCCACCTCTTGTTGTGTGTCGTCTGTGTTTCTGTGTTTCCGGCATTTCACATTGGAACACCTCATTCACCTTCCTTGTCTTCTCTCCGCCCTCCCTTTTAGATAAGTTAAAGAGCTGCACCTGAGCCAGCCACTGATTGATTGATTGATTGATTGATTGATTGATTGATTGATTGATTGATTGATTGATTGATTGATTGATTGATTGATTGATTGATTGATGCAGCACAACAGTCAAATAGTGGAGTGGAGTAGGGGAACAGCAAACAGCCAATAAAGCAGCCCGCCCGCTCGCCTGCCCGCCACAATGGACCTACCTGTGTACACTAGATGGATGTGATGGAATGTACTGTCGTCCCTACATTTCAAGAAGAAGTAAGAATTGCAGTTGCAACAAAGCCTTGCTTGCCTACAAAGAGAGCAGCAATTTGGATTTGTTACTATGTTACCTAGAAGAATAACAAACTGTGCAAGGATGGAGGTTGTAGGAGCAAGGAGAAGTTGTCTGTAAAGTTGGTGGATGCCTATTTTCCATTTTGCAGTCCCTTGTCTCCCTCTTGTGGCCTCCTGGAGGCAACTAGCTGTGCAAAAAAAAGACAGCCTGGCGGCCGGCTGTTGCAGTGTTGCCCTCTCAGGCAACACTGAGTGACTGACTGAGCCTCACCGTCTTATATAAAGTTCAGACGGAACTTTGCACGTGTCATAGTGGAGCCCTCAGGATTCCAGAGCCAGCTTTCTGACATCATAATGGGGCCTCAGAGATAAAAGCCTGGGCCCAGGCAGTGTTGGTCAGTGCTGCTCAGCAGGCAGCACTGGACTGGACTGGATTACAGCTGATACAAGGTGTGAAGGAACAAGGGGTGGCTGTGGGCATGCACTTGCTGCCGCTGCCAGTGTTTATCTGCATGGCAGCAGGGCATTTGGGCGTTGCCAGGAAGGCGTTTTTATGTAGATTCCTCCTCTTTCAGCACTGCATTGTGGTGCAAGCAAAAGAAGCAAATCCTGTCTGGCTTCCTCTCCGGCCTTTATTCACCTCCCGTGTAGCTGTGAGTGTGTGAGCCTGCAGGGCCCCATGGAATTGCCTAGAAGTAGGCTGAATCGCTGCAAGGGCTGAACAGCAGTATCGGGCAGGCTCGGGCAACGCGCGGCCCGTTCGGGTTATCGCTTCTCGGCCTTTTGGCTAAGATCAAGTGTAGTATCTGTTCTTATCAGTTTAATATCTGATACGTCCCCTATCTGGGGACCATATATTAAATGGATTTTTAGAACAGGGAGATGGAAATAGAGCTTGCTCTGTCCACTCCACGCATTGACCTGGTATTGCAGTATTTCCAGGACCGGTGCACCCTTTCCTTATGTGTTGACTAAAAGCAGATTCCAAAAGTGTTTTTTGTCTTTGCTATTGTTTCTGTCTTTCTGAAGGGATCTCCCCTTTTAATCCCATTATTTCAACACCTGTTGGACAATGCATGAGTGATAATGAGCTCATTGATTAAATGCAATTAATGAATAGATTGCCACCTCTTGTTGTGTGTCGTCTGTGTTTCTGTGTTTCCGGCATTTCACATTGGAACACCTCATTCACCTTCCTTGTCTTCTCTCCGCCCTCCCTTTTAGGTAAGTTAAAGAGCTGCACCTGAGCCAGCCACTGATTGATTGATTGATTGATTGATTGATTGATTGATTGATTGATTGATTGATTGATTGATTGATGCAGCACAACAGTCAAATAGTGGAGTGGAGTAGGGGAACAGCAAACAGCCAATAAAGCAGCCCGCCCGCTCGCCTGCCCGCCACAATGGACCTACCTGTGTACACTAGATGGATGTGATGGAATGTACTGTCGTCCCTACATTTCAAGAAGAAGTAAGAATTGCAGTTGCAACAAAGCCTTGCTTGCCTACAAAGAGAGCAGCAATTTGGATTTGTTACTATGTTACCTAGAAGAATAACAAACTGTGCAAGGATGGAGGTTGTAGGAGCAAGGAGAAGTTGTCTGTAAAGTTGGTGGATGCCTATTTTCCATTTTGCAGTCCCTTGTCTCCCTCTTGTGGCCTCCTGGAGGCAACTAGCTGTGCAAAAAAAAGACAGCCTGGCGGCCGGCTGTTGCAGTGTTGCCCTCTCAGGCAACACTGAGTGACTGACTGAGCCTCACCGTCTTATATAAAGTTCAGACGGAACTTTGCACGTGTCATAGTGGAGCCCTCAGGATTCCAGAGCCAGCTTTCTGACATCATAATGGGGCCTCAGAGATAAAAGCCTGGGCCCAGGCAGTGTTGGTCAGTGCTGCTCAGCAGGCAGCACTGGACTGGACTGGATTACAGCTGATACAAGGTGTGAAGGAACAAGGGGTGGCTGTGGGCATGCACTTGCTGCCGCTGCCAGTGTTTATCTGCATGGCAGCAGGGCATTTGGGCGTTGCCAGGAAGGCGTTTTTATGTAGATTCCTCCTCTTTCAGCACTGCATTGTGGTGCAAGCAAAAGAAGCAAATCCTGTCTGGCTTCCTCTCCGGCCTTTATTCACCTCCCGTGTAGCTGTGAGTGTGTGAGCCTGCAGGGCCCCATGGAATTGCCTAGAAGTAGGCTGAATCGCTGCAAGGGCTGAACAGCAGTATCGGGCAGGCTCGGGCAACGCGCGGCCCGTTCGGGTTATCGCTTCTCGGCCTTTTGGCTAAGATCAAGTGTAGTATCTGTTCTTATCAGTTTAATATCTGATACGTCCCCTATCTGGGGACCATATATTAAATGGATTTTTAGAACAGGGAGATGGAAATAGAGCTTGCTCTGTCCACTCCACGCATTGACCTGGTATTGCAGTATTTCCAGGACCGGTGCACCCTTTCCTTATGTGTTGACTAAAAGCAGATTCCAAAAGTGTTTTTTGTCTTTGCTATTGTTTCTGTCTTTCTGAAGGGATCTCCCCTTTTAATCCCATTATTTCAACACCTGTTGGACAATGCATGAGTGATAATGAGCTCATTGATTAAATGCAATTAATGAATAGATTGCCACCTCTTGTTGTGTGTCGTCTGTGTTTCTGTGTTTCCGGCATTTCACATTGGAACACCTCATTCACCTTCCTTGTCTTCTCTCCGCCCTCCCTTTTAGGTAAGTTAAAGAGCTGCACCTGAGCCAGCCACTGATTGATTGATTGATTGATTGATTGATTGATTGATTGATTGATTGATTGATTGATGCAGCACAACAGTCAAATAGTGGAGTGGAGTAGGGGAACAGCAAACAGCCAATAAAGCAGCCCGCCCGCTCGCCTGCCCGCCACAATGGACCTACCTGTGTACACTAGATGGATGTGATGGAATGTACTGTCGTCCCTACATTTCAAGAAGAAGTAAGAATTGCAGTTGCAACAAAGCCTTGCTTGCCTACAAAGAGAGCAGCAATTTGGATTTGTTACTATGTTACCTAGAAGAATAACAAACTGTGCAAGGATGGAGGTTGTAGGAGCAAGGAGAAGTTGTCTGTAAAGTTGGTGGATGCCTATTTTCCATTTTGCAGTCCCTTGTCTCCCTCTTGTGGCCTCCTGGAGGCAACTAGCTGTGCAAAAAAAAGACAGCCTGGCGGCCGGCTGTTGCAGTGTTGCCCTCTCAGGCAACACTGAGTGACTGACTGAGCCTCACCGTCTTATATAAAGTTCAGACGGAACTTTGCACGTGTCATAGTGGAGCCCTCAGGATTCCAGAGCCAGCTTTCTGACATCATAATGGGGCCTCAGAGATAAAAGCCTGGGCCCAGGCAGTGTTGGTCAGTGCTGCTCAGCAGGCAGCACTGGACTGGACTGGATTACAGCTGATACAAGGTGTGAAGGAACAAGGGGTGGCTGTGGGCATGCACTTGCTGCCGCTGCCAGTGTTTATCTGCATGGCAGCAGGGCATTTGGGCGTTGCCAGGAAGGCGTTTTTATGTAGATTCCTCCTCTTTCAGCACTGCATTGTGGTGCAAGCAAAAGAAGCAAATCCCGTCTGGCTTCCTCTCCGGCCTTTATTCACCTCCCGTGTAGCTGTGAGTGTGTGAGCCTGCAGGGCCCCATGGAATTGCCTAGAAGTAGGCTGAATCGCTGCAAGGGCTGAACAGCAGTATCGGGCAGGCTCGGGCAACGCGCGGCCCGTTCGGGTTATCGCTTCTCGGCCTTTTGGCTAAGATCAAGTGTAGTATCTGTTCTTATCAGTTTAATATCTGATACGTCCCCTATCTGGGGACCATATATTAAATGGATTTTTAGAACAGGGAGATGGAAATAGAGCTTGCTCTGTCCACTCCACGCATTGACCTGGTATTGCAGTATTTCCAGGACCGGTGCACCCTTTCCTTATGTGTTGACTAAAAGCAGATTCCAAAAGTGTTCTTTGTCTTTGCTATTGTTTCTGTCTTTCTGAAGGGATCTCCCCTTTTAATCCCATTATTTCAACACCTGTTGGACAATGCATGAGTGATAATGAGCTCATTGATTAAATGCAATTAATGAATAGATTGCCACCTCTTGTTGTGTGTCGTCTGTGTTTCTGTGTTTCCGGCATTTCACATTGGAACACCTCATTCACCTTCCTTGTCTTCTCTCCGCCCTCCCTTTTAGGTAAGTTAAAGAGCTGCACCTGAGCCAGCCACTGATTGATTGATTGATTGATTGATTGATTGATTGATTGATTGCAGCACAACAGTCAAATAGTGGAGTGGAGTAGGGGAACAGCAAACAGCCAATAAAGCAGCCCGCCCGCTCGCCTGCCCGCCACAATGGACCTACCTGTGTACACTAGATGGATGTGATGGAATGTACTGTCGTCCCTACATTTCAAGAAGAAGTAAGAATTGCAGTTGCAACAAAGCCTTGCTTGCCTACAAAGAGAGCAGCAATTTGGATTTGTTACTATGTTACCTAGAAGAATAACAAACTGTGCAAGGATGGAGGTTGTAGGAGCAAGGAGAAGTTGTCTGTAAAGTTGGTGGATGCCTATTTTCCATTTTGCAGTCCCTTGTCTCCCTCTTGTGGCCTCCTGGAGGCAACTAGCTGTGCAAAAAAAAGACAGCCTGGCGGCCGGCTGTTGCAGTGTTGCCCTCTCAGGCAACACTGAGTGACTGACTGAGCCTCACCGTCTTATATAAAGTTCAGACGGAACTTTGCACGTGTCATAGTGGAGCCCTCAGGATTCCAGAGCCAGCTTTCTGACATCATAATGGGGCCTCAGAGATAAAAGCCTGGGCCCAGGCAGTGTTGGTCAGTGCTGCTCAGCAGGCAGCACTGGACTGGACTGGATTACAGCTGATACAAGGTGTGAAGGAACAAGGGGTGGCTGTGGGCATGCACTTGCTGCCGCTGCCAGTGTTTATCTGCATGGCAGCAGGGCATTTGGGCGTTGCCAGGAAGGCGTTTTTATGTAGATTCCTCCTCTTTCAGCACTGCATTGTGGTGCAAGCAAAAGAAGCAAATCCTGTCTGGCTTCCTCTCCGGCCTTTATTCACCTCCCGTGTAGCTGTGAGTGTGTGAGCCTGCAGGGCCCCATGGAATTGCCTAGAAGTAGGCTGAATCGCTGCAAGGGCTGAACAGCAGTATCGGGCAGGCTCGGGCAACGCGCGGCCCGTTCGGGTTATCGCTTCTCGGCCTTTTGGCTAAGATCAAGTGTAGTATCTGTTCTTATCAGTTTAATATCTGATACGTCCCCTATCTGGGGACCATATATTAAATGGATTTTTAGAACAGGGAGATGGAAATAGAGCTTGCTCTGTCCACTCCACGCATTGACCTGGTATTGCAGTATTTCCAGGACCGGTGCACCCTTTCCTTATGTGTTGACTAAAAGCAGATTCCAAAAGTGTTTTTTGTCTTTGCTATTGTTTCTGTCTTTCTGAAGGGATCTCCCCTTTTAATCCCATTATTTCAACACCTGTTGGACAATGCATGAGTGATAATGAGCTCATTGATTAAATGCAATTAATGAATAGATTGCCACCTCTTGTTGTGTGTCGTCTGTGTTTCTGTGTTTCCGGCATTTCACATTGGAACACCTCATTCACCTTCCTTGTCTTCTCTCCGCCCTCCCTTTTAGGTAAGTTAAAGAGCTGCACCTGAGCCAGCCACTGATTGATTGATTGATTGATTGATTGATTGATTGATTGATTGATTGATTGATTGATTGATTGATTGATTGATTGATGCAGCACAACAGTCAAATAGTGGAGTGGAGTAGGGGAACAGCAAACAGCCAATAAAGCAGCCCGCCCGCTCGCCTGCCCGCCACAATGGACCTACCTGTGTACACTAGATGGATGTGATGGAATGTACTGTCGTCCCTACATTTCAAGAAGAAGTAAGAATTGCAGTTGCAACAAAGCCTTGCTTGCCTACAAAGAGAGCAGCAATTTGGATTTGTTACTATGTTACCTAGAAGAATAACAAACTGTGCAAGGATGGAGGTTGTAGGAGCAAGGAGAAGTTGTCTGTAAAGTTGGTGGATGCCTATTTTCCATTTTGCAGTCCCTTGTCTCCCTCTTGTGGCCTCCTGGAGGCAACTAGCTGTGCAAAAAAAAGACAGCCTGGCGGCCGGCTGTTGCAGTGTTGCCCTCTCAGGCAACACTGAGTGACTGACTGAGCCTCACCGTCTTATATAAAGTTCAGACGGAACTTTGCACGTGTCATAGTGGAGCCCTCAGGATTCCAGAGCCAGCTTTCTGACATCATAATGGGGCCTCAGAGATAAAAGCCTGGGCCCAGGCAGTGTTGGTCAGTGCTGCTCAGCAGGCAGCACTGGACTGGACTGGATTACAGCTGATACAAGGTGTGAAGGAACAAGGGGTGGCTGTGGGCATGCACTTGCTGCCGCTGCCAGTGTTTATCTGCATGGCAGCAGGGCATTTGGGCGTTGCCAGGAAGGCGTTTTTATGTAGATTCCTCCTCTTTCAGCACTGCATTGTGGTGCAAGCAAAAGAAGCAAATCCTGTCTGGCTTCCTCTCCGGCCTTTATTCACCTCCCGTGTAGCTGTGAGTGTGTGAGCCTGCAGGGCCCCATGGAATTGCCTAGAAGTAGGCTGAATCGCTGCAAGGGCTGAACAGCAGTATCGGGCAGGCTCGGGCAACGCGCGGCCCGTTCGGGTTATCGCTTCTCGGCCTTTTGGCTAAGATCAAGTGTAGTATCTGTTCTTATCAGTTTAATATCTGATACGTCCCCTATCTGGGGACCATATATTAAATGGATTTTTAGAACAGGGAGATGGAAATAGAGCTTGCTCTGTCCACTCCACGCATTGACCTGGTATTGCAGTATTTCCAGGACCGGTGCACCCTTTCCTTATGTGTTGACTAAAAGCAGATTCCAAAAGTGTTTTTTGTCTTTGCTATTGTTTCTGTCTTTCTGAAGGGATCTCCCCTTTTAATCCCATTATTTCAACACCTGTTGGACAATGCATGAGTGATAATGAGCTCATTGATTAAATGCAATTAATGAATAGATTGCCACCTCTTGTTGTGTGTCGTCTGTGTTTCTGTGTTTCCGGCATTTCACATTGGAACACCTCATTCACCTTCCTTGTCTTCTCTCCGCCCTCCCTTTTAGGTAAGTTAAAGAGCTGCACCTGAGCCAGCCACTGATTGATTGATTGATTGATTGATTGATTGATTGATGCAGCACAACAGTCAAATAGTGGAGTGGAGTAGGGGAACAGCAAACAGCCAATAAAGCAGCCCGCCCGCTCGCCTGCCCGCCACAATGGACCTACCTGTGTACACTAGATGGATGTGATGGAATGTACTGTCGTCCCTACATTTCAAGAAGAAGTAAGAATTGCAGTTGCAACAAAGCCTTGCTTGCCTACAAAGAGAGCAGCAATTTGGATTTGTTACTATGTTACCTAGAAGAATAACAAACTGTGCAAGGATGGAGGTTGTAGGAGCAAGGAGAAGTTGTCTGTAAAGTTGGTGGATGCCTATTTTCCATTTTGCAGTCCCTTGTCTCCCTCTTGTGGCCTCCTGGAGGCAACTAGCTGTGCAAAAAAAAGACAGCCTGGCGGCCGGCTGTTGCAGTGTTGCCCTCTCAGGCAACACTGAGTGACTGACTGAGCCTCACCGTCTTATATAAAGTTCAGACGGAACTTTGCACGTGTCATAGTGGAGCCCTCAGGATTCCAGAGCCAGCTTTCTGACATCATAATGGGGCCTCAGAGATAAAAGCCTGGGCCCAGGCAGTGTTGGTCAGTGCTGCTCAGCAGGCAGCACTGGACTGGACTGGATTACAGCTGATACAAGGTGTGAAGGAACAAGGGGTGGCTGTGGGCATGCACTTGCTGCCGCTGCCAGTGTTTATCTGCATGGCAGCAGGGCATTTGGGCGTTGCCAGGAAGGCGTTTTTATGTAGATTCCTCCTCTTTCAGCACTGCATTGTGGTGCAAGCAAAAGAAGCAAATCCTGTCTGGCTTCCTCTCCGGCCTTTATTCACCTCCCGTGTAGCTGTGAGTGTGTGAGCCTGCAGGGCCCCATGGAATTGCCTAGAAGTAGGCTGAATCGCTGCAAGGGCTGAACAGCAGTATCGGGCAGGCTCGGGCAACGCGCGGCCCGTTCGGGTTATCGCTTCTCGGCCTTTTGGCTAAGATCAAGTGTAGTATCTGTTCTTATCAGTTTAATATCTGATACGTCCCCTATCTGGGGACCATATATTAAATGGATTTTTAGAACAGGGAGATGGAAATAGAGCTTGCTCTGTCCACTCCACGCATTGACCTGGTATTGCAGTATTTCCAGGACCGGTGCACCCTTTCCTTATGTGTTGACTAAAAGCAGATTCCAAAAGTGTTTTTTGTCTTTGCTATTGTTTCTGTCTTTCTGAAGGGATCTCCCCTTTTAATCCCATTATTTCAACACCTGTTGGACAATGCATGAGTGATAATGAGCTCATTGATTAAATGCAATTAATGAATAGATTGCCACCTCTTGTTGTGTGTCGTCTGTGTTTCTGTGTTTCCGGCATTTCACATTGGAACACCTCATTCACCTTCCTTGTCTTCTCTCCGCCCTCCCTTTTAGGTAAGTTAAAGAGCTGCACCTGAGCCAGCCACTGATTGATTGATTGATTGATTGATTGATTGATTGATTGATTGATTGATTGATTGATTGATTGATGCAGCACAACAGTCAAATAGTGGAGTGGAGTAGGGGAACAGCAAACAGCCAATAAAGCAGCCCGCCCGCTCGCCTGCCCGCCACAATGGACCTACCTGTGTACACTAGATGGATGTGATGGAATGTACTGTCGTCCCTACATTTCAAGAAGAAGTAAGAATTGCAGTTGCAACAAAGCCTTGCTTGCCTACAAAGAGAGCAGCAATTTGGATTTGTTACTATGTTACCTAGAAGAATAACAAACTGTGCAAGGATGGAGGTTGTAGGAGCAAGGAGAAGTTGTCTGTAAAGTTGGTGGATGCCTATTTTCCATTTTGCAGTCCCTTGTCTCCCTCTTGTGGCCTCCTGGAGGCAACTAGCTGTGCAAAAAAAAGACAGCCTGGCGGCCGGCTGTTGCAGTGTTGCCCTCTCAGGCAACACTGAGTGACTGACTGAGCCTCACCGTCTTATATAAAGTTCAGACGGAACTTTGCACGTGTCATAGTGGAGCCCTCAGGATTCCAGAGCCAGCTTTCTGACATCATAATGGGGCCTCAGAGATAAAAGCCTGGGCCCAGGCAGTGTTGGTCAGTGCTGCTCAGCAGGCAGCACTGGACTGGACTGGATTACAGCTGATACAAGGTGTGAAGGAACAAGGGGTGGCTGTGGGCATGCACTTGCTGCCGCTGCCAGTGTTTATCTGCATGGCAGCAGGGCATTTGGGCGTTGCCAGGAAGGCGTTTTTATGTAGATTCCTCCTCTTTCAGCACTGCATTGTGGTGCAAGCAAAAGAAGCAAATCCTGTCTGGCTTCCTCTCCGGCCTTTATTCACCTCCCGTGTAGCTGTGAGTGTGTGAGCCTGCAGGGCCCCATGGAATTGCCTA